>NC_073695.1:273486266-273857005 GCF_029784165.1 Wyeomyia smithii
CGGATTTCGGGGATTATTGTAAGCAGAGTGGAATTGCCCTTAATTATTCTACACCATATTGGCCGCAACAGAATGGGGAAGTCGAAAGACAAAACCGATCGTTGCTGAAAAGGCTGCAAATTAGCTGCGCGCTTAAACATAACTGGAAACAGGATCTAGAAGAATACCTGACGATGTATTACTCGACCCCCCCATTCGGTCACCGGAAAACCCCCCACGGAACTACTCATGGGTCGAACTATAAGAACCAAGATACCTTTTCTGAAGGACATTGAAACGGCTCCGCCGAGTGAAGGTTTCGGAGATAGGGATTGGTATTTGAAGTTTAAAGCAGGCGAACGGGAGAATGCTAAGCGGGAAGCAACAGAGTCAACAATCAAGGAAGGGGATAAGGTTATCATGCAGAACTTAACTCCGGGAAATAAGCTGTGCACAACCTACGGCTCTACGAAGTATGACGTTATCAAGAAGACGGGATCTCGAATGACTATCCAGAATGAAGGGACAGGCAAAGATTACGATCGGAATTCGGCACATTTGAAGAAAATTAGTTCTTCGGATGAACCTACTCTGTCACCAGAACATAATTCTCTTCCACAGGAATATCCACAGGATCCTGCCCAAGATCCAAACGTATCCATTGTGTTTGGGCCTTTAGGGCAACAATTTGACAGAAAATATATAGGTCAACTGTCATATTGTCGCGAACGTAGTCGCAACGTACCAATTGGGCTAGGGTCTTTATTGGAGTTTAACAGGGGGTTCATTGATTCATCAGTACACGATCGATGTGAAACAACAAAATCGGATATTTAATATAGCTATTGTAAATGAAACCAAATGAAATATGACGATTATTCTGGGGATAAAATTGGCCAAACCATACGAAATAGGAAATGAGATCGATTAATCAAATGGTACAACCCACGAAACCAGATTGAATGTGCAGATTAGTAGAAAGATTAAATCGGTTGAAGCTTACTGGATAGGCTGAGAATTTTCAGAATAAAGTTGCATTAGTTAATTGTGAATTTAGTTATTTCATTACATTACTATTGAAATTCGAATAGAAATCAATCAAAAGTAAGCTTCTTTAATAAGCGAACCATCTCGATATGACTTTATTTAATAGACCGATTCTACAGCACATTAAGTTTGCATCCTATAAGAACCGATTTAATTGAAAAATATTTGTTTAACAAAGTGTAAAATGATTCGGTATAAGAAGTGTGGAAGGATAAGGACCATTATCATTATCATTAGTATTTAATATCATCATCATTAATTATAATACGCTTTAAATTAGTTATTCTTTTAACCATCCAAATTAAATATAAAATTCGCATGTTTTTTCGTCTTTGAATAGAACGATAAAATATAACCCAGACGTGAATTGCATACTGTGTAACCTACGAGGATGCCAAATCGCGCTAGCCGAGCGATTTTCGGTGACAAATCATTTCTTTTATCTTGTATGTATGTACTAATAATGCATGCTCTAGTATCAACCAGGCAAAGCCGGGCTTATTAGGTTAAAATATTTGCGAATTTTTTTACAGAAGCAAAATTAATAGTTTAAGTAAGCCGTCGTTGGAGATAACATGATAATAATTTATGCCCCTGAGGACATAAATGGTCATTATTATTTATTGATTGTTATTGAAGAATTTTGTTGTTTGCCGGTTCTGAGTTCGCTTGTCAATTGAGAAATGACTTTTCATCGAGCTGATTGTGATCTTCAGCGGATAAACTAGCATGCTCCGTATATAGCACTCGCTACAACACAGACGTTCTACCATACGGGACAAGCTATCTATCGAATGCTGCAGCCTAATCAAACTTTTGTGTTTCGTGTTCGTAGCGATAGCATTACAAATTCAATAAAACTATCTATCCATTTTCAACAGACGCAACCGAGATCGGCACCGGCTTGGCATGGCGTGTATGGAGAGAGAGAGAGAGAGAGAGAGATAGCAGAAGGAGCAAACCGAGAAATCACTGCACTGTAGAGAGCCTTGTTTGTTTATCACTCAGGGAACATTTCTGAAACATATATACATAAACAACAAACAAACACGCGGGAACGGAATCTCCAATTTCGGAATCGACCGAAAGCTACCACAAGAAGAGTGCTTATTGAATGACGAGTTGTTGATACGAGTTCATGGGATGTGGGAGGAGGCGGAGGAGGGTAGATTGACAAAAAAGGACGGGGGTGGAAAACGGTAGGCGACAAAGCAAAGATAGAAGACTGCTCCGCTGCACCTGATGGTATCACCGCCCACCGGCAATAGCGTATCGCATATACGTCTGACAATCAGACGGTGGACGGTAGTGGCAAGCAGGTTGAGGGGGGGACGAACGAGATCGAGAAACCCTGATGAATTTATAATGAGCTTTTGATCAACGAATTGAGATATCGGAGCACGTTTCACTGCTCACACGGCGACGGCGACGGGTGACGGAAGCGACCGAAGCGACGCGGGACTGATGGAATTCCAACAAAAGGAAACCCGAGACAAAATGTTGCCGAATTGCGGTGAACCATCCTTTAAGGCCGTTTCTGGCCTCGGCGTATCGCTGCGCGCAGATCCACTAATTAAAGATCAGAACCGATTAGAAATGCTAATGGATGCCGATGCCAGAGCGAATAAATCTGTCGGCTTTGTGAGCCGAGATAATCTCTGATCGATACGCTGTAGAAGGTAATAAGATTGAGAAAGTGAGAGGGAGCGAAGGGGGGGGGGCTTTCCTGGAGGCGTTGTGGGGCCATGTGGAATTACGGGCGATGACATGGTTTATTGGAGACACAGCAGAAAGTAACGATTTTTGAAACGGCTGTCGTCTGTAGGTGATTTCTGATGTTTGCCAAGTGATTTAATTGACATTTGTTGCTACCGAGTTGACAAGAAGAATCGCCCGCTGTGTAGGAAGGCAGAAAGAAGTTAGGGCATTTTATCGATAAAGATTCAATTCAACATTCTCAAGATAGCTCGAGGAAAAAATTGAATAATAACAGTAAACTGAAATAAAATTCCAAAGAAGTATTATTAAATACAACTGCATCATCAGTTATGATGATTTATGTGAAGAAAAAAAAAAAGTTATGATGATCCAGCTTACATACAGTACTACATCATATGTCAACACGTTTTTTCGGAAATTATGATAAATGATTTTCAAGTTCACACTTCTTGTAACATTTTATTTAGTCCCCGTATTTCTCATCGTGGAAACGAAGTTAAAAGCCTGCTTCGCCTTCGGTGTTCGAAATTAGGTGGAAATTGGATTAGAAAATGTTGTTTGCAAGCTCAACGACCGCAATTTTCACTGTCTGGTTTCGCAGCCGCAACCACTAGACCCGTGGCAAGCTCAAGAAATCCGGCTCTTGTTTGCTTTCTCCCGCTTCGAACCGCGACTGTTCGATTCTAAGAATAACAAAAACACCAGTTCGCTGTTGCCCGCAACAATGGTGAGAAAGTTCCGTTGTTTACTCACCTGGCGTTTTCCGAAGCCTTGCAAGTGTAACACCAGGACCACTGTTTTGAAGGATTCTACTACTAATAACCTTGCGCCTCCATCAGTTCAACTTTCAACGCCGATGGCGTCTCGTAAATTGACATAATTTGAATTGAATTTTTAATGGAAATCTCTTACTAAGCCAGTTACGACTATTACCGATGAATAATTTTATCTTGGGTTGACACCCAGTCCGAGTCTTGTCACGTGCCCAACCCGCCGGATAAGGATGAAGTCAACCTGTACCCTCTTCTGGGCTGGATTCGGTGAGGTGGTCATCAGATGGAGCCGCTGAAGACGAGCTCCGTGAAAGCAACGGTGGTTCATTATTCATT
Source organism: Wyeomyia smithii (assembly GCF_029784165.1). Taxonomy (NCBI): domain Eukaryota; kingdom Metazoa; phylum Arthropoda; class Insecta; order Diptera; family Culicidae; genus Wyeomyia; species Wyeomyia smithii. Next base: position 273,490,121 of record NC_073695.1, read on the forward strand.
CAGGAACGAATCTTTCTAAATAGCGAAAAAAAAACGGGATGAGGCAGGGTCCGCGACGACACGAACCTTCCACTCCTCTGTTACGTGCCATTGGATTCGAAGAAAACGGCAATTCGTTTTGGAGAATTTTATCGTCCACTTTCGTTGGTTTCCTTCGCTGGGTTATATCAGGGGTGTCGCCGTTGGAAGCAAGGAAAGATACGTTCTGAACACACTCAGTCTTAACTACATTACCGTGCGCGGGACGAAAAAAAAGGTGAAAGGAAGTCCACTTCAACGGTCAGCTAGCAATCGAAGAACGAAGACTGCATGCTTCAGCACGACATAATCCGGAAAGCGAAAGGAAAAACACAAAACGACGAGTCCGGAATTTTTAATGAATTCTTTGTGAATGGCCCTGCGCTATCTGAATGGAAGTAATGCTGGCTGGCCAAGCGGTGAGATTAGAACAAAGCACGACTTTCGGCTTGCAGCTTTCAATCTCGCTGGAAGAAAAACTGCGATTTTTGTGGGTCGCGAGGTTTTTTTTATTACATTTCTGGGGCTTTTTATTATTTTATGCATTGTTGATTTTTTTTTAATTCTATGGGAAATCTTTAAGAACTAACATTTTGTTTGTTGCTGAAATGTATCTAATTGGATCACAATATAAATACACGTCATTAGTAGCTTCATTCTTTGAGGGCTTCGTCATCACTGTTTCGGATCAATATCAGCAACAGAACAGGCACTTTGAAGCTCATTAAGGTTTGTAGCCATTATCAAACTGTTCGAAATTAATCCAATTCAATCCTCGCTGCTGTCTGTGTCTATTTAGCGGCCAAGATTCCAAAACCAATAAAATAACTGCGCTCTAGCCTCAGCAGCCAAGCCAAGCCCCGACGACGGCGGCACCCTTTATGATATACGGCGTCCACAGTGCGCTTAGTGTATCTCGCCTCGTATATCATCCGAGCAGGTTACCAAACCAGCAAGGTTAATTTACAAAGCTCTCCGAAGCTAACTGGCTCGTTTCGATCCTCACCTTCAATCCACACCACGCGGGCGCACGGTAGAAACGGAGCGGAAAAAATCAATTCCCACAAATTAGCATAATTATTAACCCTTCCCTATTTCCCGTAATCCCCAAAGCAAATCCCCCCCCCCCCCCCCCATCAAATGGTAATATTCGACGATTCGATGCCGTTCAGCCTCTTCATCATCATCGTCATAATCATTCTCGCTTTGCCAAGTGGAGCCAATTCGTTTGCGCCGAGCTTCTTGGAAAGTTTACCTTGCCCATTCACCCGAGTGGGAAAGCAGGCAATCGAATGATATCTGTTTTTTATATATATATATTCCCGCTGCTGGTTAGCCCCCAAAAACATGCCGATAAATGGTTGATTTTCCGTGCAGCTTCACCGCGCTCCGCTGCTCTGGATTATTGCTTTATTTGTTTTTATTGTTATTTTTTACTGTTCATCAATCAATGACTTATATTGCTGTTGCCGAAATTGGCGAGGTGTGGTATTGAGTTTTCGAATTAATATTTTATGGCACTTGTTCGGGACTGGTAAAGTTTTGTATTATTTGGGCGGGTTCGCCAGCTGAAACAGACTGCAACAGACGAAAGGTTTCTTCCGGCTTAGTGTCTGATTGCATTTTGATGTGTTTGTATAATTAATTATTTGATTTCGTAGAATTTTAAGTACAGTATCTGAACAGTTATAGATTGATGGTTAAGATACTCGATTAAATACACATTAAAAATCAGTGAATGAACTAACAGTAACAAACTATTAGAAAGACTGAATAAAATTTAAGTTAAAATTAAATTAAACATGAGACAAAACTGGAAATGAAACAATGATACATTTATAGAAAATGGTTTTGAATTATACAGGAGGTTAATGATTTTTTTCTGAAACTAGCCATTCTGTCTTGGTTTTTGACGTAGAATACGTCTTACGGTAACTTATACAGGGACCCAACTTCAATACAGGGATCCAATTTCAAAACCAAAAACATCGAGAGCGTCACGAAAATTGTCCAATTTTAAACGTTTCAAACTCAGTCAGTTTCCAACTGATTCCTGTCATTTTTGCAGCAATCGATTGTAAAATCATTTAAGCACCCGTCCAAATGCAGAAAATTGTAATCTGATTGTTTGAAATATTGTACTATTAAAAATTGTTGAACATTGTCGAAACACAAATGTCGACTTTTGATTGGTCGCTTGCTGCCTTTCCCTAAAAAGGACGACAGAATGGAGTACCTAGTTAGCCGGGAATGCACTCTTTGGGCTACATAAGAGACTGTTTCTCCTCAAGCAAATCAGTTTACTAGCAGCAGGCAGCAGCAGCGGACATTAACTCCGATGGCAGTAGGCGAAGGCAGCGTGGAGCAGCTGCGGGCAACAGCGGCTGTGGTAGTGGTAAGCTGCAGTTCCTAACTCTTTCAGTTCGGCTTCCCTTCGATCTAGGTTGGACCTCACCAGTGGTAATCCAATTCAGATATCGAAAGAGATTCGCACCGCCACACAAAGGAGTACTAAGAACAAAAAGCTGGCCAAAATAAGAAAAGAGTTTTTAGTCGCTTTTTTGGTGCTGCTATATTTTTTTGGGCCCGCGTTAAAAACCACTTTTTTGAGTTGCAAATATAACAAAGAAAACCGTCCTATAACGTTAGAACCTTGTTTGAATATGATAGTGGCCAATCTAGAGACCAAAATTCAATATTTCAAATTTTGTGTATTTACACCAAAAATTGTGAATATGTTTTGAAAACTGATATATGATCACTCGTGGCCTAAAACGGAAAACGTGATTGAAATAAGATATTAGCTATGATATGATATTATCTGCTCACTAACATCAATGAAGACATATAGGCTATGTAAATGTAAACATTAAGTTGTGTGTGTGTAATTTTGAGTTACTCTTTGGTGCAATACTCGAACCAGCCACTTCCACTTCTCACTCAAATATTCCCCAAAACATTGCTAAATAACAGCGAAAATAATATTGGCCAGGTTTTCATTCGAGTTACTCCTCTGTGCGCCAGGTGGTTTGAGAAGCCACCATCATCCAGTGTATTTATATATAGGGTGTGTGCACATAACGTGTGTGAATATCTATAGCGTGTGTCGCTAGTTAGATAAGGTATGTGGCTAGCGTGCGTAGCTTGCTATATAGCGTGCGTAGCTTGCTATATAGCGTGCGTATAACGTGTGTGTGTGTATGTTTATAGCGTGTATGCATGTGGCGCGTGTGTGCATGTTTAGAGCGTGTGTGGTTTGCTATATGGCGTGCGTGGTTTGCTATATAGCGTGTGTGGCTTGTAGTATAGCAATTGAAATTTTCATGTATAATTGTAAATCAATTACCTCATGTTAAATTTAATAATCACTGTACATCATTCAGAACTAAATAGAAAATTTGCTATGTTGAAAACCAATATTCAGTTGTCAATAAATAGCATTGACAAACACAATTAACCTTCTTTGACTTCAGCTAAGCCTCAAAGTTTATCTGAAGAATGTTTAAGCTAGTGAGCCTGAATCACATAATTTGTCGCTCAAGTCTTTCTATTTGCAGCAATACAGTAAATTATTACTTGAGCTGTTATACTATAGATGAGGAATGCACTATTTACCCTTGTCTATAGCCTCTCCGTAGCCACTGCCTGAATTAAGAAAAGACAGCCTCAAAACAATTCAATTTCATTCTTGTTTTGGATACGGCAGCAAGTGAAACCGCATAGCTGCACATAGCTTCTGCTGTTGTTCATTGTCGTTACCGGTGCCGGTTATAGAGGTTAACGTCATCTGGAGCAGAGAGACCATTAAATTAATTAACCCCAATTGAGTGTATTCCCAAACCTATTCCAAAAAATACATTGGCATAAGACCGACTGTCGTATTCTACTAACTCTGCGGTCGTGTCTTATAAACAACCTCTTTAACTTTTTATAAGCATTGCTTAGGTTCTGAATTTTTCCAGATTATTTTATTATTTTCCTAATGAGTGAAGAGGTTGTATTATTTTGAAAAAAATGGAAAAAATTAAATTAACCTTTTTTTTTTTTTAAAATAGTGTAAGGACATCAAAACTTCAGAACATAAATTAATCTGCATCTTGGTTAAATTAATATGCGTTAAATTTAGTAGGTTTAATTAAATGGGTTAATATTCTGTAGCATTTGATACTATTTTTGAGTGAGAGACAGCCAATTGCCAAAAATCATTTCACTACCATGCTAGAGTGCCATAATTCGCCACCGATTGTCCTGTATTCGCTTACCTTGTAACCCAGCTTTTGCCCTCATATAATTCAATATAAAATAAATAAAAAACAATTATTTTGTTCAGATTTTACTGCGAACCCTCTAAAGCGGTGACAAATTAATCTATTAGATCTAATTGTTTTCTTGTTACCAGTAGGTATGTAAGTGGTAAAAACTGTTTAGGGGCCGTTCAATAATTACGTAAGCAAATAGGGGGGGAAGGGGGGTGTGCAATTTTCTTACGCTGTCTAACAGGGGAGGAGGGGGGGTGAATTGATTATCTTACGTAAGAAAAACATTGTTTATGCAGTTGTCCAAATAACCATGTTCATGAAAGTGTGGACGGTAGGAAAGAAAATTACGGAAGGACGATTAACTCGAATTAAAACGAAATATTTTGCTTGCTTCAGGATGATAAAACTATAATAAAAATCTATATATAGTATATATAGTAATATCTTACTAGGGGGAGAGGGGTATCAAAAATCTTACGATGTCTTACAAGGGGGGGAGGGGGCTCGAAAAAGTGGAGAAATATGCTTACGTAATTATTGAACGGTCCCTTAGGCAGGAAAGTAAAATGTGTCTGAAACACAGAAAAAAAGCTTCAAAGAAAACATTTATTAAATCAATACACGTTTTTCAAGTATTCTGCTCTGCTCAAGTTTTTTTTTTATTTCGTTGTCTTGCGTAGTGAACGAGCACCTTTTTTGTATTATTTTTTTCTTAATCCATACAATTTATTTCTCCCTCATTCTGTTCAAATTCATTTCGAAATTTATCCGATGTTAGGAAAGCGCTTCGACTTGAATTATCGTGTATGCTCGCATTTCGGAGTTGGTGGTAATAACAATATGTCTTCCAGAGTTGTTTTAGAAGTTTTTAATGTCTCATTTCTGGACTACGATTCTATCAGTACATTGAAATTTTTCTTCAGAACAGTTATTGTTTCTTCTTCGCAATTTAGTAACGAAATTAATGAGATTTGGCGAACAATAATGAGAATGCGATACAGTCAATTCTTTTTAATGCGGGGGATATGTATCTCGTAAAAAAATCGCGTAAAAAAACGCGTAATTCAAAAATCCTCGTGAAAAAACCACGTTAATCTAAAATCCGCGTAAAGTAAACCAGCAAGAAGGTCTTTAGAAAAAAACCCGAGACGCTCTAGAACCAGTATTTAAAATTGTTCTCTTCGACGGTCATTCCTGGTCTTTCGGAGGACGGAGGGTATTTTTTGGACTAAGTCTTTTACTAGATTAACATTTAAACGTTTCTGGTTCCAAACCCACTTTAATTCGGAAATTCAAGAAATTTTCTTCGAATTAGCGCGGTATCGCGTAAAAAAAACGTGTTAATTCAAAAATCCGCGTAAAAAACTCGTAAAAAATCCGCGATTAAAAAAAAAACGCATAAAAAAACCTGACTGTATATTCGAAATAGTTACTGTGTCCTGCGTTTGTAAAAGGAAACAATATCGGTTTTGAACAATTACGCAATCAGACCCAAGGGTGTCCAAGGATTGTTCACCATGTTCGCCTGTTTTAACTAGGTAATGGGATCTCCGCCACGAATCAATAATCCGGTCTTAAAACATGCGTTCTTCCGCTATTGTCAGCATTATCTAACCGGAACCAATATGTTGTTATTATGTTCTTATTTTTTCTCATTTCAACGATTTGTTGATCACGGTACACCATAAAATCTGCTTGGAAACTTGATCGAATTGATAGGATACATCATTTATGTGACAACTGACATTCATGTCAGTTATGTCATTTACGTCATATATGTCATTCATGATTGAGCAATTCTCGCTGAAACTAGGCCACTAGATGCACAAGGTCTTTCAAATTTGATATAAATGCACATAGTTATTAGAAAAAGAGAAAAAATGATAATGCCATTTTTGTTTGATCGAATTTGTTGACCCCTTGGTCACCAAGGGGTGAAACAGTTTTCAGAAAAGTTGAAATTTTGACAGTTCTTGATGTATTATTTGAGCTATATCTCTAAAATTCGTTATGTAAAGTACTACAAGTAGCACTTTTCTGTAAAGAGGAATGATAGGGTTTTCATTTAAAGTAATCAGAATTCAGGCCACCATCTTGAATTTGGCCGCCATCTTGCCATATCAGAAAAATGCAATTTCGACCGTGTTCGCAACTACCGATTTTCGATCTGAGACCAGCATTGGAAAGCTGAGAAAAAATGCTATAAGATGCAAGAAAAAAAATTAGGTGAGCATCAGTGTTGACCCATCAATTGAACCTATTTTCCAAGCTGAGTGTTAAAATATTCAACGTACACCGCGCGATCAACGTAGTAACCTGTCTACTGAGATCAAGTGGATGCACATGTTATAACCCTACTAGCTCCATATATCGTAATCGATTGATGCTACAACTAGTACGCCACTACTGTTTTTTTGAGTTTGGCGAGAATAATGACTACAACACTAGCTTGTTTGATACTAACAAAGCGATAATTTTTTTTATTACTGAGCAGTTCCACAAAAATGTACCAGTTTTAATATTTTATTTAAGTTGTCGTTTTAATTTGGCTGAAACTTTGCATAGACGTTTCTATTCGCAAAAGATGCCATTTTGTGTTGCTGGTTTAATTTTTTACAACACGACTCATTTTTGTGAAGCTATTAAAAATGCTATTTTGGGAAGGTATTGATGATTACAAATATTTTCAGGGCCAAAATGGTTTGTTTGATCGGTATCACATCTTCTATAAAGTTGTAGATAATATTTTTGTCTCTCCGATAAAATTTACACCTTAAATTTTTTTTTTTTGAAAAACAAATTAAAAAAAATGTAAAATTATCGTCAAGTTTTGCCGGGGGGTTAATGAAGACATATAGAACTTATATTTTGTAGTAAGATGCTCTGCATTATGAAGAACCATCATGCAAAAAATTAACGCTCTACGACATCATTTATTTGACGATAAAACTTGACGATAATAGAGCCGACACCTATCTAAAAGCTAATTTTTTTGAAAATCTATTTTTTTATTAAGACTACAAAGGATTAGTTATAGACCAAAGAACAACCAAAGAAAAAGTTATAGAGTGTATATTTTTTCAGAAAGACAAAATTATTATCTACAACTTTATCGAAGAGGTCATACCGATCAAACAAACCGTTCTGGCCCTAAAAATATTTGTCATCATCAATACCTTCCCAAAAAAGCATTTTCAATAGCTTCTAAAAAATAAGTCTTACTTTAAAAAATTAAAACAATAGCACAAAATGACATCTTTTGCCTATAAAAATATCTATGCAAAGTTTCAGCCAAATTTAAAATGACAATTTAATCGTTATGTACTCGGCAGGGTATCCGGGTACCTTTTCAGACTTTATTGCTTTAAAAAACGAGGATAGCCTCAACTCAGCCAGCTAAAACTTATGTAATGCTCCTAATAAATCATTTTTCATCATCAGACAAACAATGTTTGTGTAAACAATGTTTACGAAGATTAAAAATTTAAAAAAAAGGACAAATTTTCCAATCTTTTGACGGGTCAAGATCGAAAATCGGTCAAGAAATGAAAAAGCAAGAAGCATTTCATTTTGTGGGTACCCGGGTACCCTGCCGAGTACTTACGTGTGTTAAAATTGCCGAGTACATAACGGTTAAATAAAATATTAGAACTGGGACATTTTTTATGGAACTGCTCAGCAATAAAAAACCTATCGCTTTGTTAGTTTCAAACACGCTAGTGTTGTATTCATTATTCTCACTAAACTCAAAAAAAAAAAACAGTAGAGGGTCGCAGTAGACAGGTTACTACGTTGATCACGCGGTGCACGTTGAATATTTTAATACTCAGCTTGGAAAATAGGTTCAACTGATGGGTTAACACTAATGCTCACCTAATTTTTTTCTTGCATCTTATAGCATTTTTTCTCAGCTTTCCAATGCTGGTCTCAGATCGAAAATCAGTAGTTGCAAACACGGTCGAAATTGCATTTTTCTAATATAATCCAAGATGGCGGCCAAATTCAAGATGGCGGCCTTAATTCTGATTACTTCAAATGAAAACCCTATCATTCCTCTTTACAGAAAAGTGCTACTTGTAGTACTTTACATAACGAATTTTAGAGATATAGCTCAAATAATACATCACGAATTGTCAAAATTTCAACTTTTCTGAAAACTGTTTCACCCCTTGGTGACCAAGGGGTCAACAAATTCGATCAAACAAAAATGGCATTATCATCTTTTCTCTATTTCTAATAACTATGTGCATTTATATCAAATTTGAAAGACCTTGTGCATCTAGTGGCCTAGTTTCAGCGAGAATTGCTCATTCCTAAAATAAATTAATTGCGAACATGACTTATTTACAACTAATATGTCGTAAGGAACATCCATAAAACACGTAACGCTCGAAGGCACGGGAAGGGGAGCATTCTGACAAATCGCATCAACCCGTAAGGCGACATCTATAAATTACGTTACGCAAAAAAACCGATTTTTGAGGCCCCCCCCCACCATATGTAACGAAACATAACGCCAACACCTACCCCCCATAAAAATTACGTACTGCTGTAGTAGGATTTCCTTGATAAAAATGCTCGTTTTTGGAGAATCTCTCCTGAGATTTTTTGTTACGTAACGTTTAACTCATCTCCCCCCTCCCCTGTGTAACAAATCGTAACGCTCAAGGATACCTCACTCCCCCCTATGAGCGTTACGTTAGAAAAAAATCCCTAAATAAAATTCCCTAAAAAAACTCCCCCTAAATTTTCTAAATAAAAATACAAAAAATATTTCAAAAAATTAAAAATACTTTAAAAATTTAAAAATTTAAAAAAAATATTCAAAAAATAATTTTGAATACCTGAGTAAAAAAAAATTCCAACTGCAACAACAATTTTTTTTTCAGTTTTTGAAATATTAAATAAAGAGATGACTAATCAATATATCAATAATGATCAAAATTTTTCTTCACATTTGACTGCAATTACATCATAAATAAATACAAGAAATACATTTTTTTGGTGAGAAATGTGTGTTCTAACTTTTAGGGGGATGAGTCAAAAATAAAATTCTTCTTTTTTATTCGAAGTCAACAAAACATTTTTGTAAAATAGATAAACGATTTTTTTCTTTGATTCGATTCACAGTGCAACAAAAATTGTTTTTTTTTTATGTTTTTGACGCAAAAACAAATTATCCCGAGAACAATTTTGAATTTTTTGAGAAATCGGAAATTTTCAATGTTTTTTGACGCCATTTTGTTTTGAATCCAAATATCCAAATTCTAAGAGTTTGTCCATATAAAGTAATCACCCGATTATATCAGTACCCGATTTTATCTGGCCCCGCTTTTATCGGCCCCCGATTTTATCACCTTTTTCACCCGATTTTATCATCATATAACATTTCATCAACAAAAGTGCCAGTATGAATTGATTTTCTATTTAGATTTAATATTTTAGTACTATTGCACAGCTCTGTGTAGAATACCATCATTCTGGATCTAGTATTCATTGAAAACTCACCCTTTGCACAGTTTTTTATTTTGGCGTTTTCGTTCGATTAATTGAATAATGATTCAAGCCATATCGTATATTTATATATTTTACAAGCTATTAGACAACGCATCTTTTGATATAGAATAATGGGTGATCAATTCACCTAAAAGTTAGATAGAAAATTTCCTTCTTCATTTGATTAAGAGTATTAAGATAGACGCATTGTATCTTACATATTACGAACCATATGAAGTTTTCTTTCGAAGGGCACTAAAAATACCAACTTTTGTTCTAACTTTTTCCCACATTTTTCCGAATTTTCAAACCTTCTACAAAGACATCAGCTTTCCAAAATATTCTCCAACATTTCTAAAATATTAATATTCTCAGGGGTAATTGCACTTCCAAATTCGCAAATCTCGCAATTATTAATAAGTGGCAGTTTCACTGTAAATAAAGATACAAACTTTCGTCTTTTAAAGTCTGTAGACAGCATCCTCGATCAATTTTTATTTTTAAATTCATCGGTGTTGTTTCAACTACGTCATCGATTTGTTTTATTCTGTTTTCTGCTTGCGAATGAATGAAGAAAAAGTAAAAATAGTCTCAATTTTCATGTGTTTTGAAATGTATTGAAGAGATATTTTGTGAAAGGGCTATCAGTAAACTACATATACACATTTAGGGTTTCACTTATATGAGAGCCCTCTCTTTCAGAGGGAGGAGGGGTGTCAAGTTACCATTGACATTTTTCTTACTCCTAAAAACCTCACCATGTCGCATTCGGTTCCATTTGCTTGATTAGTTTTCAAGTTACGCAGAAGTTTGTGTTATATTTGTATGAGAGCCCTCCTTTTAAGTAGAGGGAGGGATCTTGAACTACTCTAATAATCTTTCCGGCCTCAAAAACTCCTACATAAAAATTTTCACGCCGATTGGTACAGTAGATTTCACGCCTTTAAGAAACAGAGAGTTAGGCAGACAGATAGAACTGCTTTTTCATATGATTATATTCCTTGTGGTAATTTAAATCGATGATTTTACGTATCAAATTATTGGTTTAACATCTTTCATAACAAAATATTAATAGAAAAAAACTTACCCGATTTTATCACTTTCCCTATTTTATCACCCCAAACATCATCAAGGGGGTGATATAATCGGGCGATCACTGTATTAGCATTTTCTTACCCATCTTTTAAAAAGAACAGATCTTAAATCGGGCAGAAACTTAGTCAGAAACGGTGATTTTACAAAAACGGTTTTGGCATGGTTTTAGTATATTTCACAAAGCGAAATAATATCCAGTATGTAGAGCATTAATGGTAATGCGCTAATATCTAAAAGTGGTAGTAAAATTATGTCTTATAGTAAGGCAAAGCCTTTGGGGGAGCTGCGTAGCCGCAAGGTTACAGAGTCCGCTTCGTCAAGCGAATGGTCGTGGGTTCGAATCTTAGTAGAACCAGGCCATCCGATGTCAAAAAAGGACTTAAGCATGGGTTTATTCTCAGGCTCCCCACCAGTTACCCTTCCTTTGCGCTGAAATCTATAATACCTTTGCGTGACTTTCTCTTAACAAAAAATAAGTCCCTCTTATCAATAAAGAAGAACGCACGACGAAACTTTTCCAGGGAATTATAATTGGTGATATTTGGCAAGAGGAACGAGTATCGGTATAGTAGAAAAGTAAGCGTGTAAGGAAGAGTATCACATTACACACAAGCACTGATGAACAATAATAATAAGCATGCCACTTCTCAATAGCGGTATTGCTATTAACAGAAGTGCGGGATACAGCAGACACCCGGGCATATCTCACAATAGATCTACAATTCTGGTCGCAGTGAGGAAGTCCATACAGGAAAAAAAAAGCCTTGGTGTTACATTTCGTATCGGAACTTGACCTTCTGTTTTTCTAAACACAGACTTCGCAGCTGACTGTTAAGTGTACAGGACAATTGCGGGTACGATCCGTCTGACACTAACAGTCTCTTCCGAGCCGGGACTCGAACATACAACGACTGGCTTGTTAGGCCAGCATCGTTCCTCGAGACCAGCTGGGAGAATGTCTATATATTGAGTGAAAAAGTCTCTTGAATCGATCGGTAGGTGCCTTATCCACGCAAAATGTCAGCAATATGTCAACTTTGCCCCAATTTCTCTATAGTACTAAAATGAGTCTATCTCGATGTTAGATTAACTTATTCGAAACCTGTTCAATGTAATATCAAAAGTGTAAGAGATACTTAAAGATACAATAACAATTTATCGTTACATGATCATATCCTGTGGGGAGGGGGTCGCATTTTTGGCAGTCCTGGCCATTAATCAAACATTAAGTCAAAACACAAAAATCTCGCTTCAGCTATGAGGCGAATCTTCGCATGAACAGGAGACCCTTGATGAAACTGCGATCGATGCCCATCTAAATGATCGGAAAGCCTTTGAATCTGCCCACTTCTCCGATAAGGACTTTCTGCTGGCTCGAAATAAAACTCCAATTACATCTATTCCTTCTCCAACTCATTTAACGGCGCAATTCCTCCCGTTGGAATCGCAGGTGCGTTTGGCCGATGTTAAAATTTCCGTTTTTGATGGCAAGAACTGGATGAATTTTCATGATTTATTAGTGTCGCTGGTCCACTCATCGGATAGTCTTCGAGTATCCAGATGTTTTGTTACCCATGTTCAGCGATGTCAAATGAGCGCAACCAAAATACTAGTCGTCTGAAACAGTCTTATGTAGACCACTGTTGCCAACTGTACTGATTTATCTGGAAATGTACAGATTTTCTCGGTTTCCTCGGTACAGATTCTGCACCGTACAGATTACAGATTTCGAGAAAAAGTACAGATAAATACAGATTTTTTAGATGGTTAGAAAAGATTAGACAAAACTTTTTGACCGACTCTGCAACGATACAATGGATGCGATCTTGTAATCCACGCACTTAGAATTTACTGCCAAATCTCGGTAATTTGATGCCGAGAATGGCACCACCCGGTTAAAAAACGGTAGCTGTTACATATTTTCGCAAATCTCGATTTAACCAAACTAAAATGTTGGCACAAAATATCCGTAATATCGGTAGTGTTGCTGAATTATGGGTTTCATTGTTTTTTGGCTGGATTTTCAGGAGATTGAACCGCAATGGCTCGGTAATATGCATTACCGAGCCCCATTCTTAAATGTGCAAAAGTTTTATTGACAATCGAGCTAGCAGTTTGGAATTAATATCAACTGAGTCAACGCAGTCACAGTTTTTTTTTTTAAACAATTCACGTTGAAGCTGTATAAATATATAAAACAAAAACTTTGGGCCAGTGGTACAGATTTTGGTACAGATTTTTCCCGGAAATAGTACAGCTGAAAAAGATTTTTGCAGCTCCCAGTACAGATGAAAATGTGGCAACACTGATGTAGACACACTTTTGGACTCCACTTCGTTAAAAAAGGAATCGTCAACGGATCTGCACAGTCTGGTGGAGGAGTTCGAGATGATGTACCGCCAAGTTTTTGTTGTCCGTCGTGGCAGTCGATTGTGTCTGGAAATCACAACCGGACCATCCAATGGAAACGTACAAACTAAGAACGGTAACGTGCGGCATGGCCAGGCCAATGCTCCGGTTCTTGCCACTAGGGTGCTAATTCAGCTCGCAGACGATGAAGGTCATCAATTTCCGCTGACAGCGAAGGCACTCAGGAAGAGTGTGTATCTCGACGTTCTCTTTTCCGTTGACGAGGTCATAGAAAAAGTAATCGAATTGATTAGTTGATTGATTTTTTTGAAGGGACTTTAACCTCAAGCAATCGAAATCCGCAAACAACTAGACGCACTCCAAGCAAAGGGTGAACTCCAGCATTGCGAATGGACTTGAAACGAAGAGGTAGATTTTTAAAGGATTCCACCAGAAAACGCGCTCTCCAGACTTCCTTTGACCAAGACCGAGATCAAGCCATCAAAACTCTTTGGTTTCATTGGGAACCAAATCCAGACTGTCTTCTTTCACAAAACCGACTTCCTACCAGATACAGAATACCAGCCTATCACCAAACGGATATCACTCTAGTTGATCGCTCGTCCCTACGATCCGCTTGGCTTGGTTGGACCCGTCGTCACATCCGCTAAAATTTTCATGCTAAACTTGCAGACTCTAAAAACCGACGACGTATCATTTTGGTGTTGGGACATGGAATTGCCAATCGAATATCAAACCTGCTGGATCAACTATAAGTCGCAGCTACCCAGACTCAACGAACTCCGCATAATCCGCTGCATTCTCTTGTCGAATCCGGAAACCATCCAGATCCACATCTTCACCGACGCTTCGCGGCTTGCTTGTGGAGCCTGCACAATCACAATCAGTCAATGCATCTGGGATAATCCAGGTGCCTCACTAACTGCGAAATCAAGGGTAGCACCTGTCAATCGGAAGTCAATTCGCCACTCCACGAAAAAGTTAAATCATCGCTTTAACTCGGCGCGGAGGCTACTTAGAGCATCCCCATCCACTTGGAACACTTTCCAACCATTAAAACTTATTTTCAAAGAGCACATTGAGAGTATACAAGCCAAGTGCTTCAAATATACGAGATGTTTATATTCTCTCATTGACAGGAATTCTAAACTTTGTTTAAAGAACAAACTTTTGATTTCCAAACAAATTTTTAGACCAGCAATGCTTTATGCTGTACCGATCTGGTCAAGTTGCTGTTCAACAAGGAAGAAAACGCTCCAAAGGATTCAGAATAAAATTCTGAAAATGATTTTGAAGCGTCCTCCTTGGTTTGGTACACTCGAATTACATAGACTTACTGGTGTTGAACCATTAGAAGCTATGTCAAATAAAATTATTAACAATTTTCGACAAAAATCGTTGCAATCCTCAATTGCTACGATAAGCTCTCTTTATAGCCAATAAGTTAGCATTTAGATTAGTTGTAAGTTTACTTCCCCTTTTCTGACAAGCAGGTTTGAATCCCTACGAATGATAAGTCCTAATTGCGAAAGCAAACAAATCCCAACAATCAAAATTACAAATTTCTAACAGTGTTGAGAAGTCACCATTTGTGATTGGACACACATACTCATTATTTATTAATATTTATCATAAATGCTTAAGCTACTAACAAATCCCTTAAAAAAAACACTTTCCAACCAAACTTCTATTTCAGCTCGCCACCCAGAAGTGCTCGTGGAATCATATCGTTGGAATGAAAAACCCTGCGGATTGCATTTCACTAGGAATCTCCGTCGACACTGTCATCGACTACGATCTCTGGTGGCAGGGATCTGAACGGTTTCGACAACGCCTAGAAAACCATCTAATCTCTACAAATACATCCGATCAACCGTACCTGCACGTCGACCGTAGCTGTCCCATCCATGTTACAAAAACTATCTTATTCATTGAAAGTGCTCATTGTACCTGCTGGAAACAAACGTTGAGTTCTTAAAGAATATTTATTTGAAAATAAGCCTACTGACAGTTATGGGACGTTTAATCTATTTCAGTTTTTATAGCGGGTACCAGAATCAATGAGTGGTAGATGGAAAATCTAGGGAGTTTGACAGCCATATTACTTCAGATCCATTTGAATTCAAGTATATTAATAGGTAGACAATAAAATCGCCTAAAACTATCTATAACATTTCAAAATATGCTATTTAAAAAACGTTTTTCTAACAAAAGCTTTTCCGTGCATTGCACCTACGTAAAATCCATCGTTATATCGAGCACATGCAAAGTAAAGCGGCGAAACTTCCAAGGTAAGCTGTTCCGATCATGATACAAAACAGGCCTTTGCAATCCACCAAGAATTCCAACTTTAAAGCGAACTCGTATCACTGTTTAAAAACAAGGCATGATATTAATCGTAAGGATGAATTGTGCTCGGAAATGGATCATTTTTTAAAACTCTCAATTATTAAAAAAAGATTCAATGAAACTTTCTGAACCTCATCAAGAGAAGTTGTTTTATGATACCGGTGAATATTTGAAATAATTTTGTAGAGCAATCTTACGTATGAAAAATTTGTTCTAATCATTGTACATTCCGATCTTTATACAACTCCTTATTCCAAAACTTTTGGTAAAATGTTTAGGATGGAAAATGTAAGATTAATTTTTATTCAAAATTTTTTTTTATTTCTATTTTAACTCCTTAAAGAATATTTGAATTCAAATGATGCAATATGAGTTGAATAGCAATTGGTAATAGTAGCATTCGTTGTTAAGTTATTTCAATTTTTTTTTTTTTTTTTTTTAAAGGGGGGATTTGTTAGTAGCTTAAGTATTTATGATAAATATTAGTAAATAATGAGTATGTGTGTCCAATCACAAATGGTGACTTCTCAACACTGTTAGAAATTTGTAATTTTAATTGTTAGGATTTGTTTGCTTTCGCAATTAGGACTTATCATTCGTAGGGATTTAAACCTACTTGTCAGGAAAGGGGAAGTAAACTTACAACTAACTTAATTGCTAACTTATTGGCTATAAAGAGAGCTTATCGTAGCAATTGAGGATTGCAACGATTTTTGTCGAAAATTGTTAATAATTTTATTTGACATAGCTTCTAATGGTTCAACACCAGTAAGTCTATGTAATTCGAGTGTACCAAACCAAGGAGTACGCTTCAAAATCATTTTCAGAATTTTATTCTGAATCCTTTGAAGCGTTTTCTTCCTTGTTGAACAGCAACTTGACCAGATCGGTACAGCATAAAGCATTGCTGGTCTAAAAATTTGTTTGTAAATCAAAAGTTTGTTCTTTAAACAAAGTTTAGAATTCCTGTTAATGAGAGGATATAAACATCTCGTATATTTGATGCACTTGGCTTGTATACTCTCAATGTGCTCTTTGAAAATAAGTTTTTTATCATAAATTAGTCCCAAGTACTTAACCTTGTCGGACCAACTTCAAATAACCCCATTCATCTTGACAACGTGATTATTGTTTGGCTTGAGGAAAGAAGCCCTAGGCTTATGCGGAAAAATTATCATTTGAGTTTTAGAAGCATTGGGAGAGATTTTCCACTTTTGCAAGTAGGAAGAAAAAATATCTAAACTTTTCTGCAATCGACTGCATATGACACGAAGGCTTTTTCCTTTTACGGAAATGCTTGTGTCATCGCAGAACAATGACTTTGTGCATCCTGGAGGCAAATCAGGAAGATCTGAAGTGAATATGTTGTGCAGGACTGGACCCAAGACTGAACCTTGAGGTACACCTGCTCTGACAGGAAATCTATCAGATTTTGAATTCTGATAGACAACCTGCAGAGTTCGATCAGTAAGATAATTTTTTAAATTTTGATTAGGAAAATTGGAAAATTAAAAGTTTGCAATTTCGCAATCAAACCTTTATGCCAAACACTGTCGAATGCTTTTTCTATGTCTAAAAGAGCAGTTCCAGTGGAATAACCTTCAGATTTGTTAGCTCGTATCATATTAGTAACTAGTAACTTGAGTTGTGGAATGCCCATGGCGAAATCCAAACTGTTCATTTGCAAAAATTGAATTTTCGTTGATGTGTGACATCATTCTGTTAAGAATAATTCTCTCAAACAGTTTACTTATTGAAGAAAGCAAACTGATTGGTCGGTAACTTGAAACTTCAGCTGGATTTTTATCCGGCTTTAAAATTGGAGTAATTTTTGCATTTTTCCATAATTTGGGAAAATATGCAATTTTGAAGCACCAATTGAAAATTTTCACTAAAAATTCCATTGTGCTCTCAGGGAGATGTTTGATTAGTATATTAAAGATTCCATCGTCACCAGGTGCTTTCATATTTTTGAAATTTTTAATAATTGATTTAATCTCATTCAAGTTAGTTTCAATTATTTCTGCAGGTAAAAAATTCTGGGAAGAAATTAAATCAAATTGACGTGTGACTTCATTTTCAATTGGACTCACAAAATTCAAATTTGAGTTATGAACACTCTCAAACTGCTGAGCAAGTCTTTGAGCCTTTTGTTCATTGGATACAAGAAAACGTTTACCATCTTTTAAAACTGGAATAGGCTTTGAAGGTTTCTTAAGAATCTTCGACAGCTTCCAAAATGGTTTTGAATATGGTTTCAATTTTTCAATTTTAGTCTCAAAATTTTGATTTCTCAGAAGAGTAAATCTATGTTCAATCTCTTTCTGTAAATCTTTATAAATAGTTTTAAAAACAGGGTCACGAGAACGTTGATATTGACGTCTGCGGACATTTTTCAAACGAATTAGAAGTTGAAGATTTTCGTCAATTATTGGTGAATCAAATTTCACTTGAGCCTTTGGAACAGAATAATTCCTGGCATCAACAATTGCACATTTTATTGCGTCTAAAGCGGAATCAATATTCACTTCGTTTTGCAAATCAAGCTCATTATTGAAATTTCTCTCAATATAATTTTTGTATCTTTCCCAATTAGCCTTGTTATAATTAAAAACAGAGCTCATAGGGTTTAAAACTGATTCATGTGATAAAGAAAAAGTTATTGGAAGATGGTCAGAATCAAAGTCAGCATGTGTGATCAAATCACTACATACCTGACTTTGATCTGTTAGCACCAAATCAATTGTTGAAGGGTTTCTTACAGAAGAAAAGCATGTAGGACTATTCGGAGACAAAATAGAATAGTATCCTGAAGAACAATCGTTGAATAAAATTTTGCCATTGGAATTACTTTGAGAATTATTCCATGAACGATGTTTAGCGTTAAAATCGCCGATTATGAAAAATTTCGAACGATTTCTGGTGAGTTTTTGTAAATCACCTTTAAAATAATTTTTGAGCTCGCGTGTGCATTGAAATGGTAAATATGCTGCGGCAATAAATAAAATCCCAAGTTCAGTTTGAACTTCAATTCCCAAAGTTTCAATAACTTTCGTCTCAAGATGGGGAAGAGCACGATGTTTGATTCGGCGATGAATAACAATTGCAACTCCACCGCCGGAACCCTGAATCCTATCATATCTATGAACCACGTAATTGGGATCATATTTTAATTTAATGTTAGGTTTCAAAAATGTTTCAGTAATAATTGCAACATGCACATTATTTACTGTTAAAAAGTTAAAAAGCTCATTCTCATTGGCCTTCAATGAGCGAGCATTCCAATTTAATATTTTAATTGTTTTTTTAAAATCATTGCTAAATTTTAAATTAGAAACAATTTTAATAGTAAAATTTGTGCCTATTTGAATGGCTTCAAACATTGATTTTGCCTGCAACATGGCGTTCATAAGATCGAACATTGCCTGTTGCAAAAAAGAAAGTTTACCTGCCGTAATAGGCCCCAGGCAGTTGACATTAGAAAAAATATTTTCGGCAGCAATATTAGCTGGAGTAATAGGTGTACAATAATTTTCTAGCGTGTTTTGCTTACCCATATTAACGGTTATTTTCGAACTACCAACACTAGGCGGTATAATGTTCGAACTACCTGTAACCTGTGCATAAGTTAAACGGGTATGCAAAGGAGTAGGTAAACTATGCGTCACTGGTACGCTTGGAGAATTTTGTTTTGAAGTTGGTTTTAATTGAGAAATTGAATTTTGTTACCTTGCCTTGCCTTAACAATTGCTAAACGGACTGGGCATTGATAAAAATTTGACATATGGTTGCCGTTACAATTCGCACAGCGAAAATTTTTACTCTCTTTCACAGGACATGTGTCCTTTTTGTGAGAAGAGTCTCCACAATTAAGACATTTTTGATCCATGTTACAGAATTTGGAACCATGGCCATAACGTTGGCAAGTACGGCATTGGGTGATATGCTTTTCACCTCCGCCATACTTCCTATAAATTTCCCACTTTACACGCACATTATACAAAGCATGTGCTTTTTCAAAAAAATTTAAGTTGTTAACCTCATTGCGGTTAAAATGAATTAAATAATTAACAAGGGAAATTCCAGTTCTCTGACTGTTTTCGCCTCGTGATTTTTGTTTCATTAGAATTACTTGGGTAGGGGCTATGCCAAGTAATTCTGTTAAAGTAAGTTTGATCTCATCAACGGTTTGATCGTTGGTGAGACCTTTCAAGACAACCTTGAACGGCTTGGTGTTCTTGGTGTCATATGTAAAAAATTTGTACATCTTGTCAGTTAAATACTGAACAAGACGATCACGACCCTTTACTGAGTCGGCTAATAAGCGGCATTCACCTCTACGGCCAATTTGATAGGTAACTTTAACGTCAGAAACAAACGTTGAAAATTCCTTTTTGAATATATTAAATTCAGAAGAAATAGTTACCACAATAGGTGGAACTTTCTCCTTTTTTAAAGATTTTATATTTTGTATAGTTTCATTATTAATAACTTCCATTTCACCAGCTTCTTGCTCAGGCAAAATATCAAAAGGATTGTCACTACAGACACTCGATGTGTCAGAAAGAGATGCCTCTCTTTTCCTCCCCGCAGCGATGCGAGGTTTCTTTTTCCGTCCAGCCATTTCAGGTGATACGAAAAAAGTTAAAACAAATGTTAAATTCCAAAGTAGGTAGTCTTGAGAAAGACTGATGGGAAATAACTTTCAGGTAATCTTTAAAAGACACACTGACAAAACACAAACTTTGAAGCTATAGGCAGTCAAAGACCAGTCCACAAGCAACCGAAAAAACGTCTGATCTGTAGGACAGTTCAAGACGCACTGATATTTATTTCAAAATTAATTTTGGTAAACTACAGCTTTCTATAACATGCCTTTGTTGTAGATTATTTGTGGTTCTCCAGCGACAAGCATAGATTCATGTATGATCGGAATAATACAATTCATTTTTGACTGCAAAAAGATTGGATAATTCACGAACTCGTACATAACATATGTCGCGATTCCCTTATACATATTTGCAATTGCTTGCTCGTAGTCTCAATTTCCACCAAAGTCAGCCCACCGTCTGACGACGAAGCTGGCCGCACTGCACAGGCAATGAAAACAAGCCACGTTCGTATAGGAATACGAACGTATCTGAATTCGAACCCGTATCTCACCACTACACTGATGCAAGTTTACTATATTAGCGCAGTCAGTCAGGTTCAGTTCAGGTCTCCATCCTTCCTACTACCACCCTCCACCCAACCGACACCTAACAGATATCCCGTGTGCGCACACACAAACTCAACAATTCTATCAACAACTTTTTTTACTGCCTCTGCTGCTGCTGACTCTCTCGAAATGGAATCCTCTTATCCCTTCGCCCTCGCCGGATCTGGTTTCCACTCGCCGTCGCTGGCCGCATCCAACGGGCCACCAGCGCGTGAGTTTTTTCGTGTTCGGTAGTTTTGACGTTGACTAACGTCTATATCGAAGTTAGGCCCCTGAATTTAAAAATCTAGTAATTCAACCAGGGAAAACCAGAGAAAAGTGGTCAGGTTTTGAGCGCTTATTTTGCAGTCATCTATAATCAGGTTTTCGAGGTTTTGGCATCAATCGATCAGAAATTCTTTTACGGTTAAATTTATGTAACAAAAACAAACTATTGTTTGAGATACACTATTGAAAAATTGGTAATTAATATCGATTGTCTAAATCATACCGCGCAGCCAATCACTACCTCTCTTCCCAAGCACAGTCGACACTAACGGATACAATCGATCTGACTTTGTTGTTATTGTTGTTGTCACTTTCTGTTTCCGATGTTTATGCTGCTGCTAGCGGAAAAAACCTTGCAAATATGCATCTTTTTGTTGGTGTTAATTTTACGACAGCGGCCGGCGCCCCATCATTCTGATTCCAAAACCGCACCAGTGACATGCGGACGCTAGGTGATAGCAGCTGAAAGGAGGAAATACAAAATAGTACCGGTCATCTCGTGCCGGTTTCACCCGTAATGCTGGTGGCTTTAGTAGTAAATGGCTACTGCAAAACATTTAAATGGCTGGAATTCTGGACGGACTAACCAGGAAACTATAATCGGCAACTGGCACCTTTTGGTGCCTCTAAATTTTGTTACAGAAGCGGCAAATTGAATTTTCTGTTTTACCAAATGATGCTGCTAGCGGAAAAAACCTTGCAAAAATGCATGTTTGTGTTGGTGTTAATATTATGACAGCGGCCGGCGCAGCTTTCAAGAAACATTTGTCTCTTCCATTCCATAATTTGCGTAGCCCATCCCACTTTTAATTTATCTGACGAAGCCTTGGTATAAAACGTACCGTTCGAACATTTCACCCCATCAGTTTCATTACTAAACCGTACCGGCTACATACGGACGCTATCTTGAAAGAATTCTGGACGGACTGACCAAAAAAATGGATATATTCGGCACCTGGCCCCTTTTGGTGCCTCGAAATTTTGTTACAGAAGCGGCTAATTGAATTTTCTGTTTTATTACGAAATGCTGCTGCTAGCGGAAAAAACCTTGCAAATATGCATCTTTTTGTTGGTGTTAATTTTACGACAGCGGCCGGCGCCCCATCATTCTGATTCCAAAACCGCACCAGTGACATGCGGACGCTAGGTGATAGCAGCTGAAAGGAGGAAATACAAAATAGTACCGGTCATCTCGTGCCGGTTTCACCCGTAATGCTGGTGGCTTTAGTAGTAAATGGCTACTGCAAAACACTTAAATGGCTGGAATTCTGGACGGACTAACCAGGAAACTATAATCGGCAACTGGCACCTTTTGGTGCCTCTAAATTTTGTTACAGAAGCGGCAAATTGAATTTTCTGTTTTACCAAATGATGCTGCTAGCGGAAAAAACCTTGCAAAAATGCATGTTTGTGTTGGTGTTAATATTATGACAGCGGCCGGCGCAGCTTTCAAGAAACATTTGTCTCTTCCATTCCATAATTTGCGTAGCCCATCCCACTTTTAATTTATCTGACGAAGCCTTGGTATAAAACGTACCGTTCGAACATTTCACCCCATCAGTTTCATTACTAAACCGTACCGGCTACATACGGACGCTATCTTGAAAGAATTCTGGACGGACTGACCAAAAAAATGGATATATTCGGCACCTGGCCCCTTTTGGTGCCTCGAAATTTTGTTACAGAAGCGGCTAATTGAATTTTCTGTTTTATTACAAAATGCTGCTGCTAGCGGAAAAAACCTTGCAAATATGCATCTTTTTGTTGGTGTTAATTTTACGACAGCGGCCGGCGCCCCATCATTCTGATTCCAAAACCGCACCAGTGACATGCGGACGCTAGGTGATAGCAGCTGAAAGGAGGAAATACAAAATAGTACCGGTCATCTCGTGCCGGTTTCACCCGTAATGCTGGTGGCTTTAGTAGTAAATGGCTACTGCAAAACACTTAAATGGCTGGAATTCTGGACGGACTAACCAGGAAACTATAATCGGCAACTGGCACCTTTTGGTGCCTCTAAATTTTGTTACAGAAGCGGCAAATTGAATTTTCTGTTTTACCAAATGATGCTGCTAGCGGAAAAAACCTTGCAAAAATGCATGTTTGTGTTGGTGTTAATATTATGACAGCGGCCGGCGCAGCTTTCAAGAAACATTTGTCTCTTCCATTCCATAATTTGCGTAGCCCATCCCACTTTTAATTTATCTGACGAAGCCTTGGTATAAAACGTACCGTTCGAACATTTCACCCCATCAGTTTCATTACTAAACCGTACCGGCTACATACGGACGCTATCTTGAAAGAATTCTGGACGGACTGACCAAAAACATGGATATATTCGGCACCTGGCCCCTTTTGGTGCCTCGAAATTTTGTTACAGAAGCGGCTAATTGAATTTTCTGTTTTGTTACGAAATGCTGCTGCTAGCGGAAAAAACCTTGCAAATATGCATCTTTTTGTTGGTGTTAATTTTACGACAGCGGCCGGCGCCCCATCATTCTGATTCCAAAACCGCACCAGTGACATGCGGACGCTAGGTGATAGCAGCTGAAAGGAGGAAATACAAAATAGTACCGGTCATCTCGTGCCGGTTTCACCCGTAATGCTGGTGGCTTTAGTAGTAAATGGCTACTGCAAAACACTTAAATGGCTGGAATTCTGGACGGACTAACCAGGAAAATATAATCGGCAACTGGCACCTTTTGGTGCCTCTAAATTTTGTTACAGAAGCGGCAAATTGAATTTTCTGTTTTACCAAATGATGCTGCTAGCGGAAAAAACCTTGCAAAAATGCATGTTTGTGTTGGTGTTAATATTATGACAGCGGCCGGCGCAGCTTTCAAGAAACATTTGTCTCTTCCATTCCATAATTTGCGTAGCCCATCCCACTTTTAATTTATCTGACGAAGCCTTGGTATAAAACGTACCGTTCGAACATTTCACCCCATCAGTTTCATTACTAAACCGTACCGGCTACATACGGACGCTATCTTGAAAGAATTCTGGACGGACTGACCAAAAAAATGGATATATTCGGCACCTGGCCCCTTTTGGTGCCTCGAAATTTTGTTACAGAAGCGGCTAATTGAATTTTCTGTTTTGTTACGAAATGCTGCTGCTAGCGGAAAAAACCTTGCAAATATGCATCTTTTTGTTGGTGTTAATTTTACGACAGCGGCCGGCGCCCCATCATTCTGATTCCAAAACCGCACCAGTGACATGCGGACGCTAGGTGATAGCAGCTGAAAGGAGGAAATACAAAATAGTACCGGTCATCTCGTGCCGGTTTCACCCGTAATGCTGGTGGCTTTAGTAGTAAATGGCTACTGCAAAACACTTAAATGGCTGGAATTCTGGACGGACTAACCAGGAAACTATAATCGGCAACTGGCACCTTTTGGTGCCTCTAAATTTTGTTACAGAAGCGGCAAATTGAATTTTCTGTTTTACCAAATGATGCTGCTAGCGGAAAAAAACCTTGCAAAAATGCATGTTTGTGTTGGTGTTAATATTATGACAGCGGCCGGCGCAGCTTTCAAGAAACATTTGTCTCTTCCATTCCATAATTTGCGTAGCCCATCCCACTTTTAATTTATCTGACGAAGCCTTGGTATAAAACGTACCGTTCGAACATTTCACCCCATCAGTTTCATTACTAAACCGTACCGGCTACATACGGACGCTATCTTGAAAGAATTCTGGACGGACTGACCAAAAACATGGATATATTCGGCACCTGGCCCCTTTTGGTGCCTCGAAATTTTGTTACAGAAGCGGCTAATTGAATTTTCTGTTTTGTTACGAAATGCTGCTGCTAGCGGAAAAAACCTTGTAAATATGCATCTTTTTGTTGGTGTTAATTTTACGACAGCGGCCGGCGCCCCATCATTCTGATTCCAAAACCGCACCAGTGACATGCGGACGCTAGGTGATAGCAGCTGAAAGGAGGAAATACAAAATAGTACCGGTCATCTCGTGCCGGTTTCACCCGTAATGCTGGTGGCTTTAGTAGTAAATGGCTACTGCAAAACACTTAAATGGCTGGAATTCTGGACGGACTAACCAGGAAAATATAATCGGCAACTGGCACCTTTTGGTGCCTCTAAATTTTGTTACAGAAGCGGCAAATTGAATTTTCTGTTTTACCAAATGATGCTGCTAGCGGAAAAAACCTTGCAAAAATGCATGTTTGTGTTGGTGTTAATATTATGACAGCGGCCGGCGCAGCTTTCAAGAAACATTTGTCTCTTCCATTCCATAATTTGCGTAGCCCATCCCACTTTTAATTTATCTGACGAAGCCTTGGTATAAAACGTACCGTTCGAACATTTCACCCCATCAGTTTCATTACTAAACCGTACCGGCTACATACGGACGCTATCTTGAAAGAATTCTGGACGGACTGACCAAAAAAATGGATATATTCGGCACCTGGCCCCTTTTGGTGCCTCGAAATTTTGTTACAGAAGCGGCTAATTGAATTTTCTGTTTTATTACAAAATGCTGCTGCTAGCGGAAAAAACCTTGCAAATATGCATCTTTTTGTTGGTGTTAATTTTACGACAGCGGCCGGCGCCCCATCATTCTGATTCCAAAACCGCACCAGTGACATGCGGACGCTAGGTGATAGCAGCTGAAAGGAGGAAATACAAAATAGTACCGGTCATCTCGTGCCGGTTTCACCCGTAATGCTGGTGGCTTTAGTAGTAAATGGCTACTGCAAAACACTTAAATGGCTGGAATTCTGGACGGACTAACCAGGAAACTATAATCGGCAACTGGCACCTTTTGGTGCCTCTAAATTTTGTTACAGAAGCGGCTAATTGAATTTTCTGTTTTACCAAATGCTGCTGCTAGCGGAAAAAAACCTTGCAAAAATGCATGTTTGTGTTGGTGTTAATATTACGACAGCGGCCGGCGCAGCTTTCAAGAAACATTTGTCTCTGCCATTTCATCATCTATGTAGCCCATCCCTCTTTCTATTTATCTGACGAAGCCTTGGTATAAAACGTATCGTTCGAACATTTCACTCCATCAGTTTCATTATTAAACCGTACCGGATACATACGGACGCTCGGAGGAAAAACAAAATAGTACCGGTCATCTCGTGCCGGTTTGATCCGTGATGCTGGTGGCTACTGCAAAGTACTAAAATGGCTGGAATTCTGGACGGAAACCAGTAAACAAGAAATCGGCAACTGGCACCTTTTGGTGCCTCGCAGTTTTATAATAGAAGCGGTTAGTTGAATTTTATGTTTTACAATTGCTGTTGCTAGCGGAAAAAAAACCTTGCAAAAATGCATGTTCATGTTGATGTTAATTTCACGACAGCGCTAGGTGTTAGCAGCTGAAAGGAGGAAAGACAAAATAGTACCGGTCATCTCGTGCCGGTTTCACCCGTTATGCTGGTGGCTGTTAGTAATAAATGGCTACTGCAAAATACTAAAATGGCTGGAATTCTGGACGAAAATAATCGGAAACTGGTACCTTTTGGAGCCTCGAAATTTTGTTACAGAAGTTTTGTAAAAGAAGCGTTGCAATTCCCTATACTATTTGCTTCAATGGAATATTTTTTTTTTAAGAATACGGTAGTCAACGTCATGCGGTCGTGTCTTGAATACCACCCTCCTACTTTTTTTTATTCGCTGAACCATCGGAATCGACGCGAAAGACCGGAGGCATTAAAGTTGGCTCGTTTGGTTCGCTCCGATTTCGTCGGCCGCGGTGCGGCAGGGTAGGAAATCTGAAGTTTGGGGCGAAATAAAATGCTATCTGCATATAAAATACTTTTTTGCACCCCCTTTCCCTTGGGCGTCCGTTGAGGTTCCACCACAAAAATAAAAAAAAAAGAAAGAAGAGGGGCAAAAAATGGTTCGGAAAAAATGCGCACTCTGGCACAGTCACAGAACATGCCGACCCCGAAACGGACCCCGTACCCGGGCACCCGATCAGGCGAATGGGAGTAGCGAAAAGAAATGATAATAAAAAAATCCTCTGTCGTTTTCTGTATTATTTCATTTATGCTTCTTTTTTTTTGCTGCCGTTGTCACCCGGTGGTTCTCCGGCAGAGGTCGATTCAACGCTTGGTCAGTTCCTGTGCTGCTGCTGTTACTGCTGATCCTGTTACTGCACTACCGATGGACAGGGTAGGAAAGGATTGTGGTGGGTGAAAAGTTATTGCCCGTGCCTGGATTCATTCGCTTAGGTTAATCATCTGTAAAAAAATAGATAACAGCTTCTCAGCTGAAAGTGCACCTAAACCCAAATTATTAGAAGGTTTTCATCTAAACCAAACGAGTTGTACAGCTTGACATTTAGTCCTGTTTAGTGTCATGTTGTATATTTCGATAAACAATCAGACAGTATCATAACATTAATTGTGGGCAGAGCAATAGATCATTAAATGGAACGGCCTAACCTCACTTTTTTGATAGATTCGGAAGGTTTGTTTACAAGGTGTTAGAAATTGGAGCGGCTATTCGGTTTTTCTTGTTCTTACGATCATTGTGACCTATTCTATTAAAAAAGCATGCGAAACTAGAATTGATGAACACATTTCGATTAGTGTGAATCAATCCCGAAAAGCATAAGAACAAAAACCATTTTCGGCTACTTCGGAAATAAATTTATAAATTTACCTTCCATAATTGGCAAATGACGTCATCGTACAATGAGCTAGTGTCTGTTCCCAAATGAGAACCCCGAAAAAATTCAAAGTGCTGTCAGATTTTTGAAACAAACACAAATGGCATCGGATTTTCATTTTACTCTGCTAAACAGTTCACGGTAGATTCAATTAAGTCAGTATATCCGACCCAAGAAAAAATAACCATGAACCGAGACTAACGGCTTTGCCCAGTGGGAGTCAAGTCAACCCAAATCAGCATGAGTGTGATGTTTTCCTACATACACAAGCGGTGTGGCTTGCATTAAACATGTTTCTCCTGATACCAAATTTGCATTTTTCGAAACTTAACTAGGCGGTATAGATTACATTCTGGACTGGTTTTTTCTTTCGCTGTTCTGGCCAGTACTTTCCCTTGCCATGCCACTTAATACGCCCTCTAGAGAGACGGCAAACGTTTTCGGTTCAGACTAGTTCGAAGCAGCAAAGTGTTGTGGAATCGATTTGCCACTCAAACGACGCTGGTAATTCTGTCAGGACTTTTGTGAAGCGGAAGGACAATTTCGGCAAGACAACGCCATCATCCGTTCGGTTAGTCTAGGATTGAAAGAGTTAGGGTTTTTTTGGGAAAATTCCGACACCAGACAGACAAACCAGCGCTCTGGGGACACCGAACTCCAGCGACGGTGCATCGGTATGGGTGTGTACCGAGTGCACGTGCAGCTGACTTTGTGTTGTACCAGGATATATGGTGAAATCGGCGGAAGACGCAGAAGTACACCCACTGAATTGCACTCTAGAAGAAAAGAAAATAAACTTTTGATTTGAGAGAGTCTGCACAGGTTAAATTCAAGCCTACTTAGTGTTAGTTTTGTTAGAAATTTATATCACTTAGCAAGACCCTAGAAATCCTGCAAATCTGTATTATTAGTTAGAATATCCCCATACAAATGTTTTAATTACTGACACAAATGAAAAGAAATAATTTTAATTAACATCGAAAATGATTCAAAACCTGAAATTGAAAACAACTATTCCAGCAGTGGAATTTAAAGAATAGGAACAAATCCATCGTTAATAGCAGATACCAGATAAAAAGTGTGGAGGAAAATACAAAACTAAGTCTAAAAATCAAATGAAAAAAAACTATGCAGTGGATTTGCGGTTTCATTGTTAGGATTTGTTTGGCTCCGCAATCGTAGCTTATCATTCATAGGAATTTGAACCTACTTATCGAGAATAGGAGAATTGATCCAATATCTAACTCAATTGCTTACTTATTGACTATAAAGAGAGCTTATCATGACAAATGAGGATTGCAACGATTTTGTCTTCAATTAATGAAGACCTTTTTGAATAGGCCTCTGTCTTTAATTAGGTTATGGGCCCAGCTCAAAAAAGTTTGCAGACCTAGAAGATTCTTTTCACCTGAAGCATTTGAAAACGTGCTTCTGAAATGAGCGAAGAAAAATTTTGGTTGTTCAACGGGACCAAATTCGGAAATTGGAAGTCGGAAGGATTGATGGACTTTCTGGAGAAAGCAACTGAGGGCGAGGACCCTGCGGACGTCAAAACGGTGAAAAAGCAGAAACTCGAGGAGCTTAAGATCGTAAATGCAAGAACCTACTCATCCACCGAATCGCGGAAGACCAGTTGGAGTACGTCAAGGACAAGCGTACGACGAAAGACGTTTGGGACGGTTTGAAGAGCACGTTTGAACGTGTTGGAATCGCCGGCAAGCTGTTTATAAGAAAGCGGTTCCACGAACTGAAGTTGGAAGATGGTGAGTCCGTGCAGAACTTTCTGTTGTAGCTTGAGAGCTAAGAGCTGCTGAAATAAAAATGGACGAGGAGGACGTAGTATGTTAACTACTGCTAGAACTTCCAAAGTCCTACGAAACACTGATTACGGCGCTGGAAACGAACAAATAAAACGAGCGAAATTACAGAGAGTCTGATTTTGCATAAGAATTCCAATATGAAAAGCTACGGCTGCCTTCGGCCACAAGCGTGTGGATTGCCCCGGAAATTTTGATAACAACCGGTAAAAACCAGAAGGCTGCTGGGAAGTTCAATTGAAACAAATAATCCAAAGAAAATTTGACGATCGAAAACGAGATGGCTTTCATTGCATCTGCGGGCAAAGGTGACCCCAAAATGCAGCGGAGTTAGTAGAAGCGAGCACTATGATGTCAAAGCATATATCTCCTGGAATCAAAGGAAGAAGCCGGAGAAAACCTGTATCTAGAGCAAGTCACTGCATTTTTCTGAACGAACGCGAATCGTTCCAGAAATTTTGCCACACTGAAAAAATATGAATCGAAATAACTGTAGCATACAGTTCGCAGCATAACGGAGTCGTAGAGAGAAGAAAACAGGGCCGGCGGTTGAAAACAAAACCAAACAAAATTTCGATTTCGAAAACACTGGATACACCCGTTTCAGCATCTACAATATCTTGGCACTATTGGACAACAATCAAAGCATCGAAAGAAAGCTGGATTCCGAACGGCCGATGACCCTAAGCAATAAGAAGCTCCAAAGGATGCAGAAGAGGAAGACCGAGGAAAAAGGTGCTACAATGCTTCGTGCGCTTAGTCGAGAGGCTAGTGCTACCGGCCAACCTGTGAAAATTACCTGGCGAATATGAATGGCAACGACTGGCAGGGCATTTCGTATTTTACCTTCCTCCACGAAAGAAGTGAGCTCCGGGGTAAAGTTCACCCACCAAATTCATAAATAAAGCAAAGAAAGAACTCAAAAACTTGCCTGCACGCATGTTTCGTCCGCCATGGCGATTTTTCCGGTTATCTTCTCTATTCCTACTACCCACTCGGGAAAATAGTGTGACGCCGGCTCTGAAAGAACCACAAGGATGCATGGAGGATGCTAGTCTTCCTAAGATTTTGGGGGACGAGGCGGCGACTACAGCTGCATATTTGCTCAATCGAAGTCCGACACCTGCCATTGAAGAAAAGATGATTTCGTTTAAGATATGGTACGGTAGGAACAATCGTCTATACGAGAATTTCGAACGTAACAGGTAGTAAACTAGAAGTCCGAGAAAAACGTGATGATACTACCTTGGACTACTTCTCTCGCTGAATATTTTGTAAGTTCCAGTGAGATGTCAAATGGCAAGGTGATGGCGTATGCATTGAACGTGGATGCATTTGTGGAAAATCTTCCATCCACAATTGATGGACTGATGAAGAGGAGGGACTGGCCCTACTGGAAAGATGCAATTGGCAGTGAGCTGGATATAAAGACGGCCTTCTTGAATGGCATGTTGAAGAAAGAAATCTACATGCGACAACCTGAGGAATTTGAACGGAGTGATCCAAATCTCAAAAAGTCACTTAATGGGTTGAAGTAAGCCCCAAGAATGTGAAACGAGGAGTTCAACTCTTTTGTTCCAGATAATCCTGGACGACTGCCTTTACTGGAAAAAAATCGGGTCCGTCGTCGTTTATCTGCTGCTCAATGTGGACGATATCCTCCTGGTCTTGAGTTGGTGACGGAAATCAAGGCGAAGTTACGCGAACGATGCGACATGACGGTCTCCCATGTCCGTCAAGCATTTCCTGTTTCTCGGAATTGAACGGGACCTCGAAGAATCAGCCAACCGATATATGTTTCGTATCTTCTGCAACGTTTTGAAACAATGGAGTGTAACCCGGTTTCAACTCCATTGGACCCAAATCTGTAATTAGAGCGGAGCAACGAAGCAGTTACGGAACAACCTTATCGAGAGCTGAAATTTTAGCAACGAATAATGCCTACTGTGTCTTGCGGCGACGATCAAGCGTATCAAGTTCAAGCAAACGATAGCTATCCGGATAACGAGGGTGATTAACTGGATCACGCCAGGATAAATCTCTTAAGGCCAAAAGGATAAATCTTCACTGCATACGCTCCGATCTCAAATTTCAAGATAGCTAATACGGAAACTCTCCCAGATGGTCTCGAGGTACGATGCTGGCTCAACAAGTCAGTCGTCGTAGGTTCGAGTCTTGGCTCGGGAGAGACTGTTAGTGTCGGTAGGATCGTAGCGCTAGCCCCGTAATTGTCTTGTACACTTAACAGTTGGCTGCGAAGTCTGTGTATAACAAACAGAAGGTCAAGTTCCGAATCGGAATGTAGCACCAAGGCTTTGCCTTTTTAATACGGAGTCCATGCATGCATTTTGCAGTATGGAACGTACCAACGAGCAATATAACGCTTCCACGCAAGGGGGGTCCTTGAAATCATGTCCAATTTTTGCGATAAAACCGGGTTGTCTAGTGGCTATAGAAACTAGTGATTCCCAAAAGTTAGTCTTTGATTCAAGATAACGACAAGATTGTTTACGTGATCTTTTTTTTTAGCTCCAGACCGTCAATGGCGTACACAATAATTATCGGGGATTGAGCCCGGAGAAATTAACCACATTTTGCTGTGCTCAGTGTCAAGGCATTTAGTTTACACCACGTCACAAAGCAGTCCAAAAATGATTGTAGACGCTAACAACGCTACGAATCGTCTAATACATTTTTAAATCATCGGCCTAAACAAGTCTGCTGCCCATTCCTAGGGCGCTAGCAGCGTCTTATAAAAAATGATGAAAAGTAGCGGTCCAAGGTTACTGCACTGCGGTACAACAGATTTGTTCGTAAAGAAAGCTAAGACAACAGAACCTTGCTTAACTTGCAACGTTCTATGACACAAAAATGATTTTAACCACGTGACAAAACGTGATTAAGCTCCCAATCGAGATATTTGCTTTAGTAGAACACGATCAAAATCAGCTTTCAGACCAGTATAAATAACAGCGATATAATTTGAAGTGAAGTCCATGATGTTTGTTACCATGCTGAACAGAGTAAGTGTAATCTGTCGTGCAGTTTTGAACAACAGTGTTTATAATAATTTCAAACAATTTGGATGACGCACACAAATTAATCATTCTACGGTTGTTCCTTATATTTCGACGTTCACCACTTTTGAATACTGGAAACATTTTTGATGGTGTGAAGCGCTAAATTCCGGTAATAATTATCTTTCAACTAACTGTTTTAGTTAACGATTGGTGGCCTTGAAAATGGTGATGAAAAAATCCCTATGATTGTCCTAAATACCTAGAAGAGGTCTAACGCAAACGCCAAGGCAACGCGACGTAGGTGGTAGAATGAAAGAATCTGAAAAAGGGGACGGACTGTGTTACACACTATTTGTGGTTATACATACCAGGATTGTGCGCAAAGTACATTAGTTTTATGTTAACTGTATAACCGTTTGCAAACATATCGGGAATAGAGCAGCGAAGATAAGCGCCAAAACAGTCAAGATTGAACGTCTGCTGTTGCTTGGAGAGTTAGCCATGCACGCTGGGTTGGAAGAAACTAAAGATGCTACGAAACATACTAGCTTTAAGTAAATTGTTTCATTCCGCCAGTCAAGTACAAATTACAATCGGCGACGTTGAATGCTACAAAGTTGTATCTCACAAACCCCCGTTTCCAGATTCACAGAAAATCTCAAGTAATGTACCTTTATAGCTCAAATCTAAAAAATCCCAAAAAAGATGGAAAAATAAGGTTTCAAATTGTACAACTTGCTCTTAAAATGCACAAAATTTTGATGCACAATTGATCTTTTGTGATATCGCCCGGGTATTTTCTGCATTCCGTACTTCTAACAATACCACTATTGAGAGTAAGTGACATGATTATTATAATTCATGCTTGTTTGTATGCCCTTCCTTTTTACGCTTTCTCTTCCGAGTCTCGCTACATTCAGCCAATATTGTCGCCAATCCCTGACCAGTTTCATTGTAGGAGAGATTCATTTTTGTTAAGAGGTATTTGTCAAGGTTTTGTAGAAGGGAGAATAAACCCCGGCATAAGCCAGTTGACTCCGAATGGCCCTGACTAAGATTTGAATCCACGACCACCCGCTTTTCAAAGCGGATTCTGCAACCTTGCGGCTACAAAACTTTTAAAATTTGTAGTGCTCATGGAAATGAAGAAAAAATGATGGTAGTTTCTGATGGTAGTTTTGAAACGGGTTTTTACCGTGAAACGGGGCGAATAGAAACAAAACTTCTGAGCTTGAAAAATTTTATAGCGAGTTTTTGATAACATTCAAAAACGATGCAAATTTTTCGTGGATAGTTCAATAGCAAACAAATCCTCTAAACTCATTCTTGGGTTTAAAGGACTGCTGTAAGTTTACTGAAAAAATTACAAAAGCGTTTGAGCGTTTCCGAATGTTAACAAACTGTGCCTGTGGAAGCCATTTTGTTTCACTTAGAGCCTGCGTCGTATTTTGAGTTTTTACAGTGAACTGTAGGATTACCATGGGATATTTATCACTTTTTCATTTATGTTTCATGGTAAACTCTCGGTTCATAGATTTACAGGGCGAATAGAAACAACGCCAAAAGAGTATTTTCGGCACAAAATAAATGCATTCCTTAATGCAAACATATTTTTTTATGCATCATTTTAGCCTGAAACTTTTTTTTATACATTCTCAGCCCATTATTGTCCGGAATTACAAGCCGAAAAGTCAAAAAAGTTTCAAAAAATCGGATTCGCTCCACCTGAGACAAGCTGTTAAGGAAGTTACGGAGAAAAAACTATCGCTCCGTCAAGCGGCCACCAAATACGCAATTAGTTATTCTATAATTTATCGGCGTATCAAGGGGCAAGATACCGTCAAGCCTCAGGGTGGACAAACTTGTCTACCGAAATCGGAAGAATTCTTGCTGATTCAAAGGCTAAAACTATACTCAGATTGGGGATCAGTGTGTACAGGAAACACTCGGATGCTTCGGCTAATCATCCAAGTTTATTTAAACAAATAGGGAAAGAAAATTGCCAGGACCGAAGTATGTTTAATCCTTCTTGGCCGGGAATAAGCAGAAACTGTCTCTCAGGATGTCCCGAAACATAAAATGGAATCGATCGGCAGTGTCAAGTTTAATTATTGACGAGTACTTTGTCAGTAGGTTGCATGGAGAACTTTAATGTGTTCCGGCCGTCACTATCGTAAATTCCGATGAAACAAATTTTCGCGATGATCCGGGAAATAAGAAGGCTATTACGCGACTCTTGGACAGAAAGCAGACCAGAGATAGCTAGACTAAACCAGTCCTCATTCGGCTGGTTATTGCGATTCCATATCTGCGAAACAAATAGGAAGGCGAGTTTTGATGGGAGATAAACTTGCGTCACATTTGATACTGAAGGTTATTGAGCTTTGTGCTGATAACTCTGACTTTTCTCCCAGTTAACATAACACATTTAACGCAACCACTAGATGTGGCATTCTTACGCCCACTCAAGGCTGCATGGCGGAACATTCTTACAAACTGGAAATCTTTTAATGGGAAATACGACGTTATCGCTTTCAAAAGAGAAGTTTCACCGTCCTGGATTTTAAAATGGCATTTGGAGGCAATTTCTGGCCCCTGAGCGTCATTCTGGTTCAAGAAACACCCATAATAGGTATTATTTAGTGATATTCGGCTGTTTTCCAGAAACCGGAAGTCACCATCGTAGAATTCAAAATGGTGTCTGTGGTCGATTCTAGCTCCTGTGTAACATTCTGGTATCGAAGCATCTCATATTGGATAGAAATCGGCCATTTTTGGCTGTTTTTCAGAGAGCGGAAGTCGCCATCTTGGATTTTAAAATTGTATTTGGAGACAATTTCTGGTCTCTGAGCGTCATTCTGGTTAAAGAAACACCCGTATTTGGTTATTTTTGGTTCATTTTCGGCAGTTTTCCAGTCACCAAAAGTTGCCATATCACAACTCAAAATGTTGTCAGAGGTCGATTTGTGGTTTCAATGCATCATCACGATTTCGCAAATACCCATATTGGGTGGTATTTGGTCATATCCCGCTGTTTTTCAGAAACCGGAAGTCACCATCTTTGATTTGAAAATGATATTTGAAGACATTTCACGGATAGAAACCGGAAGTTTCCATCTTAAATTTAACAATGGCGTCTGGAGTCGAAAATTTTTCTTGCTCTCAGAAAACTCAACATATCAAATTTGGTTCCATTTGCTTGATTATTTCTCGAGATGTGCAGAAATTTGTGTGGAACCCCTCCTTTCAGAAGAAGGAGGGGTGTCGAAAGTTTATGAACATATTTGTTACCTCTAAAAACATTTACATGCCAAATTTGGTTCTTTTTGGTGGATTGGTTCTCGAGCTGTGCGAAATTTGTGTTTCTTTTGTATGGGACCCCTCCCTTTAAAATGGGGAGGGGCGTCAATTTGTTATGGATATATTTGATACCCCTAAAAACATCCACCTGCCAAATTTGGTTTCATTTGCTTGGTTTGTTTTCGAGATGTGCATGAATTTGTTTTTCATTTGTATGGGACCCCTCCCTTCCAGAAAAGGGAGAGGTGTCAAACCATTATGGATATATTTGTTACCCCTAAAAACATCCACCTGCCAAATTTGGTTCCATTTGCTTGGTTTGTTTTTGAGATGTGCATGAAATTGTGTTTTATTTGTATGGGATCCCTCCCTTCCAGAAGAGGGAGGGGTCTCGAATTACCTTGTTCACCTTTCTCGGCCCCTAAAACCCCTATATACAAAATTTCACGCCGATCGGTTCAGTAGTTTCCAAGCCTATATGGAACAGACAGACAGACAGACAGACAGAGCTGCATTTTTATATGTATAGATTGTTATGTTTTCTCTAAAAAATAGAATCTCTCATCAGAACAAAAATGAATTACTTATTGTATCAAAATGACAATTACACGCTTAATGGAAGAAAGCAAGACCCATGTTTGAAAGCTTTTATGTTCGTTCTAGATAGAATAGTATTTTTTGTACGTCGTCAGATACCTGCTTCTAATTGCCCCGTTTGAAGGTATCGATTTTAAGTTGGGCGAGTATTAAACAAGTATAACATTCTGTCGACTGTGTTGGGGAAAGGAAGTATCAATCAGAGGTCGAATTCTGCGTGTCAACAAGGCTTGACAATTTTTAATGGCAAAATAGTTCGAATAATCAAATGACAATTTTCCGCATTTGGGCGGGTGCATAGATGATTCTCCAATCAATTGCTAAGAGAATTACTTCATTCATTGGAATCTGACTGAGTTTTAAACATTTGATAATGGACAATTTTCGTGACTCTCTCGATGCTTTCGGTTTTTCAATTTGTCCCAGAATGTTGCCGTAAGACGTCTTTCCACGTCAAAATCAATGCATCATTATTTGGATTATCAAAATTCTTTGTTGCTATGTTTAGAAATAGGTCTAATTTCTATGAATTTTTTTTCCTTTTTGAATGAAAACCAGAAATAATTTTGTTTAGTCATCAAAAGAAGATGGTTGAGCTTTTTGTTGGCCAGTTATACTAATTGATTGTATCGTCTCTGGTAGTTTATGTTGGAAAACGGCATTTATGGTTATCAGTCTATATTTATTTGGATAGACCAAACAAAGCTCCTACATACGGCTGTGCACAGTGGGGCGACTTCATAGAAAGGCTGGCCAAGCAAAAAAAGTGTCGATAAATGCGACAAAAACTTGGTATTTACATAATTTTGGGGCGCTGAACACGAATCTGGTATCCATTTTTTGTTTAGGGCCGTCCATAAAGCACAAAATGTATTTTAAATGTTTTTTGGCACTTTTTTCTGGTTTTCATTCAAAAAGGAAAAAAAATTCATAGAAACTAGACCTATTTTTTCTTTACGTTTTGCCTTTCTCCTAGAAAGGTATAGCAAGTACTGGAAAAACCGAAGGTATAAAAGTGGTCCCAATGGCCGAATGTCATATACCACTCGACTTCTTTCGACGAACTGAGCATTTTCTGTATGTATGTATGTATGTGTGTATGTGTGTGTGTGTGTATGTATGTGCAACTTTTTTTTCTCACTCACTTTTCTCAGAGATGGCTGGACCGATTTTCATAAAATTAATTGCAAATGAAAGGCCTAGTTGCGCCATAGGTTGCTATTGAATTTCATTGTAATCGGATTTTTAGTTTAGAGGTTATGTATCAAAATGTAAAAATCACGAAACATCAATATCTCAGAAACCACACAACCGATTTCAATAAAATTGGTTTCAAATGATTAGGCTGTCCCCAGAACCCTTAACTTTTGAATTTCGTTATGATTGAACATATGGCTCAAAAGTTATGTAAAGAAAAGTTATCTTGAGGTTGTTTAAACTCACTCATTTTGCTCAGTGATGGCTGAACCGATTTTCAAAAAATTAGTGTCAAATAAAAGGTCTAGTTGCCCCATAGGTTGCTATTTATTTTTCATTGCAATCGGATTGTAACTGTGTCCGTTGTTCATAAAAATGTGAAATCACATAATGAAAGTAAACATAATGACTTTCTCCTAACGATCACTGGCTAATCAAAAGGTAGAAAAATGATTGAAATGGCCGAATGTCATATACTACTCAACTCAGTTCGACGAATCGAGCATTTTCTGCATATATTTGTGTGTGGGTGTGTACGTCTATATATGCACTTTTCTTTCGCACTCATTTTTCTCAGAGATGGTCTGACCGATTCTTTCTATCTTGGTGTCAAATGAAGGGTCTATTTGCCGCTTAGGTTGCTATTGAATTTCATTGTAATCAAACTTTCAGTTTTGGCGCTGCGTCAGAATGTGAAAAACGCTCTTATATCTTAGAAGCTATGAACATAGTTGAATTTAAATAAATGGGCTTTCAAACCCTTAAACAATGAATTTCATAATGTTTAAACATGTGGTTTGAAAGTTATAGAAAGAAACTTAACCCGCAGACTGCTTAAAACTCTAGCTACGATCAAA
This sequence comes from Wyeomyia smithii, assembly GCF_029784165.1. NCBI lineage: Eukaryota > Metazoa > Arthropoda > Insecta > Diptera > Culicidae > Wyeomyia > Wyeomyia smithii. The sequence continues at coordinate 273,528,626 of NC_073695.1, forward strand.
ATATGTGGCCTCAACATCATTTAAATTTAATATTGTACTATTTCAATGTTTGCGGCCTTGCTCGGGATTGAAGTTGAAATTGAAAGTCATTTCCATCATTTCACTATTAACCTTTCTCCTAGAAAGGTATAGCAATCACTGTAAAAACTAAAGGTATAAAAGTGCTCAAAAGGGCCGAATGTCGTATACTACTCGACTCAGTTCGACGAGCTGAGCATTTTCTGCATGTGTGTGTGTAACGCTCTCCCAATCTCACTCGATTTTCTCAGAGATGGCTGAATCGATTCCAATAAAATCAATTGCTATGTCTAGTTGCCCTATAAGACCCTATTGAATTTTATTGTAATCTGATTTCTAGTTTAGAGGTCATGTATCAAAATGTAAAAATCACGAAACATCAATATCTCAGGAACTACCCAACCGATTTGAACAAAATTGGTTTCAAATGAACGGTCTACCTAAAAACCCTCAACTTTTGAATTTTATGAAGATTGAACATATGGTTCAGAAATTACAGAAAGAAACGTGTTCTGGAGACTGTTTAATCTCACTCATGTTTCTCAGAGATGGCCGAACCGATTTTCATAAAGTCAGTGTCATATGGAAAGTCTTGTTGCCCCATAAGACCCTAATAATTTTTTTTTGCGAACGGATCAATACTTTTCCTGTTATGTTTAAAAACGTGAAATCCAGCTATGAAAAGAAACATATTCTGATGACTACTTGGGCTCACTCACTTTTCTTAGAGATGGTTGACACGATTTCCACAGAATTAGTATCAAACGAAAGGTCTAGCTGCTTCATAACACCCTGTTGAATTTCGCTGTAATCGGAATGTAACTTCGTCTGTAATGTATCGAAGTGTGAAAATCACTAAACTTCATTATCTTAGAAACTACACAACAGATTTGAACAATATTGATATCGAATGAACGGGATAGTTAAGGGTTAACTGATGAATTATGACTGAACACTTGGTTTCAAAGTTTGGCTCCCCCATACGTTCCCTTTTCATTTGATTGTAATCAAACTTAAGCAACCGTTATGTTTTAATTTGTGAAACAACGAAAATCTATTATCTCAAGTATTACACGACTTATTTGAACATAACTAGTGTCATACGAACGTCATCTCTCAAACTTATACATAACAAACTTAATAAAAATTTTATATACTGTTCAAAAGTTTTGTAAAGAAAAGAAATTCAAAGACTATTCAACACTATAGCTGCTTTGATCAATATATATGACCTCAACATGATTTAAATGTGGTATCGTACTATTTGAACGTTCCCGGTATCGCTCGTGATTAAATTGTTCGAAATGAAGAGTCATTTATTATATTTTGCTATTTCAGAAGCACTAACATTACGTCAAATTTCATATTTTATACTTTAATTACAACATCAATATTTTTGAACCCAAAGAGTGAATATACCTTTTTGGATTTAAGCATTCATGTAAATCTATTTTTACAAATAATAAGTTTGAATGAGAAAGGCTGAGTCTGACCGCTAGGTGGATTAATTTAGGTTTTTTTTTCATAGAATTATGTGATCTTTGACCACAAATAGTGTCACTGGGCGTCCCGTGTCAAATAAATGTTGTATGAACAAAACAAAAATTGCCACTGGGCGTCCTCCTTATTGAAAAAATACGTAATTTATGAACGATCGCTCGAATTGAAAAATTTTTGCCTAAATATATATTTTCTTTTATTTAATTAAAACAACATAAGTAATACAAACTAAACACAAATTCAAAAAAATCATCATCATCTCCCGCTGTGATTGCTGAAATCTCCAGATAATTTGAAATTCATTATACTTATCAGCAGGAAAAATTTCTTTCGCTGCTATTTTCATTTCTCAAAGTGATTTTCGACGTTTCATTGTTTCATTTATATGCCTTTCTAATTAGGTTTCTATGGTTAAAAGAGGACATTTAAATACATGTTTTGACATAAATTAGGATTTCATAAATATTTGTTTAATGTTTCCTTTTTTAACATATATTTTTATAATTTTTTATTAATAAATTTTGTGATTTTTCTCAAATCTATATTTTATCCTTACGGATTGAGTTTTCAGCTTCATGATCTTGCACTCAAATCTTGGATTTAGACACTTGTGTGTTATAGCAATAAAGGAAGAATATTATGAAAGAGCTAACGAAAAAAAAATTTTTGGCTCATGGACAGCGATTCCCCACTGTGGTGGTTTGAAGCTTGTGAAAGAATCTAAATTTGACGAACTCCGTCGGATTCGGATGGCTTACCGAAAACTGCAGCAACCGGAACCGACCGTGGCAAAATGTCATGACTAAGTTCTTCAGTTTTTTTTCGGGAAACTGCAGACTGACACTGCACGCAAATCGGTACCAGGAAGGAAGCGCATTCATGTGTGTACTTTTTCTTTCCATTCTACTTTCTTCCCAATGCATGATGGGATGCACTAGAGAATGAGTAAAGTACGGGAAAACCTTTCGATTTCTATGTTCCGCAAAAAAAAAACACTGGGGCGTGGGTGGTAGATATTTGCACACTTACAATGGGTTAGGGTAACCCTTTCAACAGAAGATCGTTTTATTGTTTTCGTCCGAAATTTACCCCGAAAACAAGTGCGTGCTGATTTGTATCGCCTCATCCGAAACCGATAATTAGCCGCCAGCCCTATTTCCCAGCGTGTGTGTAAGCGTCTCTCCCCCCTATTAAAGCTACCAGCAGGCAGGAAAGGATGAAGAGCAGCAGCCGCGGCATGCTAACTGAAGGATGCCGGCACCACTGTCGTCGTTGTCGTCGTCGTCATCGTCGTCGTCGTTGTTGGTGGTTGGGTTGTTGGTGGTTGGGTTGGGTGGCTGCGCCGGTGGCAGCTGGGTTGGAAGCGTCGCTAACCTATAAGCTTGGCGGCGCAGTTATAAATGTGGGGAAACGTTGATGGTTGCCTCCACACACTATGGTTGCGCTTTTGAGGAAGGGGAAATCGATGGATGAGGGAGGTTTGTACTGGATAAAGGCAGAGAATTTCGCGTGCGTCCCATGAGGGGGGCTCCTGGGGGTGAAGTGATGCGATGCGGTGCGGTTGAGTGATGTGTAGAATCCGAGAGCAGCCATCACTGGCTGAGGCGGGCCGGCACACACAAAAATAAAATGTGGGTTGGGTAATGGTGGCGGTGGTGACGGTAGAGACGGCGGCTGACTCTGTTGGGGATCCTGCCAGCCAGGACTGTTCTTGTGGGGCTTTATCAGAGACTGGGCGGTGGGTGAAACGAATGGAAGAGTGGAAGCGATTGAGGACGAATTTCTGACGAACTGTGTTTTTGTGCAGCAGCTTACTGGTACCCAACGCGCCAACATCGTATAGGACTGCTGGCAGCGGCTGCGGTGGCGGCGAGCGAGCTATCGTGAGGAGGCAGGTTGGACCTGGGAGGTGGATTAGGTTCTGGCTGTGCGGGGAGCGTCAAAGTGAAGCGAGAAAATGAAGAGAATAAGCTGGTTTGAACAAGAAGCAGAGTAGCGGCGGCGGCAGCAGCAACAGCAGCACCACCAGTAGAAGTGACTGTGAAGGATCAGCCTGTAGCAACAAGAGCACAGTGGAGGTGGTGGAGGGAGATAGGGTGGCGGAATGAAGGAATAATAATAGCAATAATAAAACGGAACGAAAGGCTCGGAATGGTTTGGGTAAGGTAAGGGAAGGAAGAGTGAGGTAAACGGCAAGCAGAAGAACTCGCTCGAAGCCAAAGGCGTACAGAAAATACTACGCGAACGATGAACGAGACGAGACGAAACGGAACGAAACGAAGGACGAGAGCGGGTCGGTTTGCTGAGAGTGCTATGATAGAGACCGTGTGCGGTAGAGGGGCGGTGGGTGGAAAGCAAATGAAAACGATGAGATAGGACCGATGGGTTAGGCAGGCGGGTAGACACAAGCGGTCTGACAGGCTGGGCTGGGCAGGGTAGGCGGGCTGAGGACGGCGGCGTAGCAATATAAAAGCGAGAAAATGTTCGACTCCACGTGGAGTCGACCGGCAGCGATGTGAGAGATTACAACAGCTTTTTAAATTTCGACCAATGAAAATACGACTTTGCGAGATATTTATGAAAAGAAACCGATATTTTATCTCTCGCTCTCGCTGCTGGCCGCTGCCGCTGGGTTGTCGTCGTCGTCGTCGACTCTTTTGGACGAATATATTTCTGGTGTGTTGTGCGCTCTGGTGTGGTGTTTTTTTTTACGTAGGCGAAGAACGGAATGGGAGTTTACAGGGCTAAGTGGCACGAACCGAATCAGTTGTGTGCGGGGTTTTCGGGTGGGGGAGGAGGCAGAGAACAGCGGGTGGACAACCGGGGTGGAAACCAGGGAGGAACGTAAATATAACGTACAAATACCCGGGACCTCGGTACTTTGGCGCGGAAATTTACGGATGAGAGAGAGAGTGAGACGGGGCGCGACGGCGCGGTTGGTTTGGGTAGATATCCGACCAACAGAGAGACAGAGAAAATACAAAAAAAAAAGCTGTGCCAAGAAGACTACTGATCTGTTGGACCGGGAGAAAGAAGCGGTCGGTGTGTGTGAGCACATTTTTCGTAGAAGAGATAGCATGCGGGTACAAAGTAGAAACTGGGAGGGCTGCGTCCAGGTTCATCCATGGTTTTCCACAAACAAGACGATGGAGGAGGGGAGGCCAAGGACAGAGGATAGAGGAAGCAGAAAAAATTGAACTTCGAGATGGGAGGAATAATAAAAACAACAATCAAGTGGAGGGAATTATAAGACGAACACGGAGCGGGATCAAGAAGAAGATGCTGCGGAACGAAAGAAAAAACTGGGAAACTTCTACTTTGCCCGGAATCCGGGTCGGGCAGTGCAGCGCCGAGGAAGAACAAAGTTGAAGATTGAGAAGTATGGCTGGTAGGGTATGGAATAAAAAAGTTGTGACGAGGCAAAAACTCGGGGGAATTATAGATGAGATGCCATGGGAAATATGGCATGGAAGACGCAGGCAGCAGGGGGAAACTCTGGTACGTATAGATATTTACATTCCGGGAATCTACCATTCGAAGGCAGTTGCCGTATTGGAAATATTTTACGGATATTAGTTACGAAATTATAAACGAGTTTAATATGTTGTTGAATTGATTTTTCCATTCTCCCCTTCCTGCCATCATCGAACGGCGCCATCACCTGGTTTGTGGTACCCATCAGCATATCATGCGTTTCGCTGCTAGGTAATTTGCTCCGTGGGTTTCGTACCGCAATTTGAATCGGAGCGAGTCGGCTCCCGCCGGGGTCTGGGAGTGGCTGGCAGTGTGGGGAATCGAAATCGATCTATGTGGGTTACAGTAATAATTTCTGCGATTTTATTGATACCGGGACGATGCAAGTTTAGATTATGAATGCTTTCGAATTTCGGGCTCAATTTATATTAATCGGGTGGTGTGCCAGTGGTAAATGTTGCAGTGATAACGGTTAGGGTTCCGCTGGGACACGTTTCCGTGGCAATGTGTGATAGATTTGATGATAAGAATCGAATGCCTTTGAATGTGCGTTGGACTTTGATTTGCCGGGTTGCGATATTTTTATTACGATAAATTTTACAGTACTTTAAAGCTCCAATTTGGACAATAGAATTGAAAAGACTCAGTTTAAGGTGGTGAACTCAAAACAATTTTTTTCTTGCGTCCCCAATTATGACGTTTTTCGGTTCCAAAAATAAACCTATGAAGTGAACGAAACAGCGAACTTTTTATCGATTCGCTATCGCCAGGAAGTCATATTGCGTTCGACATTTTTCACGTTTTAGTTTGTGCTTCATCAGTATGAAGTGGAGTCGATTTTCCTAGGGCAAACCCCTCCTGGAATAAGGATTACCTATAATTGAAATCCACTTACCGGAAAATTGCTTTCGTTAACGTTTCCTAACAGCATTAGTCAGACAATGAGCTTATCTTACATCAGTGCATATTGTCGATTTAAATTTTTTGAGATCTTTGGCGATTTTTTTTTCTGTTTAGTTTTCACGGGCTACAATTAGTTTAACTTACAACAATGACTTGCATTTGCTTTTTCTAGAATAATAAACAAACAATAAAAATAAGTGCCTCGAACGGTTTATGAACCTCTACACCAGAATTAAGCTGCAGCGATGTACGATGATGACCTTGTTGGAACGCAAGCAGAAAATTTTACGACACCGACTGAACATACGACAGGTGACATGCAACCAAAATTGTTGCTGCTGAACACGCTACGACGTGCAAAAAATGTGGACCCGTTAATGGCCTTCACCAAATCTGCGCATTTCACCGCACACGAAAAAACTCCCCTTCCAGAGAGCAGATCCAAGGGTAGGTTAAATGACCGGAATAGCAAAAAAAAAAAAAAAACTAAGAAATAAAAAATGCCAACGATTTCCTGGGACAAATTTGCCCCCTAATAGGATTACATTTCAACAATCATCCAAGCACGCCTCGTTCCAAGCCGCTACTCGCAGGCCTGCTGATTTCTTCCCACCACTTGAACCCTTCCATTTCACGGCCCCCCTGCTGCCACGAGCACACGGATTCCGCTTCAGCATACGACCGAACGCGCTCGTTAATGGCAGAGCTGTCATTCACGACAAATCCACTCGAGAATTAGTTCAACCGAAGTAGATGGTGTAGAGTTTCTTCAAATTAAAAACTTCCACTCGTCTGCACACTCGAGCTGCTCTCAATTAAAAAACGAAGCCGTGAAAAACAAGAAATGAGAGATTAAAATTTACCCAACCTATTACACCTTCCTTCGCTTTCGCTCTGCCACTTGTCTACCACTTCGAAGCGTACGTCCGTCGTTCCTAATTTCCCAAAGACCGCTCGTTACCTCTCATTTGCCAGCGGCAGTGTCGACGTCGGTCGAGGTCTGAAGCTGAAAGGCAACGCCAGCAGCAGCCGCAGCAGCAGCAGCAGTGCAAAAACCAGACCCATCCCATCTGGCTGCCTGCCGGGCGATCGTCAAGACAACGACCGAGTCGACCGACGTCGACGGTGGTGAACGATTACGACGGTAACAGCATCCGTAGCAGCAGCAACCATGAACGTTTCGCAAAGCATTGCATTGCATGGCACTACGCTGCACTGTGGTGCTACCGAATGCCGCCGCTACGCTCTGTCATCCAATTTTCCATCCTGCACATATTTTCCCATTCCCCCAGCCATCCCACCTTGTCTTTTGTTGCAGTGCTGCTACGAGAGATGTGATGCTTTTTGCGCAGAGCGATTTAAAAAAAAATCAAAATCCCAACTACGGCATGATGCGATGTAGGCATCCGGTAGGAGCTTGCACAGGCAAAGCTGACTCATGCGCCGATACTGTATATGGGAATGCTTTGGTTTAGGACGATGGATCATTTGGGGAAATTTTGCAATTATTATGAGAGTGCATTACATCATTTCTGAAGTTGATTTTGTGAAACTTCGCCTGGTTGCTAATTGTTTTCTTGTCGTCATAACCTTACCTTGATTTGCAAGAGCGAAACTCCTTGGAGCTTGGTTCGACACGGCTATGTTAAGAAGATCTCTATAGCTGAAATTGTGTGAAAGAACATGCACAACAACAGTGGCGAAATTAAACCGACGGAAAATAAGCGAGAATAAAAAAAAAATCGAAAAATTTACAGAAAGTGTCCGCTATGTTGTACTAAAAAAAATGGATGAACTAATATGAAACAAGTTGATAAACCTAGGGTAACTCAAGGCAGCAATTTGGGACCACTACGGTTTACTTTTTTTTGTTTGATAACGCTGAGTTGTTCTTGACTGTTTTGTGCTGACGATCTTAAAATATTTCTGACGAATCGTGACATCGAGGATTTTAGTCAACTTCAGAATATGTTTAATTCGTTCGTGTATTAGTGTAAATTGAAAAACCCATTAAATTCAACTGCCAAATAGATGGTCAAGCATTGAACAGAGTTGAGTACGAGAATGATGTTGACGTGATTTTCGAACCAAAACTGACTTTTGATCGTCATCGCGCTATTATTGTCTCAAAAGCCACCTGCCAGCAAAGAGTTATCACCGTATTGTGCTCTTGTCCGTTCTATACTCAAAAATGTCAACCTTGTTTGGATGCCACACTAGTTTTTTTTCTTAATTTACGATTAGAACGTGTGCAGCGAAGATTGTTCTAAGCCTGCTTTGGGGACAACCTGACAATTAAACCGTTGTCGATTGCTCAATCTGAACACATAGGAACGCTGCTGCAAGATACATCAGGTATTATTTGTGCCAAAGCTGTTGAATAGTAAGGTAGATTTTCCAAATGGCTGGCTGAACGGCTGGATAATGCGTACCATCGGGGCCAAGTGCGCCTACAGGAATAAAATAGACCCTACATGTGGTCCTTAGCCTCTTATCCAGCCACTCCTATCCCGACCTCCACGCGGTGCCAGATGGGATGCGAGTAACGAAGGGAAGTTCCTCCATGTTAGGAGCGGCTCAAAACGGCGTCTGTACTCTAGGTTAGAAACGGCTGATTACCGTCCCCGTGCCACGATGGTCCTCCGACAAGACAGGGGGTTGGTGCGCAGGCCGCCACCATCGCCGCCACACACACTGACATATTCAGTCGTATAAACATACACAAAACGTTCAAAAGCATGCTACTGTGATGATATCTCGTTATGCTTAAGGGAAAATGTTCAAAACAACACGAATGTTTAACGCTCGTTCTCTAAATTGTGACGAGTCGGACGAGTAACTTTTCCACCATTTTATAGTACTAATCTGAAGCTTCAAAATGGCGGTGAGTGTAAGCTTCCGAGCGTCCCCCTTTTTCTGCAATCCGCAGGAGAAAATAGAATAAATTATTGTTGAAATTGCTTACATCTTTCAAACCAACAGGAATCTCAGCATAGTGCCTTGGTAAAATTTTTAGAACATGATAAGGCCTAGGATTCTCTAGAACATTGTGTTTAGAAAAAAATTCAAACAAAAAAGTTGGAAGCAAAAAACTGAATTTACGAACATTGTCTTACGAAATAGAAGTTTCTTCAAAAACTACAATACCTAGAGAAAAACTCCTGTTGGCAAAGTTGTTTGTAATGAAATTATCTACAACTTTGCTGAAGACAACTTGGAGTTTCATGCAGAAACAAAAAAGTTACAAATTTTATTTTTGCCGTAGTAGGCTATGGCTGTTGTTGCATAACACCATAATGTGAGCAATTTCAATACAAGCAATTGCTTCGAAGACAGTATAGTTCTAAAGTGAATCACTTAGACACTACAGAATTAAGTTCGCGACATTACTATTTTAAACCACTGTGCAACGATTGGAAACTCGGGACGTGGAACTGCCGGTCTCTCAATTTCCAAGGGAGCACCCGAGTGCTTTCCGAAGTATTGAAATCCCGCAGATTCGACGCCGTAGCGCTGCAGGAGGTGTGATGGAAGGGCTCAATGGCACGTACGTTTCGGGATGGTCATGCCATCTACCAGAGCTGCGGCAACACGCATGAGCTGGGGACAGCTTTTATAGTGATGGGCGAGATGCGGAAACGGGTGATTGGGTGGTGGCCAATCAGTCCTCGGATGTGCAGGTTGAAAATCAAGGACCGTTTCTTCAACATCAGCATCATAAACGTGCACAGCCCTCACCTCGGAAGGACCGAAGACGACAAGGACGAATTCTACGCGCAGTTGGAGCGTGAGTACGACCGCTGCCCAAAGCATGGTATCAAGATCGTCAACGGGGATCTCAACGCTCAGGTCGGCCGGAAGGAGGATTATAAACCGGTGATTGGAAGGTTCAGCGCGCACCAGCTGACCAACGAAATGGGTCTAAGATTCATCGACTTTGCCGCCTCCAAGAACATGGCCGTGCCTAGTACCTGCTTCCAGCACAACCTCCTATACAAGTACACCTGGAGGTCACCAAATTAGACAGAAACACAGATCGACCACGTTCTGATTGACTGTCGGCACTTCTCAGACATCATCGACGTCAGATCCTATGGGAGCGCTAACGTCGACTCGGACCACTACCTGCTGATGGTTAAGATGTGTCCAAAACTCTCCGTTGTTAACAACATTCGGTACCGACGCCCACCTCGGTTAGATTTCGCGCGACTGAAGCAGCCTAACGTCGCCGAAAATTACGCGCATTCACTCGAAGCTGCGCTGCCGGAAGAGGACCAGCTGGAGGAAGCTCCTCTCGAGGACTGTTGAAACACCATCAGAACAGCCATCAACAGCGTAGCGGAGAACGTCATCGGGCGTGTAGGACGAACCCAACGAAAAGAGTGGTTCGACGACGAATGCAGGAGGGTGATGGATGAGGAGAACGCTGCGTGGGCGACGAAGATGCGCAGTGCCACTCGTCAGAACGTGGAAAGATATAGACAGAAGAAGATGCAGCGAACCCAAATCTTCCGTGAAAAAAAAAAGCGCCGCCTGGAGGAGGAGGAGTTTGTAGAGCTGGAACAGCTGCATCATTCTCAGGAAACGCGAAAGTTTTATCAGAAGCTCAATGCATCCCGCAGAGGGCTTCGTGCCGCGAGCCGAAATGTGCCGAGATAAAGATGGTAGTATTCTGACGGATGATCGTGAGGTGACCGAAAGGTGGAAGCAGCACTTCGACGAACACCTGAATGGCGCCCAGGCAGGAGACCATGGTGGCGGAGAAAGCGATCCCGCCGGTGCTACAAATATAGAAGACGTGCCAGGTAAGGATGCCATCAAGAAGCTGAAAACAATAAAGGATGGCCTCGGAGCGGAGCTAATTAAGATGGGCCCGGAGAAGCTGGCCACCTGTTTCACCGGCTGATTGCAAGAATTTGGGATACAGAACAGCTACCGGAGGAGTGGAAGGATGGGGTTATCTGCCCTATCTATAAAAAAAGGCGACAAATTGAACTGTGGGAACTATCGTGCGATCACCGTCCTGAATGCCGCCTACAAAGTGCTGTCCCAAATCATTTTCCGTCTCCTCTCACCCCTACCCAACAGATTTGTGGGAAGTTATCAGGCCGGCTTCGTAGAAGGACGGTCTACGACGGACCAAATCTTTACCATACCCCTTACTAACACGCAGAGAATCCTGAGTAAGAATCCCCAGGATACCTTTAACTTGGTGACGGAATCGTGAAAGGAATCGCAAACACGATCCGGAGGATTCCCTCTCACGATTCTCATTCAAGAATCCTAGAGCCATATACAGGGCATTCCTGAGGATTCTTTTTTCAGGAATCCTTTTCAAGGACGCTCACGAATCCAATGTGAAGAATCCTAGAGAAACTATGCGATCGTATGTGTTCGTCCGGGACGGAAGATCCTCCAGAAATGCCGTGAATAAATACAGAACCCCCACGCACCACCTATTCATCCACTTCAAAGCCGCGTATGACACTATCGACCGAAAAGAGCTATGGAAGGTCATGAACGAAAATGGCTTTGCGGGGAAGACTGATTAGACTGATAAAGGCTACGGTGAATGGGACGCAGTGCTGTGTGCGGATTTCGGGTGGATTGCCGGGTCCATTTGAGTCCCGCAGTGGGCTTCGACAGGGTGATGGTCTCTCCTGCCTGCTATTCAATATTGCGCTACAGGGTGTAATGAATCGAGCGGACATCAACACGCGGGGTACGATTTACAACAAATCCAGTCAATTCGTTTGCTTTGCTGACATTGTCGGAGGAACAATTGCAGCGGTAGCAGAACAGTACACCAGATTAAAACGCGAAGCAGCGAGGAATGGGTTGCAGATGAATACGTCTAAAACATAAAGTATATGCTAGCCGGCGGAACCGAAGCCGACCGACATAGTTTAGGCAGTAGCATTACGATCGACGGCGATAAGTTTGAGGTAGTCGACGAGTTTGTCTGTCTTGGCTCACTGGTAACCGAGGACAATGATACCAGCCGTGAGATCCGGAGGCGTATTATGAGCGGTAGCCGTGCCTACTACGGGTTACAAGCGATTGCGGTCGAACAGACTAAGCCCCCGTACGAAGTGTAACCTGTACAAAACGCTCATAAAGGGCCGTTCAATAATTACGTCAGCATATTTTTCCACTTTTTCAACCCCCCTCCCTCCCTTGTAAGACATCGTAAGGTTTTTTGATACCCTCCCTCCCCCCTAGTAAGATCTTACTGCCAGCATATATAGATTTTTAGTTTAGTTTTATCTTTATAAGCAAGCACAGTACTACGTTTCGTTTTTTGTCCGTTATTCCCGTAATTTCATGATTTCCTTTTCATGAATTTCACTGTCCACGCTGTCATGAACATGGTTATTTGAACAGCTGCATTAACAATGTTTTTCTTACGTAAGAAAATCAATTCACCCCCCTCTCTCCCTTGTAAAATAGCGTTAGAAAAGCACACAACCCCACCCCCCCTATTTGCTTACGTAATTATTGAACGGCCCCTTAAACCGGTTGTTCTCTACGGAATTTTCGAACGACGGATACCTCGAATCCGGCAGGAAGAAGACGACCAGGGGCGCAGCGAGCAAGATGGGTAGATCAGGTGGAGCGAGATCTGACGGAGAGTACACGGTGTCCCAGGGATTGGAAAGCAGCAGCCAATAATCGAGTGAATTGGAGAAACTTTGTGTATCAGGTTATGTCATGACGGATCGCCAAGTAAAAGAATAAATAAGAAATAAATAAACAACTGTTTATTTTATTTTTAAATGACGCTGCACTAAAAACTACCGGTAGGCTTTTTTATGCTGACGATCCTCAAACATTTTTGACGATTCGTTGCTCCGAAGATTGCCATCGTCTTCGGGATATGTTAAATTCGTTTGTGTATCAGTATAAATTGAATTGACTGACAATCAGCATGGCTAAATGCGACGTTATGACTTATGATCATAAAAAATCACCTATTAAATTACCTGTATATACCTAATAGTCAAGCATTGAATAGAGTTTAGTACGTGAATGATCTCGGCGTGACTCTCGATACAAAACTTACTTCAGATCAACGCTCAAAAAAATTTTCGAAAAAAAAACGACTGTCTGAGACTTAATTTTAGAGTTTCATCCGACTTCATCAACTTGAAAATTTTCAGGTCCCTGAAAATTGAATTTTTATTTAGAGATAACACCAGATTTCGCTAATTTTATAAACCTGTGCTTTTTTTCCTTAGTCGAAAAAGTGAAACTTTGACCGCTTCGAGAAACGTGTTACCGAATACCGATTGAGTTCATTTTTTTTGTTCTCGCTTATTTTTCGTTGGTCTAGTTGCACCACCACTGTTGTTGTACCAATTACCGACGCCCGAGGAGGCGACTCCTCCCAGGACCCTTACTAACGACCCGTTTATTACCAGACCGGCGCACAGTGGGACGAAATCAGAAATAGTAGGACATTGATGTTTGTGACGAAACGCATGGTTTTAGGGTTTCGATGTCTTCTAGAAAGGTTCTCAGTTTTATGAGTAATGTCATTTACGGGCACCGATTGACTCATTTAAAAAAAATTGATTATAAAATAATCATATTCCAAAAAAGTTGCAACTTGATTTTCGAAAAATTACTATTAACCCCCTTCGTTTCCAGTACGATATATATACACAATTGGAGGGAATAAGTATCCGAATAAAATGCAACTACAGCATTCTAAAAAAGGAAAAATATTTCCTCTCCTAAACTTCCCAGAAAAGGTCCTAAGATTTCTCAAAGTGAAATGAAAGTTACAAGCAAACCAAACAGTGCTGCGGAAAAACCGAAGCAAACTCCTCCTGGGCTTGCAAATTTAAAGTCCCAGAAGGAGTTCCTAGCACTGTCAGGAACATCTAAAACTCCAGTTGTTCCTTTTGCACATCCAGTTGATGAAACAAACTCTGGATTAGTGAAATTTTCTGACATTGTGGACTTGATTTTTGAAACTTTTAATATACCCGATCCAATTAAAATTTTTCTTAAAGCATTTCTCCCAACAGTTAGATCATTTTTGAAGCAGTTGACTGCCCAATGGCCCCTCCTTGCAGCGATTGTATCCTTCGATGCCTAATTCAACTACGTATATGAAGGATTCTATCTCTGTCTTACAGTGGAATTGTAGAAGTATTTTACCAAAAATTGATTCGTTTAAAGTTTTGATAAATAAAAACAAATGCGATGCATTTTCCCTTTGTGAAACTTGGCTTACTTCAAATATTGATCTCAACTTCCATGATTTTAATATTATTCGCCTTGATCGAGACACCCCATATGGAGGAGTACTTTTAGGGATTACAAAGTGCTATTCTTTCTATCGTATTAACCTCCCCTCGATTCCAGGCATCGAAGTTGTCGCATGTCAAATGACAATACAAGGTAAAGAGCTTTGTATTGCCTCAATATATATTACTCCCAGAGCACAGGTTGGGCAACGGCTGCTCTTTGATTTAATAGAACTTCCTCCCTCGCCACGTTTGATTTTGGGAGACTTCAACTCTCATGGCGTGGCTTGGGGTTCCCCTTACAATGATAACCGCTCCTCTTTGGTCTATAACCTTTGCGATGACTTCGACATGACTATTTTAAACAACGGTGAAATGACACGTATCCCGAAACCTCCAGCGCGCCCAAGCGCTTTGGATCTATCCTTATGTTCGACGTCGCTACGGTTGGATTGCACATGGAAGGTAATCCTCGATCCTCACGGTAGCGACCATTTGCCTATTCTTATTTCAATTAATAGCGGGTCGACTCGCATGCGACCAATTGACATTCCGTTTGACCTCACACGGAATGTCGATTGGAAGGTTTACGAGGAAATGATTTCAAAAGCGGTCGAGTCGATTCAACATCATCCACCACTTGAAGAATACAACCTCCTCGCGGGCTTGATTCTCGACGCCGCGTTGCAAGCCCAAACGAAGAAATATCCCGGCGTAACGCTCAAAGAACGGCCTCCCACTCCATGGTGGGACCAAGAGTGCTCCGATGTCTACACGCAAAGATCCGACGCGTTTAAGGCCTACCAGAAGGGAGGTATACCTGGCGACTATTTACGGTATTCGGAGCTTAATACCAAGCTTAAAAGTTTGGCTAAAGCAAAGAAACGCGGATATTGGCGTCGGTTCGTGAACGAGACGTCGAGGGAGACATCGATGAGCACTCTTTGGAACACAGCCCGAAGAATGCGGAATCGCGTAACGGTCAACGAAAGCGAGGAGTCTTCAAGTAGGTGAATATTTGATTTTGCCAGGAAAGTATGTCCGGACTCTGTTCCTGAGCAAAATATTGTTCGTGATGCGTCTCCGGGCCACGACGCGATAGAATCACCTTTTACGATGGCAGAATTTTCAGTTGCCCTCCTGTCCTGTAACAATAACGCGCCTGGGTTAGATAGAATCAAATTCAACTTGTTGAAGAATCTACCCGGCAATGCCAAGAGGCGCTTGTTGAACTTGTTCAATAAGTTCCTGGAGCAAAACATTGTACCGCAGGATTGGAGGCAAGTGAAGGTGATCGCCATCCAAAAACCAGGGAAACCAGCTTCTGATCACAACTCTTATAGGCCGATTGCAATGCTATCCTGTATCCGGAAATTGATGGAACAAATGATACTCCGTCGTTTAGACCACTGGGTCGAATCAAATGGTCTACTATCAGATACTCAATTTGGCTTCCGCCGTGCCAAAGGGACGAATGATTGTCTTGCGCTGCTTTCAACAGATATTCAGCTGGCGTATGCTCGCAAAGAACAAATGGCGTCTGCGTTCTTGGACATTCAGGGGGCTTTTGATTCCGTTTCTATTGACATTCTTTCGGGTAAACTTCACCGACAAGGATTTTCTCCAATTTTAAACAATTTTTTGCACAATTTGTTGTCCGAAAAGCACATGCATTTTACGCACGGCGATTTGGCAACTTTTCGCATTAGCTACATGGGTCTTCCCCAGGGCTCATGTTTAAGCCCCCTTCTTTACAACTTTTATATTAATGACATCGACGAATGTCTGGCAAATTCATGCACGATAAGACAACTTGCAGACGACAGTGTAATCTCTGTTACAGGAGCCAAAGCTGCCGATTTGCAAGGACCATTGCAAGATACCTTGGACAATTTGTCTGCTTGGGCTTTACAGCTAGGTATCGAATTCTCTCCGGAGAAGACTGAGATAGTAGTTTTTTCTAGGAAGCATGAACCTGCTCAGCTTCGAACACAATTAATGGGTAAAACGATTTCTCAGGTTTTGGTACACAAATATCTTGGTGTCTGGTTCGACTCTAAAGGCACCTGGGGTTGTCACGTGAGTTATCTGATGAAAAAATGTCAACAAAGAGTGAATTTTCTTCGTACAATAACCGGACAATGGTGGGGAGCCCATCCAGGAGACCTTATAAGGCTTTACCAAACAACGATATTGTCTGTTATTGAATACGGGTGTTTCTGCTTCCGCTCCGCAGCAAACACACATCTGATCAAACTGGAGCGAATACAATATCGTTGTTTGCGTATCGCCTTAGGTTGCATGCAGTCGACCCAGATGAGTTTGGAGGTCTTAGCTGGAGTACTACCATTGAAAAACCGCTTCTGGAGCCTGTCTTCTCGTATTCTTATCAAATGTGAGGTCTTGAACCGTCCCGTGATTGAAAATTTTGAAAGGTTAGTCGAACTTAATTCTCAAACCCGTTTTATGACATTGTATTTCAATCACATGTCCCAAAATTTTAACCCTTCTTCGAATATTCCAAATCGTGTCGACTTATCAAATACTTCTGATTCTACTGTGTTTTTCGATACATTCATGATAGAAGAAACTCGTGGAATCCCGGATCATTTACGCGTGCAGCAGATCCCCAAAATTTTTTCCAATAAATATCGCAACATCAACTGCAACAATATGTTCTACACTGACGGATCACTTCTTGATGGGTCCACTGGCTTCGGTATTTTCAATAACAATTTAACCGTTTCCCATAAGCTCGATAATCCTGCTTCTGTTTACGTCGCAGAATTGGCTGCAATTAAGTACACCCTAGGGATTATCGAAAAAATGCCCACGGACCATTATTTCATCTTTACGGACAGTCTCAGTTCCATTGAGGCTCTCCGATCGATGAAAGATGTTAAGCACCCTCCGTATTTCCTGGGGAAAATACGGGAACATCTGAGTGCTTTATCCGAAAAATCGTTTCAGATTACCTTAGCGTGGGCCCTTCTCACTGCTCGATACCGGGCAATGAGAAAGCGGACTCTTTGGCTAAGGTGGGCGCAACGAACGGTGATATTTATGAAAGACCAATTGCTTTTAATGAATTTTTCGCACTTGTACGTCAGAATACGATCATCAGTTGGCAAAATTCTTGGACCAAGGGGGAACTGGGAAGGTGGTTACATTCCATAATCCCCAAGGTATCGACGAACCCGTGGTTCAAGGGGTTGGATGTAGGTCGGGATTTCATTTGCGTGATGTCCCGGCTTATGTCCAATCTTTAAAGATTTGACGCGCATCTCCGTCGTGTTGGGCTCGGGGAAAGTGGTATCTGTGCCTGTGGTGAGGGTTATCACGACATAGAGCATGTGGTTTGGTCATGCCCTATACACCGTGACGCCAGGTCTAAATTAATAGCTTCCCTGCAGGCCTAAAGTAGGCAGCCGGCTGTTCCTGTTCGTGATGTCTTGGCGAGCCGTGACCTATCCTACATGTCCCTCATATACGTTTTCCTTAAATCCATCCACGCCCCAGTTTAATCCTATTCCCTTCCGCCTACATCCAACCAAACGACAAGAACACGTTAAGACCCCGGATCCGGAAACAGCAACTAGACCCGCACGATACTCTCAGGTCCCGAGGGAGACAACCCAATATGCCAGTCCGTAATATCTTGGCCCAACAGCGGAACATATTCAATATGCTGCTTACCTATGGCGATGGAAAACCATTAAACAACAAATCAGTGCTCTTAATGCAAAACATTCTAGCTTTAAGTTAGATTTAGTTTCAGCTCGGAGTCGGCAGCGAGGATAAAAAATTTGCTTTTAGTTATTAAGATACTTTAGAAAGTAAGCTACCAGATATAATTGGCGCCGTTAAACATTAAATTGTATTTGTGCCGTGTCAAATAAATTATAGATGAAGAAAAAAAATGCAACTGAAAGTAGCTGCCAACATGTGCCTTCCCGCAAAATATGTTGTCTTGAAAATTGTGTCATAAAATTGAAAAAAACAGACATAACTCCCCCAAATTAAGAGACAACGATATTCTTTCTTCTATAAAAATGTTACAATTAATCATAGTTTGAAGTTTGTAGAACACTTGAATAATGGCAAAATTAAGATAAGAGCGTTATTACACAAAAACACATTTTAAGAGGGTGCATTACTTTTATATCTTATAAATTTGTCAGGTTAAGAGATAGAATTTTCCCATCCTCTACAAACTTGTTCGAAATAGCTAGTTCTACAGGGTGACAAAAAAGTCCGGTCACACAGGAAAATCTCAATATTTCAAAGAATAAGAAGAAAATCTGAATCTGGCTTTCATAGCTTTATTCAGTAACTCATAAAGATACTTCACAGACGATATCTCGGAATAACACCACCTTTCTCTGATCGAACCAGCTTCAAACGTCTCGGAAAGTCGACGCAAGCGGCGCGCACGTGCTCCATCGGCATCTCGTCCCAGATTTTCGTGATAACTCGCTTGAATTGCTCCAAATTTGTTATTTTATAGTCGTTCAGCTTCGACATCATGTGTCCCCACACGAAATAATCCAGTGGATTCAGATCCGGAGACGACGGAGGCCATTCATTCCTCGAAATGAAATCAGTCCAGTTTCCTCACACCACGCCTGAACAACATCATCAGTCTGAGTCAACTCAGCATACTCCTGGAAAGTTGCCATCCTTCAGGTGTGCCGCAAAAGAGCGTGCTCGGTCCACTTATCTTCAACCTGTTCGTAAATGATGTTCGTTTCTGACTGAGGTGTCCGAAACAATTTTTTGCTAACGACCTCAAACTATACTCAAGTAAGTGAAACAATCAACTTTATCAAGGCTCGACCCTTAAATTCATCGTAGGATATCTGCATCCTACGTTAATGCTCCATACCGAAGTACTCCGGTTGTCTCGTGGATGGACGTTGTTCCGCTTGTTTGAATTGAGGTCCGAGGTAAGAACGTTTCTTAGCGATAATAATTTTGCATTGGGGAGTAAATTTAATGCTGATAAATTTTAGGCAGTATTGTTATAAAAACGAAACTTGGGCAGCTTTCCAAAACCCCAAGCAGAAATTGCATCGAACCTATTATCCGAAAATTTCCACGGAATGAACGAGCATTTGCAGGTAGGTATTATAACCGAATAAAAAAAAACACTTCCCGTGGAAGAATTTCGAAACGCGCAGGATTTGTTGAAAAGTTTTTAACAATACGCCCCCGATGAGTTCAACAGAGAATTGAATAAATGACATGGGTGGAGCAGCCTTACTCGATAAGCCTGAATCTTTAACGTTAGACGAATATGAAGGTCTGATTGATTTGACATCAAATGTAAACAAGTACGAGAAATTTGAATAAAAAAAAAATCGTTGGAGGAAGTTTAATGTCAGATGAAAAATTATTCTTAAGTTTTTTTCTCATAAATTCAAAAATTCAGGTGTTCCGCAAAATATTTTGACCTGAAATAATGCTCCGCCGAGCAACAGGTCTGGGAACCCCTGCTCTAGGGCAAAACCTGTGATAACCAGTGTTATTTTGTAACGTTTTCAAAGTTTTTTACTTATAATTTCCAACCAGTTGCAATCGTATGTACAGTTGAGTTGATCAGAACATTTACAAGACTCGAACATTGATAACAAAAGACGACGGAGTTACATACATGTATTCGGAACAACAACGTCTTTACAAAACAAATCTGTATTATCTTTAATACAGTAATTGTTGCAATGCAGTTGATTAGATATACGAGTTTGAAAATCATTTCAAAAAACTTGTTCTCTCCGCGGGAGAGGGTCAAAATTGAGTATAATTCAATACAGGTCGGACTCGATTATCCGGAGACTCGATTATCCGGAATTTTATTTTATTGGTGTTCGTTTTCAATTCTTATACGAAATTTTACCTTCACCATCCCTTCTGGCATATTTGTTACCATTCATGTCTCTTCCAACATGTTTGGGACATGTTCGAAATAAGTGAAAATAATCAATGTTCAATTTATTCTTTTATGCTTCTCAAGAAATCGCCTCTTTTCGCCTCAGAACTAATTTCTGGTTACGCCACTGCATCATACAAGTAAAATAAAAAAAGTTAATATTTATTTTGTGTTCGCAAATCGCAAATTTTAATATTTTTTCTGTGATTCGATTATCCGGAATGAAATTTTTTTTTGATGTTCCGGATAATCGAGTCCGACCTGTATCAGTAAACCCTAAATTAGTAACAGGAATTTCCAGCCAACCATAATTTTAGGAACAAACAACGAACATAAAATGTTGACTTCTTAGTCTTCGTTTGTTTCATAACGACACCCGCACCCCCATCCAGTCAGTCTAGCGTTGGTATCCGCCACTTTCAACAACTCGAATCAATTACGTCTCATCAGATAATACCACCCTTCAACTCATACGCCACTTTTGCCCTCCTCTCAGAAAGAAGACCGTTCCGTTACTACGTACCTACAGACAGTTGTCATCAAGGACCCGACGACTTGCGGTGTCAGAAATTGTGGTTCAGCTGCTGCTACACGGTTCTTGTTGTCGTTCGTTCGTTCGTTCGTCGCAATCGCAAGCAACAACACCGCGCGTATGCTGCTGCTAGGGAAGGAGTCAAGTGTGATTTACGCAGCCGAGAGTAAAAATTTATGTTTAATGATCGCGTGACTACCGTCCGCGGAAATGTGCACATACACACATATGCACATGCACACATCGACCACAGCAGAGTGGTAAGCAGTCGAGAGTTGTATCCCAGTATGGAGAGAGACTCAGCTAACCGACCGAGGGAACCACTTTGAATCGGTATTAAACTAACTCCTTTCCCTCATTCCCAAGCCTCTCGAACCGAACCACTTGACGTTGCTGTTGCTGCCCCTGCTGTTAGTTGCGCGACGGTAAGATGAGGATGCTGAGGATGCTGTAAATACTTGGCGACCCACTGCTGCTACCAGACTTGGATACGAACGGAAGCAATTGAAGGAGGTTGTTAGTTAAGCTCGCTTCCAGTGGGTGTTTCTTTTTTTTTTTAATATTTTCTCTTGCTGCACTTCCCCGCCCGGTTAGACTACGTTGATGGCTTGTGTTTCGCCCATTTTTATTGACGTTAATTCTTCAATAGTTAGGAGTTCACTGCATTTTTTATTGAGTTAGAAAATGAGGCCAAAATAATAAACTAATATTCGTTCACCTGGGCTCATCTACCGAGAACAACAATAAATAAAACTCACAATCAGATCTTTTCCCAGTGCCTATTGTTGTTTTTTGTCAAGCTAATTAAACCCCAACTGAATAAAAGAAAAACAATCCCATAATTAAAAACAAGCACAGATGCCCCGAAGGGACGGGCAGCACAAAATCCAATCAAGCTTGCTCTCCCCGCAAAAGGAACGTTCTGCTATCGAACACGAATGGACATCACATCGTTAAGCGTGTCCCCTGGCGATCGAAAAAGGCTTTCCCTTCGGTTGACCGGTGGACCTCGCGAGAGGGTGATGAGGCTAAGGGTGGTTGGTGGTAACGGTACAGTTTGAAAACACCCATAATATAATACCATGGATACGAAGCGCGAAGTTTCACCGCCGGTCCCGATGTGTAGGAACAATGTAAGACAAACCAAGGAAGAATCAGTATCCCCAGCAGGAATCAGTCTTGTGAGCTGTAGAACACATGCATCATGAACACGCGATGATATGCGTTCGGAGGAGTCCGGAATTCGGGAAGGTGGAGGTTCGCACGAAGACACGAAAACCGTTCGCTCCGACGAAGAGTGCATCGCATCGCAAGACGGGAGGCCATTCGCTATAAGAGAGAGATAATTTCTTGTTTAATTTATGTATATATCATTTTGATTATAATAAACTTTTTTGCCTAACTTGTTCAGCTTCTTATGGTGTTATCGTTTCACGTAT
This sequence comes from Wyeomyia smithii, assembly GCF_029784165.1. Lineage (NCBI taxonomy): Eukaryota > Metazoa > Arthropoda > Insecta > Diptera > Culicidae > Wyeomyia > Wyeomyia smithii. The sequence goes on from NC_073695.1 coordinate 273,550,676, forward strand.
GTTTCTTGTTTCTACCCCTCACCTCACTGTAGTGGTGAGCGGTGTTTATGTCTTGCCAAGCCTTTCGGACACGAGCGTTGATGGCGATTTTTCCACGCCACCAACCGACAGACGACTGCCGACGTGACTTCAGAGGCTAGCTCTGCTTGGCCAGAACAAGCAAACTACCGCGGGAGGCAGAGGAAGCAGCAGCGTGAAAAGTGGTTGGCAGGCGTTTTCTTTTTATCTGCCCTCGGTGTACTCAGGACTGGAAAGGGTGTAGGATTGTTTTTTTTTTTTTCTTGAGAGTTGCTGCTGACGTTGCCTTTTTTGTTCGTGCTCCTGCAGCGCAATGCAATTTTTACATAATTTGCAATCTGTTCGCTTGATTGGATTCGTGCTGGTACGCTGCGGAAAGGGGAGAGGGTGGATTGCGGAGAAAGGTTGATTCTTATGCAAAATCTTATTGAATATTAAATTTCTTGAACACATAACTCTATTTTATATTTTTTTTCTTGTTTTAATGTTTTGGTATTTTCATGTATTCAACTTTAAACTGCAGTTTTTATTCTATCAATAATATGTACATTTTTCTCAGTTTCCAATATTGTTTTTATCTTTGTTTACTTGTTCTGTTTCCTATATTTTATTCAATATTCTGTGCATTCTACTTTTTGTATCAGATACTATACTGAAGTCACTTTTTTGTAGGGCGGTTTTTATTCAAAATGTTCAGGTAAAAGGGTTTAAATTGATATCCTACTCCTGATACTCCTAACGTTTGAATTAGTAGAAAAAACACTGGTAAACACAGGTTTCGATTAAGAGCTCAAAATGGAAAACAAGAAAGGATTATACATTTTACCCCATTATGTAGCTTTTTTTGCCCCTAGCAAACACTCAAATGGGTTTTTCCATGAGCAAACGTAGAAACGATGAACCCGGCGAGCAATTACTCTGCGACCTTTCGACGATTATTTAACCAAACTGGGGACACCAAAATTCACAGGAATAGTTAAAAAGCTATAATCTTTTAGGGTAATTGTTTTAAGCTTTAGAGCAACTTTTCTATTCGTTTCCTCGACCAGTTTAATTTTATACATACCGTGTAAAATCCAGACGGTAAAAAAAGCGTAAAAAGCTGATTGTGAATTTATTCGGTTTGGTTTCCTATTTTCTAGCTCCCGAATTGTTGTCTCATTTTTGAATTTTTTTATTCCCTTTGATTCTTTTTGATTAGTTTTTGTTTCAGATTTTTAACGCTTACTTCTCTTTAATGGGTTTTTGTTTTATTCTTCCTTGCGTTTTGTTTACCATTTCTGGTTGTAAATTGCTTAAATTCATACACAAAAGTACTTTTTAAGCGGTTTACTCAGAGTTTCGGGTAAATTCCAGAATCCCGTTATCAATATTAAATGATTTGAAGCTGGAACTAACTCTGCTCTTTAGCCTACAACCTTGCCCAAGACATTATATCAATCAATAAACCCTTCTTTAAAAATTTTTTTTTTTTGGAAAATTCTAACTTTTTGAAGTAGAATTACGTCTTACGGCAACATATACAGGGATCCAATTTCAACATCAAGAGCGTCACGAAAATTGTCCAAATTCAAACGTTTTAAACTTTGTCAGTTTCCAACCGATTTTCGTCGTCTTTGCCGTAATCGATTGGAATATCATCTAAACATTCGTCTGAATGCAGAAATTTGTAATCTGATTGTTCGAACGATTGTACTATTGAAAATTATCTATTGAAAATATTAAACGCAAATGTCGACCTCTGATTGGTCGCACAACGCTTCTTTCCCTAATGAGGTCGACAGAATATACCTAGTAGACTGCGCGAGTTAAACACTTGGGTGTTGTACGGAGTTTTTAAAAAAGCTACTGACACATTTCACTGCTCAATTAAGACTAACTTTATTAATTCTAACGATTACATTTGTGCCCGCCGTTCGATTCACGTTGGCCAGAATATGAACCGCTGACTCCGCATCGCTCGGTGGTGGCTCCGATCGTTCGATTGTCGTCAACCTGCTCGTCGATGGCATTGTCTGAATTGTCAGCAAATTCCTTTGGTAGCTCGGTTGTCAACTCCTCCCGGCTGAGTGATGAGACTCCAGGGAAACCACATCCGCAATAGTCAATCTTCTAATTGGTTTTGCATCTGAGATCGTTGGAATGTCCTTTAACGGATCGTCATGTTGAATCTTGATTTTTGTGGATCTGCTTGATATGAAATTACAAAGGAGAACAATGCTGATGATTGTGGTTAGAGGGAAAGTAATTCCTCCGAAAATGGTTAACTTTGGCCAGTGAAAGCTGTTTGTTTGCAGTTTGATATTTTCCAGTTCTTTTCTAGTCTCGAGATGTAGTTCATGGAGATGTTCGAGGCTCAAGTTAACAATGAGATGTCCTTGCTCCACAGAGATAATTTCTAGTGGTATCTGTAAGGGTGATTCTTCGAGATTATGAATATTGCTGCTAAAAGTGTTGTTGTCAATCGAAACATTACAGTTTTCGAACGAGATGAAGAATGGACCGAATAGGTTCCTTTTAAAAATTCCACAGTTGCTTGTAAGTGAAAAATTTCTATCATAGTTGATGATCAGATTTTTGTCGTTAACGGTGATGATTTCTTCTTGTATGAGGTTGAGGGTAAAATTACAACTGGCTGGTTTTCCATTTAAGAGTTCCGAAATACATGTTGAGTTTTCGGGTATTAGGTCTTCTATGTTGAATATCGTTGGATTCAAAGAAGGTACGTCATAGATCTCTTTGTTGTGTTTCAAATAATTTTGTCTCTCAAGATAAATTTGTCTTTGTTTATGACGAATCGGATAAATGTGAATTTTGCTGAATATTCTTTTGTCTAGTTTAGGAATTTTGATAAGCAGAGCTACCTCCTTGCTGTTGGTTGCCACTGATGATTCTGCATATGATAGTGCTTCGCTGATAGAGTTGGTTGTCACGTTCTCGTCGTGTAGTCTTCTTACTAATACTTGTATTTCTCCTGTACTTAGAATTTTGCTGTATAAGATTCCTATCTTTGCTAAACTTATACTGTCTACAATTTGCTCTAATTTTTCATGTAAATACTTTAGGTTCAAAAATATATTAATGGGATGATTTTCTATGGATTTTGTATTGAACAATGATATGGCTTGAGTAGTTTTACGTACGAATTCCTTCATCTGTAGGTTTAATTCCCGGTTAATTTTTACCTGAGCATTATTATTCTGAATTAGATTATTGATAGAGGAGTTAATTATTTTTAAATCGTTAGCATCTGGACTACCTGCTATAAATTTCCATGCTGATCCTAGGCTATCCCAGCGTTTTGATCTTTTAATTGAAATAAGGTTGTTCAGTATTTGATCGATTTGTTCAAATTCATCTATAATTAATATGGAAAACTGATTGGTCGCTATTTCGTCAAACATGTCTCTAAGGTTTCGTACATGGTATTGATATGAACTTATGTTAAAATGATGGATATAAAAATATGAGTCAATTCTTACTCTGCTAGTTCCATGGTCGAATGCTAGGATTGGCTGGTTAGTTATGTTCCGGAGTGATATAGTTTGTTCTGATGACCATCCTGAATGTAGGATTAGAAGTCCTAGTCTGTAATTGAAGTGCATTGAGTTAGATCTCTCGAATTTTAATGTCGTTTTTATGAATTTTTCTTCCATCATCGGTGGTTATTGTACTGTTATTAACTTTTGCTATTTTAACTTTTTTATATCTTGCTTTGTGTTTCAGCCTTTGTCGGGTTTTTTCAAATGCTTCGCTATTTTCTTTAGGATTTCTTATTGTCTTTGATTTATTATGATGGTCAAGATCTTTTTTTTGCTTCCTTTTTAAATTTTCAAATACTTTTTCGATGATTTCGGGTGTTTGGGGAGATGGAAGGATAATTTCGTAAGGAGTAAATTTTGTTGCGGTATGTATGGATGAATTGTATTTATGAAGGACCATGTGCATGAGTTCAATAAAAGGTTTGGTGGGATTCTCAGTTTTGGTTATTCGGTATAATTCTAAGAGAGCTGAATGGAGCCGTTCAACCGTTCCGTTCATCTCACTTCTTCCTGTTGCCGTAATGTAGGGGGTGATTCCAGTACCTTGTAATAATTAACCAGGTCTCCGGTCATAAATGATTTTTCACCATCCATGACTAAAATATCTGGTGGTTTGTATTTGGACAGGAGTTCCTTGAGGGCTGGGACAATATCAATTGCTGCTCGGGATTGGACATGCATCACTTGAGCGAATTTAGAAAATTTATCTATGTAGGTGAGAAAATGATTGCTCTCGAGGAATAATATGTCTACATGAGCGATTTGGAAAGGAGCAATCGGTATCGGGGTTTTCTGAAGAGGATATTTAATGGGATTCCTGTCGCATTTGTTTTCGTTACAGATACGACAGTTCACAATGAAATCTCTGAGTTTTTGATGCAGCTTTGGAAAGTAGAATTTCCGCATGATTTGAAGCTTATTTTCTTGAACACATCTATGGGCTCTCATGTGTTCGTTCCTTACGACGTTCCATTGCTCGTTTTCGTCTTGAACGTGTTCGAGTTGCTTCTGAGTAAATCGGATTTTTAACAGTCTTTGTTGGCCAAAATATTTTCTATATGTTTCTTGAATTTTTCCCATGGTGTCTTCGTTTGTTAATAATCCATTTACCAAACCTATGTTAAAGTGAGTTTTTAGGATCTGCAAAATAGTATTTTCATTAATATCGGCAATCGTTATAGTAATTCTTGTATATGATTCAAAAGGGTGTTCAACTATTACTGAGTTCGGACCGTTTTTAATGATAACTTGATGACGGAAAGCGTTAATTGGTACCTCTGTTGATATGATGTAGAAATCGTCGCTAGTATCGGCAGAATGTTGGGTTTCTGTCATGGAACATACCATTCTACTTAGAGCATCCGCAACAACGTTTGTTTTTCCTGGTTTCTCATAATCGTGCTCTTCTAAGTACGATTTCCATCTTTTCAATTTGGCATTCGTATTCTTTGGCGAGAGTGCGAATGTGAGGGGTTGATGATCTGTGAGAATTTTAAACTTGGTTCCATATAAATAATTCCGAAATGTTTGTAAAGCCCAATAAATCGCTATTATTTCCTTCTCAGGAACAGAAAATTTTTCTTTTGTCACAGACAAGGTCCTTGAAGCGAAATGTATTGGTTTATCTCGACCCATTTCTCCTTGAGACAGTACCGCTCCGATAGCAAAGTGTGAAGCGTCTGTAGTTAATAAAAATGGTTTTTCATAGTCAGGGTATATCAACACATCAGAGGAAGAAAGTATGTTTTTCGTTTTATTAAAACATTGTTTTTCAGTATCACAAAGGTAATTTTTTTTGCTCGACATGGGATTTCTCTCCCCTCGTAGAAGATTTGTCAAAGGTTTTGCGATTTTTGCAAAGTCCTTTACAAATCGACGGTAATAGCTCATCATTCCGAGGAATGATTTCAAGTCTTTTATTGTTTTGGGTTCTGGGAATTTTTGAATCACTTCAATTTTTTGTGATTCGGTTTGATACCTTCTGAGCTTATGATGTATCCTAAGAATTCTACATCAGAATGTAAAAACTCGGATTTGTCCAATTGAATCTTGAAATTCGCTCTTTTCAACGTGTTCAAAATAATATTCAAATTCACCAAATGTTCTTCGAGAGTCTTTCCAAAGACTATGACGTCGTCAATGTACACATAACATATTTTTCCAACATGTTCTCTTAAAACGTCGTCTATTGCTCTTTGGAAAGTTGCAGGGGCGTTTTTTAAGCCAAATGGCATTCGAGTAAACTCGTACTTGCCATTGTTTATAGAAAATGCTGTTTTTTGTATATCATCGTCTTTCATCTTGATCTGATGGAAGCCGGAAGCTAGATCGAGAGTGGAGAAGTATTTCTGGCCTTTGAGTTGATCAATTACATAGCTGATTTCTGGCATGGGATATCGATCTGAAGTTGTTTTTTCATTGATTTTTCTATAATCAATGACCATTTTGAATTTTTTTTCGCCAGAGGCATCTGTTTTTTTCGGGACCACCCAAACTGGGGCTGTCCAGGCTGAACGAGAAGGTCGAATAATACCATCTTCTTAAAGCTTTTTGATTTGTTTGTTGACTTCTTCTGTATAGGCTGCAGGGTATGGATAAACTCTCTGGTGTACTGGAATATCATCAGTTGTGTTGATGGTGCACTCAATTTTTGTCGCATATGTAAGTTTCGAATTTGGCTCATGGAATGCCGTTTTGTTGGCATTCAAAACTTCTTCCATTCTTTTCTTTTCTGAGGAGGTTAGATGACAAGTTCTAAACTGCTCTACATTATTAGCTATTTGTTTCTGAGGTATATATTCTTGTAAAGGGATTACTAGTTCTTCAGAATTTCTACATAAGGTAAGAGTCATCTTTTTCATATCGATTGTGGCATTAAGTGCTTTTAAAATACCTGTACCGATAATTCCACGGAAAAACGGATGAAATTTGTGAAGTAGGAATTGCGTTTTGAAGTTTATTTTTGGGTAGAAGAAATTTATGTCGATTGCTGATGTGGCATCGAAATTTCCATTAGCACTTGATATTTGGTTTGCTGAGAAATTATATGGTCTTCAAATGTTATAACTCCAGGCTAGTTTAGGATCAATCAAATTGATATTCGCTCCGGTATCGATGAGGAAGGGAAAGTTTCCAATTGTTGTTTTTAGGTTGATGAATTGTAGAACCGGTTTCAGCAACTCGGGTTCCATCCTAAAAAATTGGTTTCTTGAGTTGCATCAGTTTGATCTATGTTTTCGGGGGGGTGACTACTGCTATCGTATGCATAAAAATCATGATAATCTTCGTACTCTTCAAACTGGTGTTCGGGATATTGTTTAGCATCTGTTTCGTCATTGGCTACTACTTCGTTAAATGTTGATGTTCCTTCTATGGGGTGAGCTAGTCTTTTAAAATTTTGTATTTTAGATGATGGGGGATGTTGGCGTTTGATAGGAAAGGTAGGTCGGTTTCCATAATCTAAAAACCGAGATCGGACACTTTGATTTACCTCCATTGGTTCGGGTCTCGGGAGAGGCTTCGGTGGATGATTGAAGGAGTTTGGATTGTGTGGGAATCTATTTTGAGGTTGCAAAAATGGATTGAAGTTTGGTTGGAAACGGGGTTGAGGTTGTACAAATGGATTCGTGTTATTTCTCTGATTTGATATGAAGGGGTTTCGGTACTGTTGGGGTAAACAAGAATTTTGAAAGTTTCTAGGTGGTGGAGGAGGAAAGTTTTGGTTACGTGGTGGAATTTTTGGCGGATGTCGAGGCAAGTCTAGCTCTCTGGGTTTGGGAATTGAATTATTGGAATGTTCATTTCTGAATGGTGCGCTTCTCGCATCCATGTTGTAAAAATCTATATAAAATTGGTATGCTTTTGCCAAGCTTGTTGGTGTAGCCGTTTTCAATAACACATTGAGGGGTTTTTCCTAATCCTCTAATGAATGAATCTAATGCTTTTTCTCGAAAATATGTGGTGTGTGAATCGGCATTTTGACTCATTCTCTCGTCTGTTTGAATTTGGACGATAATAGAAGCGAGCAGTTCATTTACTCGGCTGTAATAGCTGCTGAGGCTTTCAGACGGGTGTTTCTTCACTGTCGTCAGTTCAAAGTCCAATGTTTTGATATCTCTTTTATCTCGATAATAAAGTAAGAGAGTTTCTTTCATTTCGAGCCAATCGTAAGTTATATTATTTGCGTTCAAAATATCTGCGGCTTCACCACGAATTTTACGTCTGACTGTTTTTTCTATAATTTCAACCTGATCTGGGGTTGCGTGTTTTTCCCGATAATGTCGAAAAATATCTTCTACGTCTGTGAGCCATGCAAGTAATCCTTGTGTTCTACCGTCAAACGGTTGAAGATCTCTTAGAAGATCCGGTATTTTACCTAGTTCGTAGAACTGTTGGTTTGATAATGAGTTCACCGACGTGGGTATAGGTGGATTCATTATTCTTGCAAAATAAAAAATTAATCTACTTTTCTTCAGATTTTTTTGAATTTAACACTTATTTTTTTTTTTTGCTTTCTTTGAGGCTCAATTAAACACACTTTTTTATTTCACTATGCCAGCTAGTCTGGACTTTTGTCAGTTGCACTAAAACACTATCACTATTTATTTAAACTATCACTTACATGAATGCCAGCATATCTGGACTTTCTTTTCCTGGGTTGACGGGAATCCCTTTATCGTCGGGGGATCGGCAGGCAGATGCTACGAGTTGCTCCTTTTTCCTAGCGGTACTCGGGACTCTGACATCGATCGGGTGATTACCTCAGTGTCCTGCAGATCGCTTGGTTTCTGGTGTGTGGCTCTTTCCACCGTTGTGATCCGGCTGCTTTAACCGAATATGAAGATTTTCACACTTTAAAACACTTATAATTTTCCCGACTTCTGGGTCCCTATTCGGGCGCCAGTTAAACACTTGGGTGTTGTTCGGAGTTTTTAAAAAAGCTACTGACACATTTCACTGCTCAATTAAGACTAACTTAATTAATTCTAACGATTACATTTGTGCCCGCCGTTCGATTCACGTTGGCCAGAATATGAACCGCTGACTCCGCATCGCTCGGAGGTGGCTCCGATCGTTCGATTGTCGTCAACCTGCTCGTCGATGGCATTGTCTGAATTGTCAGCAAATTCCTTTGGTAGCTCGGTTGTTAACTCGCGCTTTGTGTTTTATGTATATTTCACTCAAGACTGTACCGATACCACACGGACGTTGAATGTTAATCGTGGCGTAGAAAGAAAAGCCGGGTTTCAATTTCTGGTTGATCGTTCTGGGCACATTGATACTTAGGCACCTGTCTATCTGGCGGCTGTTATAGAGTTTTCGGTAGCTGCAGGATTATTGGAAATGGCAAGTAATTCTAATAAAAAACGGAAGACTTAGAATCATTGGCGAATGGTTATCCGAAATAGTGATAACTGAACAAACTTGCCAGTGTTGTTACTGTTGTGAAATATAATAGCACCTTTTAGTGCTCTACAATTATGTGATTGAAGTAGTTAAGATTTTTCATCATGTGTAACAGATGAAAAATCGCAAATTTCAGCATTTGGAAGCCAAGAAAAATTCAACATTGCCTCAAGAACGTGTTGGTGGCCCTGAGAAGAGCTGGTTGTGATTTATACTTGTTCTCGTGCTGGATGGTAGCAGATAACAGAAATGCAGCACTTACGCTCTTGCGTCTTGAAACAAAACGTTTATAGTTTGACATCACAGCAGAATTTTCACCTTCATACTCATGTCTACCATAGGCAATACCAAACATGCAACAATCTGCTTCCATTCGACACGGGAACGGGAACACTGTCTCCTTTAAAGCCGCAACACGACACGATACAATGTTATTTTGTTGCCTTTATGAGAGCTCTATCGGTCCGGCTCGACATCCGTATCCGTATTACGAAAATGAGACAAACTGTGGGAACTTGAAATTAGGGCGGGCCAGAACAAAGTGAGAATTATTTTCCGTACATTAGTATTGCGACATACGAAATAAAATTTTTTGAACGTTGGAGAATGGAAAAACTGGAAATAAAGGAGTCACGCCTCTATTTCCAGTTATAACATTCTCCAAGGTTCGAAAAAAATATTATCTGACCTTGAAGCATTTATGCGATAATTTAATGAAAATTGCAGTTGCAGTAATTGGCTTTTTTCAAGGCTACTACATGTATTTGGAAGAGCATAATAAATGGTTATTATTACACTGCAACTGTGGTTTGATGTTGCTGCAAACGCACAAAAGTGTGATGTTTATTACGATTCGTTGATACTGTGCATAACCGGTGGTATATACGAAACAAATTCGATTTCAAACAGAAAAGTTCGGCAGAATGTCCACAAGAAATCATTGTTTGTGCATCCGTATTACAAAACTGGGACAAACTGTGGGAACTTGAAATTTAGGCGGGGCTATTCAGATGATAGCTCTAAACCAGTATAAAATGAGATTCATCATGTCAGAGCGGATATCGCACGCGATTATGAAGCATTTATGAATTAAGTAATAAAATTTCTTTTCATTTTTCTTTTTTCTTTCAATAGAGTTAACTTAAGCACATCGATCAGTGTGCTTTTGACGTAGAGTTAAGTTATACAGCGACATATAAAGAGGTACAATTTGAAAACCGAAAACATCGAAAGCGTCATAGAAATTGCCCACTTTCAAATGTTTCAAACTCAGTCAGTTTCCAACGGATTTCGGTCATTTTTAAAGCAAAAACAATATACGAAAAAAATCTACGAAAAAATATACCACTTCACACTATTAAATTGATTAACCCTAATCGAGTGTATTTACAAACCTGTTGAAAAAAAAAATTATTGGCATAAGACAGGCTGTCGTAATTTTACGTTAACATTGCGGTCGTGTTTTATAAACAACCTTTTCAACTATTTATTTTCTGTTTCAGTGCATTTTAAAATACACAATTTTGTTTATATTTTTTTTCTTTTATTCGATGTCTTCTTCTCCCGTTTAATATTACTTACTTTTCAATTTAAATTCATTCACATTTTTCTTAAGTTCTGTTTCACAAAACTAATTTAATATATTTAAATTATTTTCCCATTTCTCTTTTCTGATTTTGTTAATTTTTTTAAATAATTTTTTATAGTTTTATTTCTTATGCATTTTTTTGTTTTTTTTTTTCATATCGTTTTTCATACTGTAAAATTATCTCATGCTTTCTCCGGGGTTGGATTCTATTTTTATGTTTTCTAGATTTTTTTGGCATAATATTTTTTAGTAATATTCTTCATGTTTTAAAATGTATTTCCTATCCCACAATATAATTTTAGTATCTTCTTTCTTACTCCTTGTTTCTTTTCCTTCATTTTTTAGTTGTCTATTACTATATTTGATTTATAATATTCGATTGAAAATTATACATTTACTGACTTCAATGTTTTATTTTTTGCTTCTGACGTCACGTTCGTTAATTTTCACTATTTTTTCAGTTTCTTTTCTTTTTGTACAACTACATACAGTTTGCTTCCATTTTCTACCGTTATTCTTTTTACAATTGCTTTTTTTCATACTTACCTATATAATATTTTTCATTTCTTATTTTCTGCATATTTTTAGCACGAATTTTAATCCTGATCTCCACATTTACTTAATTTAAATTTGCCGCTTATTATTTCAGGATTGTTTTTTTTCTGAGTTGTCCTGTTCACTTCAGGTTTTATATATATATTTTGCCCATTTCCCGGCTCAACCCGTATAATTTATTTAACTCAGTTTTCTATTCTCACTTCACTCACTTTTGCTTTTTGTTTTGGAAGATGGTTTATGCTCTTTCTGACTTTTTTCAAATTCATTCGCAATTTTTAACACATTTTTGTAACAAATGAGCATGTTTATGAAAATCGGTAATAATTTGGCAGATGAAAGCGTAGATATCCACCAAAATCGTAGATTTCAAATCATCATCAAATCATTTCTCAGTCAAATGATAACCGATTTTCACAAACAACGCCCATTCTTTCTAAATTTTACAGCAATTAATGCTCATTTGTTTAAAAAAAAATGAAAAATTGCCAATATATTTGGAAAACGTCAGAAAAAAACATAAATCACCTAATTTGTTATAAAACTGCTCATTACTTTATGGACGCAAGTAGCACTCAACTACAAACACTAGACTAGACAACCTACACTGAGTCTCATCAAAAGTTCTTGAATTTTTTTTTCGCTTATTTTCCGTCGGTCTAGTTCCGCCACTGTTGTGGCCAATCACCGACGCCCAGGGAGGCGACTCCACACCCAGGACCCTAACTCACGACCCGTTTATTAACGGACCGGCGCCAACGGCTTTACTTCCTCATGCGATGGAAGGCGTGATCCCAGAGATTTTTCGCCTCAGAAAATCTCCCGGTGTCGGCTAGGATTGAATCTAGACCAGTTGGGTTGGTTGTGAGTGGATCACGCCACCTCACAACCATCGACACCTATGTCGGTGGTGGGATTCGAACCCAGGCGTCGAGCGTGGTTGGCGGAGACGTTACCAACCACACTAGGCCCCCGCTACCTTGCATTTTTTGTTTCATTTGTAGCACCGTGAAATAATTGTGCGATAGATATTAAAAATTCTGTTTCACTCAAAAAAATTTAAACTCAGCCAAATATCAGCCGATTTACACAAAACCTCTTCTATTCGATCCATAGTCAGATTCAGGAGGGGAGGCGTCAAAGGAGCCATGGTCTCCGGGCCTACACACTTTTAGGGGCCCCACATTACCTGGCCTTAATCCGGCCCTGCCCATATCGTAAGCAATAGTATGAAATAAAATAAAAACGAATTTTTCTCGGTTTGCTAAAATGCAAATGGGACCGACATGCAATGCGCGGCAATATGATACTAAGAAATAATTACAGTCAAACCTCCATGAGTCGATGTTATATGAGTCGATATTTTCCTGTACTCGATGATTTTCAGTCCTTTCGATATCCCATACAAACTTAATCCCAGTAGTCGATATTTCAATTACTCGATGCCTCCTTCGCTCGATGGTCCCGCATGGTAACTACGCTAGGTGTTTGGTTTCTATGAGCCGATGTTGTTTTCAAATTACAAGATCTTCTGAAGCGAAAGAGTAAATAAAATATCAATTCGCGCTGAGGATGAAAAAAAACTAAGAAATGAAGGAATAGTGTGCTGACTAATGTGTGGTCCAAATGTGATAGGGTAGACCGGATTTTTAATAAATTTTGTTAGCGAAACTAGACGAAATTACAAACTCTAGAGAAATAATACCGGAAGCTTGACAGTTAGCAAAAATTTTGCTTATTAGTATCTAACTGAATTTATGATTCGGACAAGAAGTAATTTAAAAGCAGAGGCTAACCAGCTAAAAGCCTCTCAAATAAAGACATATTATAAGCTGCTCACAACTCATTTTAACACCGGCAAATTTTGACACATGATATCAAGAGCTGCTAGTTTTTTAGTGAAAAAAATTAACGGATATATAAAAATGCCCTCATTTCACATAATTATTTTGAACTCTAGCTTCCAAAGGAAATGTAACTTTTACAGGGTATTTTTTCTCCAGAACTGCAATTCAACTATGTATCTAAAACATTGCCGAATACAGTATGTCATTAGAACATATCATTATTTAACACATTGATATATTATTGCCATTTTTGAATTACTTCCCTAGAATTGTGATTTTAAATGATCAACCAATACCATAAAATAAAATCTCTATCAATATCAAACATATTCGCAGCTATATCGGAAACAATCGGTCCGGATCGATTCGCGAAGGAACATGTATTGACTCTGGACACCTGTGCTAATAAAATTGTTTTATATCTTGAGTTGAAGATAACAAAAAATAGTGTACACAACTCTATGCAATCTATTGTATGAATAATTGACATCTTTAAAAATTTATTCTATGAGTCGATATGTCCTTGAGTCGATGATCACTTCGATATCGACTCCTGAAGGTTTCACTGTAGTTAAAAAGTTATACGCGAAAAACTAAATTTTAGGAGGTTGACATAGAAAATGTTTTATATCTCAATAAATAGACGTCAGAGAAATTTAATTTGAACGACTTTTCCGGAGAAAATTTTCATGTATCTTTCCTGTATCAAAAATTTAGATTATTTATTTTTATGATATTTGGCCTTGATCAAAAACTTTTTTGTCACTATTTCCGTTGTTATTGTGAACAGTTTCTCTGAACACTGTTTTTTGTTTACATCAACAGTTCAAGCACTCATGAGTTAAGTATGTACGTCAAACTGGCTTCTCCGTGTTGAGGTTTGATTGCCAGTTTTGATGCAGGTTCTCCACCAACATAATTTTCGAAAACTAAAACCGACAGAGAATCAATGTCAAATAACGAATTATAGAGCGTTCTAAAACGTTCAATTTAAGCTAAACAAACGACAATGTTATCCTCGTTTTTTGTAAGAAAACATCAAAATATGTTCAAAACAGGTTTGCTTCCAAAATGTTATTTTTAACATTCATTTATATATTAAAAATATGTAAGGATTATATCAAGTAAAAAAATTTTCTCAGCCTTCAAATGAAATCAACACAATTGCTCCAAGAGGCAATCATTTGAGGTTAGAACCACTTTTAGAAAGAATATTTAAGAAACATCAAACTTAACTGACTCTGAGTACATAACCGTTAGGGCATATGCGTAGAAGAGCTTTTCTCATCAAACATGGCCCATTATCATTCCCTGAAATATTCTTAGTAAGGAACCAATCCCCCTGTAATAATTCTTTATCATATTAGTAGTTTTACTCGATCAATCTGTTTGTTGCATTTTTTCCAGCGATAACAGTGTGGTTGAACATAGGTTGTAAAAAGTTGAACACATTGTATTTCACTCAAAGTTAACCACACATAAAATGTTGCTCCAAATGTACAACCCGTGGTGGTGCTCCTCCCCATCCCAAGATCAACCTTGAACGGTTCGCAGCACTCTAATCAATGCGAGTGCCCGTGGCGAATTGCTTCCTAATCCGTTCCCTTACGCCGGCTTTCCGGATCATTTACGCCCGTAATGAGTTTCTTGCCGTAGAAAAACCGCACGCGGAATGGCATTCGCACATTCCCAACCTACAGCCAGACGTTACGAGGCGCATAACAAAGACCCGTACCCGTGACGCCAATTGCCTAGAAACCGATGTGAAGCCGGAAACTTTTTCCAGCCCAAGAGTGCGACAGCAACCGCACCTCGAAAAAGCGCTCAGCTCAGCCTCCTCCCACCCAGGTGCCCACTGCCGAGATAACAACAAACGCGAGGGCTCTTAAACCGAGCGGAATCGCTTCCCATTCTCCGCGGGGTAGTAATTTGCACCGAACCGGTACGAATTGGGGCTGCGAGTCATTTTGACGGTCGAGAAACCGGAGGTAAGCAGCAACTCATGCGAGAAATTGACGAACGTGAACGCCTTAAAAAATATCGCCACGCTTTATTAGAACTGGAATGGAACCGGTGACTGCCGCCGTGGCCCTGCCCGGACGGTCTTTAATCATCGCTCGACTGTGGAGCAGGTGGGCAGGTGAGGGTGGAGAAGAAGAGCGATCCTTGCTGGTCGTCCCTTCCTTACCTGCGCGCAATAATTTCCCAAATGAAGAGCAAAAGCGCAAACGCTGGTAACCAACTTTTCTTTTCTTGTAGTTCTGCTTGCCTGCCTGCAATTCGTTGCTGATAGTCTTTCGAGTTCGAACCGCAGCGGACTCCACACGGAGAGTTCCGTCGAGCGTTGATCGGCGGGGCACTAATTCGTAGACGTCGATTGTGGAATCTCGGGCTGGTGGTGGGGAACTCCGCAACGAATGGGGCGAAACTGATTGGAATGATGACAGAAGGCTGATGGGGGTTTTTCGAGCGGGAGGTGTGTGTGTATGCGTGGGAAGAAGGATCATGGCGACGAACGAACGACGGCAAATACCACTTCTTCTCGGGTGCTTTTTTTTAGAATGGGGGGGTGAGGCTGCTTTGCTGATGCTGTTAGTAGATAGGTGTGAAATAGCAGCTGACGCTAGCGGCTAGCAGGTATCGATGCAAAAGGTAGCGCAGAAGTTTTCCAGTTGCATAGTTTTTTTTTTTTTTTTAGAAAGAAGTACATAAAAGAAAAATATTTTCAATATCCTATTACATTTTTGCACTTCTCTTCATGTCTGCTTACGGTTCGGATCTGACACTGAATTAATATTAAAGTAAAACTATTATTTTTAATTTCCAATTTTGATACCATAAAATTTCGATTCAAGTAGGGTTGATAGTTACCCATATAATTTAGTTCACCAATTTTAATAATTTCATTGCTTATAAAAAAACAGGACCGGTTTCGGATTCCCCATTCGATCGAAACCGGGGCAGAACCACGTGCGTGTGTGACATTGTTAACATTGTATCGCAGCACCAGGGTTTTAATTTACAACTTTAACCTGTTCTCGGTCGGTTTTGGCTGAAGCAGCAGCAGCGGGTGCTTTGGAAAGTAGCCGCGATCAAACCGTGAAGGTTAGTAAGACCGCGAACTGCAGCTGCAATCGTGATCGGTTTGCTGTTTGAACTCACGACGGGTTGGTTTCGTTAATAGCTAGAAGGTTGATTGGGTTGTTAATTTTTCTGTTTTGATGTACAGTTTTAGCGCTTGCAACTGCTACCTACTTGCTCACAGCTTGTAGTAGGTTGGAAACCTACCAGCTGCTGGTTGATTTGCCGCTGATTTGATATGATGGATTTTTATGGCGGTCTATGGGAATGTTTACTAGTCGGTAGTAATTTTATATTTTAAAATAGCTTCACTCTACGATTAGTATTGGGAAGTCGATGCGACTTAAATATTCATTTTATTCTCTGGTTTATTGATCTTAGTGAACTAGACTAGACTAGACTAGAAGATAAAGAATACAAAGGTTTGAGAATAACGTTTTGTGTCGGCATAAATATAACTCTTGTATTTGCAATAATTGTTTCGATGTCGAAATCTCAAATAGGGTTGCAGATTATTATTCTATCTACATTCTAGTGTTTCAAGATATGAATTGAGAATGCAAAAGAGTAGAACACTCATTTTTTTCGAGCACCTGACGAGCTCAACCCCAAGGTCGTCTTCAATGAAAAATCGCCCAACAGCCCATAAACCACGCCAGACTGCTGCGATTTAATGGCTCTATGCACAGCAAACGGGCGAAACACTTTTTGACGTGGGACACGTCTTTGTTTACTATACTGGGATGCATTCTGTAAAATTGGAAATGAAACGGGCAAATGTTGCGTCAGATTTCAAACGTTAATAATAGCATAACCACATGATGGATTACAATAACCAATATGTTGTTGGATAGATAAAATGTATAACAATTTTGTAATATGCAAATTATCACTCTAATTTCATTGCTAAGCGGTAAAATTGATGAAAAATTTCAATAACAAGTTTACGCGAATAATGAACCAATTACATGCGAGCTTTCCTAGCACAGACGACGAGAATAGACACCATCCGTTCCCTGTGATATTCCCTTTGTCAATTTCGAAATAAAAATTGACAGAGTCTCCACGTCCCAATAGGTCAATTTATTTTTGCTTCCATGAGCTTAGACTAATATGATGTCTCGAAGGTAAAAGTTTTCCTAAAAGTTTGAAACAATACTCATCCTTGAACAATTTTCAAACCTGCGTGTTAGGTTCTGAAGAACCTAATAAAAACTGATGTCTTGGAAAAAAACATGCCGGTAAAAGCGACAGTACCAGTGGAGTAAAGAACCGCAGGTCTCTCGTCGTCTATGATTGCAGTAGTACTCTTCTATTCGTACATTTCAGCGGTACACTTCTATTCGTACTGCAGTGGTACTATTCGTATTGCAGTGGTACACTTTTGTTCGTACATTTCTATTCGTATGCAATTGAGGAAAAACTGCAATGCTGCTGTTGATGGTGATTGAAAGTTTATCTCATAAATATGATTACCATAAATTACTCAACATGAATTGTAAATCTTTGCAACGGATATTTATTTAATTTTAACTTTGATATTCACTAAATAATCGTGACCGGATAGTATCGAAAGAGTAAATTCCTAAATATATACATTTATAGAAGAGTAAGAGCCTGCGAATGCTTGTGATTTTTTTGTTTATTTAGTAAGATTCGTCCAGAATCTCTTTTACATTTCAAAATTGTTTGATGATATATGATTATTCTAAGCTTTACAATAATAAACGTATATTTCCTGTCTTCGTTATACAGCGAATGTAGTTGTAGGCAAATGAGAAAAATTGTCAAGCAAAAATAAATGTAATTGTGGATTGCTTCGATTTTTTGCTGGAACTTGTTAATAATTTTGTTTAAAATATTTTCTTCTGTTTGCCAATTGATGAACCTTTGTAAGGGCTTCCATATTATTTTGAAAGTAAGATCCATACTATAGATTTGATTCAATTAAAGTTAAATAAGACAAAACCATTCATTATGATAACGTAAGTATTATTGGATTTGGTTTTTGAGGATATAGTGAACAGGCCTTCCAAGAAATTAATAAGCATTTTTGATTCTCATAAACTCTTGCATTACATTCCCATGGACAGGAATATTCTTGTCCATGCATGTTTCTTGAATTAGGAATAAATCGCGACATTCCGTTCTCACAGACAGGTTCTGAAATAATAGCCGCGCATGTATGATTAATAAGCATTTCTTAAAGCACTCAGCAATTCTACTAATTTCAAGAGAACGATACTTTATTATTTTTCTATAGCATTCGAAGTCGAAATGCGACGCTCCGTTTCCGATGAGAACGAAACGATGACGGCCACATGGCAAATAACCTAAAATAATAATAATAATAATAATGAATACCGAACGATTTTCGATTGAGTAAGAGACGCCTGTCCGCGAGTAAATTGAGCGAGACGGAAGATACAAATGCATAACTAACTAATTAAAAGTGTTAGGATTAACAAGGACAGGACGAAGAATCGGACAAGAGAATTGTTTCTCTCCGGCTCTTCTTGGTAGGGTAGAATTAAGTTTGAAGTTAATTAATAAAACATTCGATTTCCAAAGTAGAATCAGTGCGGATGTTTTAATTCCCTGCACTTACATGGACTCATCGTGCTTATCACAAGTCCCTGGCAAAGCTAAGTCTTTGCATTTTATGGTGTCAGAAGTGGGGTGTAACCACTCTCTGAAGTTCACTCAACAGTCAGTTATTTAATCAATTGTTATTATGTGTGCGCGTTGAGTGTTCTGTGTTTGAATAATAGTGATCAGTGGTTTCTTAACGAACAAAAAAAAAAAAAAAATTATAAACTGAGTGACATTCCTAAGTGACAAAAAGATGACGCAGCTAATTTGGGGGCTCGTATTGATAGGACCAATTATGGCCAATCTGGAAGTCGAGATCGATAGACTACCCAACTCCCTAATTGTAAGAGGCAAATACACGATAGAGATAACTTTATCTCTCAACACTATCAATAAAGAAGAAAGCTTCCTGAAAGATGCAGAACAAAAGTTCCGTACGACGTGCAAGGAACTGGAGGAGAAAATAACCTCTATTAAGTGCATGCGAGCGACCCAGCATCTCCGAGGAACGTTGGAAGAAATTTACAATAAGGGTAATTTTATAAAAACATATTTTAATATTAGAGAGCGAAAACGCAGCATATGGTCGGCGTTGGGAGCAATGGACTCAAATGACAGAACTAGATTAGACTATGACATGGACCAACTTAGAGGCAACGAAGAAAAATTAAAAAACGGTTTAATCCACCAGGCAAACGTGCTGCAAAGCACATATAATTTTGTGAATACTTCGGTTTTGAACATGGATACACATTTGATGGCCATGAAGGATAAAGTTGAAAAACTAAAATTTGAAGTGGTCAAGTACGCAAACTTCACCCAAAATATCGAAAATATTATCAACCTAGAAACCAGACTATTAGAAATGGGTTTATGGTTAAATAGTCTCAGCAGCAAGCTGGAGAAAAAGTTAGATACACTCGTTAGGGCTTTAACACAGCATACATCAGCAAATAATATTTTGAGAGGTCTAGTTGCACCGGGTGCTCTAATAGACAAGTTAAAACTATTAGAAACCACTATAGACGGAGGATTATCATTTCCGCATGACAAAGACGGACGAATTACGATTGATATGCTGAACAATATCAATTATGAGCATGAGCTTACAGACAAAGAACGAATAAATTTCAAGTTCTACGTACCGCTTGTAGGAACAGAATATTTCGAAACACGCCGAGTTGCAATTATGCCTCAATTGACAAATTTTACAGTCCTCATTAGACATATAGAGGAAAATATAGTCATGTTTAAATATGAGAGTGATTGGGGGTACACTCTAACAAGCGACGAATACACTAAATGTACTAAATTAAAAGGCGTCACAATATGTGACATTAGCACGGCCCAGGAAAATTTGAAAAGGGCCCAAAAATGTGCGACTGGAATTATTTTAGAGAAAAATACGGTGCGGTGCCAAGCAAAAGCAGTGGTGACTAACCACACTATGTGGTTCGCGACTAGATCTAGAAATAATTGGAAATACCTTGCACCAATGAAAACAAACATTACAATTGAAATAAACGGAAACATGACACAGCAAACCGTAGACGGTGCGGGCATTATAAGATTGACCCCGCATATGGTAGTACACACTGATTTTATACGACTAGAATACTACGAGACAAATTATGAATGGGACACAAACGTTACATTACTACCAGACAACATAAACAGAATAGAAACACAGGACGTGGACTTAAGAGAAGTCCCAATTTGGAATGGAATTGAAAAAGTATATTCCTATATAAATCAAAAAAACTTATTTGACCTCGGGGTTGATGTACAAGACATTAAAACAAAAGGCTACGGTTTAAAGAATCTAACTTATGCCCCATTGAAAAATCCGTGGACAAGCATACCAGTAGTGATAGGGATCACTATAACTTTTATAATAACCCTGTGCCTATACAAAGGTAGAATTTCATGCTGCGTACGCAGAACAACGATAGAAAATTTAACAAATAAACGAACGGAAGAGAGAGAAAAAGTATCACGGCCAAGGATTAATGACCGTGCAAGTACAACTAAACAAGACATATTTAAAATGGACAAACAAGACATTGAGGGTAGCGATCACAGTGAGCGGGAAAAAAACGTTGAAAGGGAAACAGAGCCTCACAAAATAGTGATGGAAAAATTGGGAATGTCCCAGGAAATAAATACACCAGTTAGTAAGGTGATTTGGGAAAATGAAAATATTAAAGACGCCAAGACGACTAGAGCAAAAGCCACCGTCGCAGAGAAAGAAGGACGACACTTTTCATTACACAAAATAATAAGTAACAGCAAGGAAAGTAACAAAGCTCCGAAAAGGCCCATACGGCTCGGTATCATAACAAAGTGAAAAAAAAAAATAAACACGAGACATAAAAAGGGAAAGATGAAAAAAATGACATACAACTATTAATTAGACGACAAATAAGACAAGGAATGACATTTTCAAATAGAAAGTTTAACCTTCCAGAAGTAGGGATACCAAGACACGACTTTTCTATATTGTTATGTATGAGAAACAAGGGCCGCCCGCCCGGAACGTACAAACGAATAAATCAGGTGCAATAGCTGAGGGAGTGGGCACTCCCGATATGAATGAGATGAAAGTGAGAAATTTTCCCACCTTTTTCCTTAACCTTCTTATCTTAAAGGTATTTCTAAAACGGGTGTACGCACCTTCGGACGGAAGGGGGAGAGGCATATGCAGCAAACTGCATAATAGGAGATGTGTAAGTAGAATGTAAGTATGACAAAAATACACACGGACCGAGACAGCAGTATAACTAAAGAGTTTTTTGCAAATCTCCCAGTAAAGGAGTGACATAATTAAAGTGGCCTAAAGAATTGTTTGTAAATCGGATAAAATAGTTGTGAATCCGATAACAGGAAAGAAAAGTCGCAATGAGAAAAAGAAATGTTTAAATGAAAAGAAAAGAGCCACGACGGGCAACAAAGATTAACAGAGAAAAAGAGATAAAAAAATAATTTGATAGCGGAATGTACTCTGCACGAGAATTAGAAAAAGAATTGTTTGTAAATCGGATTGAGTTCAAGCATAAAAAAAAAATGAATTGTGAAGTAAAAATTCGTTGAGAATGAATAATGCAAACGTTAGTTAACCAATAGCATCCGATAAATAAAAAAAAAAATATAAAAAAATGAAAAAAAATATATATATATATATATTGTACACTTTAGTAGGAAAAGAAAAATTATGTTAACCGAAGAAAAAGAAAAACGGGCATAGTGTTTAAGTAAAAGATTAGGAGAAATAATAGAACATAAGAGCCCGTTCGCGAGTGTAATTTATATTAAACAGCAAGTTGGCCTACAAAAAAAAAAAAAAAAAGAATTTAAGCAAAAAAAAAAAAAATATAACAGCTTGCTTAGTAGGAGTAGAAACTAAGAAGTGATACCATTCTGAATTCAATAATCAAGGCGGAGCGAGTTATCCAGGAAGCAGCCGAGAGGGTTCCCTACAAAACTCTCATATATCACAAAGAACGAGGAGTCGGGTACGGGGAGTTGGACGGTCGGGTGTCGAAGGCTGAACGGTTTAAACAGCATGACGAGGAGAGAAGGATGACCAATACCGAGATGGATGACGCATATTGAGGAAGCGAATTGTGACGAGAAGGAAGTCAACCACGACATGGCCAAAATTAACACAGCCCACGGTCGGGCTAGATATACACCAAATTTTGAGGCAAAACCTAATGAGTGAAATGCGAGCACATACCAATCAAAACATGGGCCGCAATCATTAAAAACCCAACGAGCAAAACATCGTTACACAGTTTTGCATCGTTTTAACGACAATGTTTTTCCTTTCGCGCTGCTAATCAAGATGCGCGCATGAATGCAAGCTAGTTATTCTACAAGCAAGTTATTTGCAACCTTGTATAGTCGGTCAGGTCAAGCCAGCTGACTATCACCATATAACGAAACCATTGGCAATCACGAAACGACTGCTGCCACTTGGTTTAGGAGAATGTTTTTTCGGCGGGCGTAACACGATTATATAACCAATACACTTCGGAGAGAAGTCCGCCAGCCAACAAAGTTCATAACATACGAGGACAAGAGTGCACTCGTGAGGATCATTCGACGAAACACGGTGACGTGCGGTTTTGACGATGTAAGGAGCAATAAGACGATTCCACTACCAGGCGCAATAAGACGATTCCACCACCAGGAGCAATAAGACGATTCTACCACCAGCTGATGAGAACCTTGTAGGCCAGACACGCCCCTCCCGTTCAATTTCTCCGGCACCCCAACTCGATGCATCGATTCGACGACGAGACCCTGCAAGCATTTTCACGAACTCCACAAACGACGATATGATGGGAAACCAGGAAGGATGGCGAAATCATTCCTTTTAAATTTTGTATTATACATATGCCAGCAGCAGACCGACGTAAGTCATCTCTTCTAGATGACTCACGGCTCTTTGAGTGGGAGGAGATGAACAGGCCTTCCAAGAAATTAATAAGCATTTTTGATTCTCATAAACTCTTGCATTACATTCCCATGGACAGGAATATTCTTGTCCATGCATGTTTCTTGAATTAGGAATAAATCGCGACATTCCGTTCTCACAGACAGGTTCTGAAATAATAGCCGCGCATGTATGATTAATAAGCATTTCTTAAAGCACTCAGCAATTCTACTAATTTCAAGAGAACGATACTTTATTATTTTTCTATAGCATTCGAAGTCGAAATGCGACGCTCCGTTTCCGATGAGAACGAAACGATGACGGCCACATGGCAAATAACCTAAAATAATAATAATAATAATTATGAATACCGAACGATTTTCGATTGAGTAAATTGAGCGAGACGGAAGATACAAATGCATAACTAACTAATTAAAAGTGTTAGGATTAACAAGGACAGGACGAAGAATCGGACAAGAGAATTGTTTCTCTCCGGCTCTTCTTGGTAGGGTAGAATTAAGTTTGAAGTTAATTAATAAAACATTCGATTTCCAAAGTAGAATCAGTGCGGATGTTTTAATTCCCTGCACTTACAGGGACTCATCGTGCTTATCACAAGTCCCTGGCAAAGCTAAGTCTTTGCAATAGAGTTAATTCTGACTTTGACGCATTACGAGAAATTTTTTTGTGCCTCTTCAACAAGCACGATATGCTTGAGCCTTGTCAAATACATATTTTTTGCACAAAAAAATACTACAGGCATAATATCGCCAAATATAAATGAAATTCTTTCGAGTGTTGTTAAATATATTCCAAAAATTGATTTCCAGGGAGGCTGAAAATAAAAATACGTACAGTCGCTGAGCAAACACATTGATTCTGTCTGCAGACTCTGTATATTTTGTAACAAAAAATCCCCTAATTACAGTGTTTAGTCCCACGTCACCATTTCATACAACTTTAGGGCTGTATACCTTGTAGTATTTCACAAAGCACGAAGTTTGATAGTAAATTTTCTACGATTTATGATCGTAGTTCGTGTGTAATCTTTTCATGATGAAATGGCATGAAACGGAGTGATTGAAAAAAGAAGATCATAAAAATTAACCCTTTATAAATGCCCACCGCGTGAGGAATATCAATTTTAAATTTGTCTACTGTAGCAGCAGCCGCTAGTATCAATGGTGAAAGCGTATAGTGAAAATAAAATGCAGCCATCGGATAATGGAAGGCAACGAAACATATTCGATACATTGGAAAAGCATCCTCGTCGACAGCACACATCCAATGAGCGCGGGTAAATATAGTTTTTTCTTGATAGTTCGTCCGACATTCTAGGTACTTGCCCAGTCCACTGAAACATGACGTGTTTTATATGCTTGACTATATTCGCTGATTAGCGAACCTGATGCACTTCGTAAATCATGCGTCTCTGCCAAACACCATTTTCTAGTTTGTCGTCAAACATTGCACGTTAGATTCTACGCTCTAAAACACCAAGAACTCGCCGTTCAGCCTCCCAGTGTTCATGCTCCATGGCCGTAGAAGGCCATGGATGACAATAGGTTTCTGGGAGAAAATAAACACATGACTAGACTACATCTGCTCTGAGAAGCGATTCGCTCGTTGCGTTTGTCTCTCCATATGCCGGTCGTTAGGGGAACAAAGAATAGCAGCAGAAGAATATCATGTCGCCTGAGCAGCAGCAGAGGTGTGGTGCGGTGAGAAGGAGAGTGTGGGGGAAGGGACTACTTCGGCAGCGGTTGACTTGAGCGAGAGTAGGAGAGCATACATTTTCATTTTCTTTCTCTTTCTGACAAAAATCTTATTCATGGGTAATAACATAACAAGATCTGATCGCTCTGTGTAACAGAGACGAATAACTTCATATACCGAGTTGAGCACATTGAGAACCATATGTTGTGGTGTACGCTAACGACAAGCAATATATCGTAAAAAGGAAAGCAAAGAGAGTGAACCAACACCAATACTTTGTTATTCGCATACTGATGACGATCTCAACGCATCTTAGGCTTTTTTTATATGTATTTAAAATCGCTAGAGGTGATTTTTTTCCATCGCTGCTTAGTGTAGTGAGTGTTTTTTGTTTAGTAAATAAAATAAAAAGTGGTCCGCTAGTGAATAAAAAACTTTGGTTGGCTACTGAACGAGTCCCGTTGTAGCCGTGAAGAACAATGCGCGGATTTTGTTTTCTGAGGTAGGTGATTGAAATAAATCAGTTTTCGAGTGCAGATGCCCGAATATAATATCAAATTTAGAACTTTTTATTGAGTGTTTGAGGATTCTACTTAATGAGAAATCTAAAGTTAACTAAAAAAATCCATTCCATGGATTAGCAGATTGGTTTAGTTAGAAAATATGCGTTATTTCCTGTTTTAAATTGTGTTTTCATGTTGTATGAGATAAATATATGGGCTGAGATGAATAATGGAGCAGTTCCCCTGCTTCGTTTTGGCAGAGTTTATGACAAACCCTATTCTTGCAACTTCCCTCTTGAGAGATCCAAAGGCCTCGTCCATCGCTTTACCGTTTATACCAATGATGTCGATATCGTCCGCAAAACCTTTGAGCATGTGAGAATTTGTAATGATAGTGCAACTTCTCTGCACGCCAGCGCTCCGTATGCGATGCTAAACAATAAGTTCAACAGCCCGTCACCCTGCTTTGAACCATCTAACGTCACGAAAGCTTCTGATACCTCCGGAAACGTCGTGGAACTCATTTCTCCTAACTAGATCGTACGCTGTTTTGAAGTCTATGAAAAGATGGTGAGTCTGCAAATTGAATTCTCGTATTTTATCGAGGATTTGTCACGAGGTGAATATTAGATCCGCACGCTATGTTTGAAGACAATTTTCATAAAAAGTGTATGTAGGATAGAAGCACCGGTTTCGATCACAGAACCAGTTTTGTCCATGATAGAATGAAATTGTGTACAGGACAATTGCGGGGCTAGCGCTACGATCCTATTTTGCTTTTAATAAAAGAACTAATTATACTTTCCCCAGTTTACTATACAGTCTAATGTTCCAACGTTCCATGATTCATAATCCTGATATTGGCCATATGTAAACAAAACCATGGTAACGTGTTGACGTTTATGCAAAACATGAAATATGCAGAGTTTTTCGGTCTGTTATAAGATATCGCATGAGATATGTGAAGTCACAGAACTGGTATTGGATATAAAATATTGTATAACTACAGCACCGCTATTTGATACAAGGCGACGCGAGTGGTATTCTTTCTCTCTTTCCCAAAACAAATTCGTTCTACATTTGTTCCGATTTTTCACAAAATTGTAACTTCAGTTGTATTTACCAAAACTAACACTTCGGTCTCTTAACTTGGTGACTATAGTACACTCTTGTTACCGAGGTTGATGTTAGCAAATAATACGTGTAAGTTTCTATGTGAAAAAAGCAATGGATCAATGATGTTTGATGACACATCCTACTTAATTTGAATAAAATTCCAACTCGAAGTATTTTGAACAATCGCTTTTATGAGTATTTTGTTTTCAGTATAAACGGGAACGTTTTTCCCAAAAAATGCACGTTTTGAGCGCTAAAAATTGCATTAAAAATTTTTTTGCGGAAAAATGTAACTGTATTTTTCAAAAAGCAATCATTCAAGGACCGGCGAATTTAATAACGAAATAACTAAAATTTAAAAAAAAAGATGAAGGAAATCGGTTCAGCAGTTTTCCCGCAATCAGGATCATGGCAAAGTCACTTTTTGAGAAACACCATTCCGAGATAAACGCGTATAAAGTTTCAAGTTTAGCTTATGCGGCTGTGGCGAGGCTCGCTGCAAATAGCTCTAACTTCCTTCTTATTGCTCAGATTTTCAAAAAAATTTGTGAAAATATTCTCAAGATGTTGTACTTCAAGATAATGCAATAAAAAAATTTCGATTTTTTGGAAA
Organism: Wyeomyia smithii; assembly: GCF_029784165.1. Classification (NCBI taxonomy): domain Eukaryota; kingdom Metazoa; phylum Arthropoda; class Insecta; order Diptera; family Culicidae; genus Wyeomyia; species Wyeomyia smithii. The sequence continues at coordinate 273,577,691 of NC_073695.1, forward strand.
CTAAAAAGGTATATAACCTCTTAAAAGATATACTGGTCTTTTAGTTAGTTCAATAACGAAGATTTTCTGCTGAAAAAAAAAAAAATAGATGGTAAAGTCAAATTACAGAATAAATTCGGGTGACATCAACTTTTTCGCGAATCGACCAAAATAGGAGCTCCAAGTGGCCAATTTAGAAATGTTATGGCCAAAAATGGGAGCCTAGATAAGTTTTTTTTTGGTTAGCAAACATGTAAACAAAATGACATAATTTAGCTATTTAAACTCAATTTTTGTTTAAATATAGGCGAATTCATCCGATTTTCCCGTTGAACTGATTCAATTACATATTAATCGAAGGAAGAAGAACAAATATATCTCATACATATTCATTTTATTCCACCTAAAATGTTTTTCCGTTAGATCATAGGTTTAGCCCATCTATTGAAAACCTGAAAATACTGAATACCTGAAATTTGTTTTATTCTTGATTTTCGATTTTATACTTAACAAAATTATACCTTTTAATTATTTAAAAAATATATAAACAAGATATTCAAAATCTGAGAACAATTTGGGGTATTCGCCAACAAAGGTGTCCTGCAATAGCTTCAGTATATGGAACAAGAGCCGAGGAAGATTGTTTACACGGTATTATAATTACTACAGTCCATGTGGTGGCCTTTTCGTACATCGGCCTCCAAGAAATAGAAAGAGAGTACAGCAAACATAGAAAGAGGAGAATAAAAAAAATATCAAAAAAAGAGAGAGAGAGAGCGTATGGAAAATCAAGAGGCAGAATATCAGAAAATGACTACGTTTTGGTTGGGAGTCTCTAATAACGTCTAAAAATTTCGAATTTTCACGTGAAAAACGATATTTTGTTTAAAATAACTGCCTGGGTTGATTTGATTTATATTATACCTGTAAAAACTAAAGGGGAAGAAAGTAAAAAATCTGGAGAAAAAAAGGCAAAGAGAGAGAGAGAGAGAGAGGAGAAAGAGGAATTGAGGAGGAGGGAGCAAATAAAGGAGGAGAGAGATAAAAAAGAAGGAGAGAAATAATAAAGGAGGAGAGAGAGAGAAGAAAAAAAGGATAAAGAGAGAAGACTGGAGGAGAGAGAGAGAGGAAGAGGGGAGGAGAGAGAGAGGAAAGAAGGAGGAGAGAGAAAAGGAAGGAGGAGAGAGAAGAGTAAGGAGGAGAGAGAAGAGTAAGGATGAGAGAGAGAGAGAAGAAAGGAGAGCGAGAGAAGAGAAAGAAGAGAGGTAGAAGAGAGGAGAGAGGAGAGAGGAGAGAGGAGAGAGGAGAGAGGAGAGAGGAGAGAGGAGAGAGAAGAGAGAAGAGAGAAGAGAGAAGAAGAAGAGAGAGAGAGAAGAGAGAAGAGAGAAGAGAGAAGAGAGAAGAGAGAAGAGAGAAGAGAGAAGAGAGAAGAGAGAAGAGAGAAGAGAGAAGAGAGAAGAGAGAAGAGAGAAGAGAGAAGAGAGAAGAGAGAAGAGAGAAGAGAGAGAGAGAAGAGAGAAGAGAGAAGAGAGAAGAGAGAAGAGAGAAGAGAGAAGAGAGAAGAGAGAAGAGAGAAGAGAGAAGAGAGAGGAGAGAAGAGAGAAGAGAGAAGAGAGAAGAGAGAAGAGAGAGAGAGAAGAGAGAAGAGAGAAGAGAGGAGAGAGGACGAGAGGAGAAAAGAGAGAAGAGAGAAGAGAAGAAGAGAAAAGAGAGAAGAGAGAAAGAGAAAAGAGAGAAGAGAGAAGAGAGAGATTTTCTACCGTATGGGATGCTTCAATCAAGCTTAGGAAAATGACTGAGAGACGATACTATACTGACGACTTTTCTCTCTCTTCACTCTAACAGCCTCATGCATGAGCTATTCATGAGAGCTCACATACAGCTACAGCTTAAACAAGGCGAAGAAACTGTCTTGTGTTGCGTACGACAGCTCATTCTTGCGCATGTATTTAGTTCGTTTGGACATGACAGCCTAGTTTGCTCATTTTGAGGATGTCCTGTTTAGCATTGGCCGACATCGTATCGATACTTACGGTATCGATACCTTGGGGCAAAAATACCGTTATTTTTTATCGATGCAAACGACTTTGATATCAAGCTGGATCGATACTTTCGCCCCGATATTTTTTCGATACTGAAGAGAAACTATAAAATCAGAAAATATTGTTGATTGCTACAAATTGTCTAACGGAAAAGCCTTGTAGAAGTGCGCGGATATGATCCATCGCGTTAAAGTCTTCTACAAACAGTGCAGAAATTTGGGTTGTGCTCTTTTTGTGAAAGACACCAACAGGATTGAATATGTGCGGGTGCTCATTTCTAAGGCGGTTTTTCATGCCTCTTGCGAGAAAAATGCTGCCGCATTTGGTAATACTGTCTGTGCAGAGCAAAATCGTTAGCGCCGAGTTTTTGCAAAAAGACAGGCAATAAAGAATAAGAATCCAGGATTATCGTGCTGCCCTATTTTTCAAATAAGGCCGCAGACGCGCGTATGATATTGCATTTATTTGTGTGTGACATATAATTCTGTCACCACTGTCTCATTCTGGTACCATTAGTCTGTTGAACGCAGGGATACAAAATATGCAGATTTGTCTTCAAAACGCAGATTTTTAGAGTCGGTGTGCAGATTTTTGTTGATTCGCAGATAAATATATTTTTTCCAGAGTCTCTGCAGATTTTTGTCAGAGTTTCTTTATATTTACGCAGACTTTCTCAGCATCTGCGAAAATTTTTGCAGACCTTTGCCTGCGCGAACGCATTTTTTCAAATCACAGACAATTTTTTTTTCAGACTTTAAGCAGATTTTGTCGGTTTTTCGAATAGTTGCTTACATTTTTCAAAAACACCTGGCATCTCTGATTTTCCGTATTAATGATCAAGAAAAAAAGATAGCTTTTCATAGACCTGTTTCAAGTAGCAGGAAGAGTATCGATACAGCTGATATCGATGCTCCTCCCGCGAAATCAACCCTGCATCGATACCACCAGGGAAAAATTGTCGATACTCGAGTATCGATATTTCTGCAATTTTCTGTTCCTGTTGACAGCCTGCTGATCGGCTGCGGCTGTCGTCGACTTGCATTTTTTCGTTTCTCTTTTTTCGCAGGCCGGTAGCATATTGAATACAAAGCAAACCGTTTCCATTGTTGATATTATTCCCCACGTAAGAAAAAACGTGCTTCGCACAATCTCTCTTTCATTCTTTCATCGGCCTTACTGTCGTGATCATAATCACCTGACATCCCGCTCGGATTCGTGTTGAAGGAGGTCGGAAGATTACAGGCTGTCATTCGCGACAGCTTGGAAATACCAACAGACATATGAAGATGAAAAATAACAGTCCGTATGGAGTTGCATGTGTGCTGTCGTCAGTTGCTGTCGGACTGTTCACCAAACGTGTGGGGAGCAGAGAGAGCTGTGCAATACAATGAGAGCCTGATCAGTTGAAAATTTGCTGTCATTGTCTTGCAGTCATTTTCATAACACTGGCCTCAATAATGCTCGGAAAGTTGAATATTCCATGTCAAAAATGTTCTTTGGTCAATATCTTCAAATTTTAGCATTCAATCGAATATTCGTTCGGCATGATTTTTGAGCAGCTCATTTGCTCCATAGGACACGAAAATCGGATTATAAGCAGAGTAGGCAGTGTGACTTTGCACTCGTATTCAAGTGAGTTTCAAAACTTGCTTGCACATCAATTCTCGGTTGCACGTAAGCCCTACTACCAGTGCACACTGGGCCAGAAATGGAATCTAGCGGAACGAAATTAATAGTACTCTCAGGGTTTGACCAATCGGTTTCCAATCTTCTACAAAGTTTCTTGATATAGGTAGGGCTTCATTTTGGATGTTTGAAGAAGGTCGGAATTCAGCCGCAAAGGTGGCGTTGCGATGCTTACTTCTTTCCCTTACACACTAGAGCTTTGCGGTATTCGACAAAGTTGTAGACCTTTAAATTCTATGAAACTTTAGAGAATACATAAAATTTCTATCTCTTCAAGTTTCAGAGATCTACGAGCTTTTATAAATTTTTTCTGAATTTCGCGTTTTATTGTGATAACTTTATGAGTTCACTCGAATTAATTTCTTTCAAATTTTTCTCGATAGAAATTGAATAATTACGTCGTTTTCTTCCGAGTACAGAAGTTTTTGAAGTACTTAAGTGAAAATATTACATAAAATTTGAAAAAAACACATAATTTTGTGAAGTAGATATCTCAGCGGGTAGCAAGTATTAGCGACCCATGATTTTTTCTAAAAATTGTCCATCAAAAAATCTTCATTTTCTGAAATTTTGAAAGATGTGTTTTTTGTGTTCTTGTGATATTTCAGTTTCAATATAACCATAGGTTTCATGTAAAAATACAATTGCTATGTATTTATTGCATGGAATACACGGCAAAATTCCGAACTAATTCAAACATACAAAATGAAGCCCTAACTATATCAAGAAACTTTGTAGAAGATCGGAAACCGATTGGTCGAGCCCTGAGAGTACTATTAATTTCGTTCCGCTAGATTCCATTTCTGGACCAGTGTGCAGTGCAGTACACTGGAGTAAGATTTGAGTGTGGATCCTGCATAACAAAAATTGCATAAAAATCGAATTGCGATGAAATTCACGCCGCGTCTGCTGCAACAGTTTGTTGCATTGTCCTTTGAAAGCATAAATTCAATCTTAAAACAAAACTCATCGCATCACATCGCATCGCGGTGGAATGATATTACTTGACATTTATCAATACTAATTATAAGTTTATTCCAGCGGCACCAATCAGCAAACGTGGTCAGTGAGTCTTGTGAGAACCGACAATACTCTTTCGTTTGTTCTTCAGTATAGATTATTAGGTCGAAAGCATACAGAGCAAAATCATTTCAAATCGTCTGGAAATACGCGAAAATTTAATCGACCATTTTTGATTTGAATGAAACTTTGCACACGTATTTGGCTTAGCAAACTGAGCATTTTTCACAGATGGAGAGATTTTTCACACCCATGAGTTACATTCTAAAAGGGCGTATGCGATTTGGCATAGGTTTTATTCGAAGCATTGTAGCCCATAAACCGTTGGTTGTATAGAAAAACTGTCTGAGAATGAGTTGTAGCGAATCGAAAATGCATCATAAAAAAAAATATTCACTGTACAAAAAAAAATTTTTCTGAACAAAAAAAAATTAAAATAAACATTAAAATTCAATTAAAAAAAAAGATTTGATTTTTCTTTTTAATTTTTTTTAAGAAACATGACGTTAATACGCAACTTTTTGAAAAAAGTCCAGGATGGAGAAATGAAAAATATTTTTTTTATGGTGGATTAATTATTTTATAAAAATTCTAATTCAAACATTTTCCAAAATATTTGTATTCTGATGATTTTTAAAGATGCAGAGAGTCATTTTGAATCAAAAAGCTCTTGGTAGTAAACATTCTAAAGGCATTGGTTTTCGAGTTATTTCTAATTTTAGCTCGAAAAATTATAATTATTTAGGAAAATACACGTTTTTCTTAATTTGTCCATGGTTCTTCAGCAAAAACCATACGTTCATTGGAATGCTTGATCAAAAATATACAATTCATTCTGTGACAACAAAACGATTGGGCGAACGGTTCTCAAGAACAGAATTAAATGTTCTAAGTGATATAAATATATATTAGAAGCAAATATTTATTTTCCAGTTTTATTATCTTAAGCAGGTATTATACAAAGCAGATATTTGCTGTTTTTAGTATGTATGGATTTTATTTTGTGCAAAATAAAAATAGCAAATATTTGCTCCGTCTAATACCTGCTTTAGGAACATATTTTTTTATGACATAGATACTTTACAGAACTAGTTTCACCTTATATTTTATATACATCATAAGTAAATGATTCGTCATCTTTTCAAAATAAGCTTCGTTTGTATCTTATTTTCTGAAATCTGAACAAAAGAGTAATACTTTTGTGTGGCAGCTATTATTATAGATTTTTTGAAAATATTGCTCCATACTGTTACTCCTTGTTCATATTCTTCATATGATACCCAACTAAATGACATTTTTGATGAATTTTTATTACTTTTCTGATTAGACCAATCATACAATTCTATTGCGCTTGTAATGGGATGTTCAGGTTCTTTAGCTAAACTTGCATTTCCTGCCATTCGTTTTAATATGCCACCAATTGCATCGCATGGGCCTTTACTATGAGAAGTCGTTTGTTTATATTTTGTTTTGAACTTGCAAAGTTTTTTTTTATATTTTTATGTTGTGAGGCAACTCCATCAGATATTAATATCGCTTTTTTTAACTTTATTGTTGTTTTCAAAAAACTCATTAATTTGGCAATGAACACCTGAACCGCAACAGTATCATGATGGAGTACTTCCGATATTATGATGAAGCTGATTTTTCAAGTGTTCCAGATTCTGAATAGTAAACAACGAAGGGATGAATGGTGGCTTGACTATCATTCCAATAACTACACGAACCACAAATTGATGAAGACGTATTAAAATGAGCTTGACTGTTCAATATTTTTAATTTTGCAATAACGTTTTCGTTAAATTTGCGTAAGCTTGATGAGCACCGATGATCAGGAAAGGGTTTACAGCATTTGGGCTTGGTGTATTCCATTTTCTTTTTATTCATCTTCACAAAATGCAAACTGTTACTAACACTTCTGGAGAAGAGCAATCGTATTTATATACGAAAACAGATATTATCGGTAACCCAGTAGTTATTGGTTGCGTACTTTACAAACAGTTATTATTAGTAAACGAGTAGGTAGTGTTGCACGACAAACATATTTTTTTATAAAACATTCGGCAAGGGGGAACGTGTAGGTAGGATAAGGTACAGCACTTGAGTTTTATTATCCAATCATTTTGTTATCAAAGAATGAATTGAATATTTTTAATCAAGCATTCCAATGAACGTATGGTTTTTGCTGGAGAACCATGGACAAATTGAGAATAACGTGTATTTTTCGAAATATTAATAACTTTTCGAGCTTAAATTAGAAATAACTCGAAAACCAATATCTTTAGAATGTTTACTACCAAGAGCTTTTTGATTCAAAATGACTCTCTGCATCTTTTAAAATCATCAGAATACAAATATTTTGAAAAATGTTTGAATTAGAATTTTTATAAAATAATTAATCTACCATGAAAAAATTATTTTTCATTTCTCCATCCTGGACTTTTTTTAAAAAGTTGCGCATTAACGTCAAGTTTCTTTAATAAAAAAATAGAAAAAAATCAACTTTTTTTTTAAATTGAAATTTAATGTTTATTTTTAATTGTTTTTTGTACAGTGTATATTTTTTATGGTGCATTTTTAATTCCCTACAACTCATTCTCAGACAGTTTTTTTATACAACCAACGGTTTATGGGCTATAATGCTTCGAATAAAACCTATGACAAAAGGCATACGCCCTTTTAGAATGTAACTCATGGGTGTAAAAAATCTCTCCATCTGTGAAAAATGCTCAGTTCGCTAAGCCAAATACGTGTGCAAAGTTTCATTCAAATCAAAAATGGTCGATATTCGACCATAGGTCATTTGGCGCGATCTTGCTCTACAGTAGCTTGAAACTATTTCTCAAAACAAAAGCTTCATCGTTAAAAAAGAAACATGATAAACAGTAGTGGTCTAAGATTGCTACCTTGGGGCACTCCCGATTTGTTTGAAAGCAGCCTAAATTCAATTTTATCAAACGCTGCCTTCAAGTCCGTATAGATCACATCAACTTGCACTTTTTTCTCCAGGGTGGTGACGCATCAATGGTTAAGCTATATCAGCAATGCAACGACATAATAAAATTTCAGGCAAACCGTCAGGGCCAAAAACATACGAAGACTTCCACTTTTTTCTGCTGATTATATCATTTCTGAATTTACGGTAAACACTCCAAGATAAGTTAGGTCGATAGGAACATTACGGCAGCATTTTTCCGCATCGAATTTATTGAACCGCCAAAAACTATTCGGATTTATTCCCAATTTTATTTGCACACGTACGTCTTCGGACTGTTTGGTAAGGTAGGAAGCGTATGTGAAATGAAGTAATCAATAAGTTAAAAATATTTTTGTTTCTGCAAGTTTTTAAAACTAAACTAGGAATTCGTTTGTCAACAGTATTTTCATTTTTTTTTTTCAAATTTGAATATTCATTTAGGCCCAAGTGCATAGCAGAAAGGGGCCGAATGTAGCATTTTCATAAATTTTAGAGAGAACTTGTTTTTTATATGAATACCAATTTATTTCTGGGTTTATACTGATAATGCTTTAACGAGTAGATGTGCATCATGAACCATCACTTATTAATTCTTCATTCTATCATATTATGTGCTCAACTTCTGGAGTTGAAGTTGAGTCTATGACCAACTTGTACTTTTGGTGCATTAACTATCTGGAAGTTTCAAAAATGTTCCAGCTTGGGTCCATACATTAGGGTCGTAATTTACAGAATTAACCAATTTTGGTCTCGAAAAAGTTTTGTATGCATAATACAACAAGTAACGAAATTGTCTTAGTTTCAATGACAAGAATCAATTACGGTATCGTTTTGTTTCAGACTGTTGCGCTTCCAAGTCAGCCGTGGAATGTTTCATATCAAGAAAGAAAGAGAGAGAGAGAAAAATAATACCTGAGCTAAGCGTCCCTCTGATCAAGTTCAATTAGGCCGACAAAGAATCCGACAGGTTCAAAGTAATTACAAATTTGCTCATTCCCGACCGGTGAAGCATTCAAGGAATGATAATTACTTCAGTTAGAGTCATCAGTGCGTTAACTTTGAAGAAGCGAAACATATCTTAGGGTATCTTAGGGATTCGATGGCGCTACGCTATTTAACTTGACTTGCAAAGTTATGTTTGTTGTCAATTAAAAATTCGAGTCCAACAATGTGTGACAACACTCGAGATTTCACAAGGGTTCATTGGCTGAGAATGATGACGTTTCCCCTATTCGGTCACAGTACATATCCTCTTTAAAATATTGCCGCCTGCGAGCGGGCTCGGAGGAATTCAATTAGCACATCATGATCGCACACTTGAGAAACCAAGAGTGGCACGTAAAATGCCTGGATGGTTTTCCGTCCTTCCCACTGCCGAGTTCCCACCCAGTGGGCGCTGAAGTCCCCCTTCTACGCTTTGTCTTCTTCCCTTGTCGGTCGGTAAATTCGATTGCCGAGTTATTATTATTATAACTGTGCTTCCGTGCGACAATGTTTTAAAGTCATACCCTGGTATCAGGTTGGCAAGCAATTAATGGAAAGGTGAGAGACAGAGAGAGGGTGCTGAAACATACACCGGGCCAATGCCAGTCAGTCCAGTCCCCTTGAAGAAAGACGAGATTGTTGTGTCGAGCTGTAAAACCGTAATTGCAAAAAGACTGAGCAAGGGAAGAAGCAGAAAGAGAGAATGCGAGGGGGATGGTAAATATTTGCAGTGTGTGACAAAACGAGTTACGAAATGTTGTTAGTTTGTAGGTTGTATGCTGACATGGCGTTTGTTTTAAAAGCATTGGATGTGAGAGGAAGGGCTCGTGGCGGTGATGGTGGAAAACACTTCACTGAGGTGTGCTTGAGCAAATAGACTACACACAGCGGAGGAGAGCCCCATCAGGCAGGTGGATTTGGTACGTGGGAGGCATATTTACACCACACGATGTATTAAGTGCCGGTTCGTATTTGCAAATGCATCTGGCAGGGGAAAGCTTATATTTTTGTCGTGAATTATAATGAGTTCTACATTTTGCTTAGTTCATAAATCGACTGCGAAGCGTTGAAGGTAAGGACTATTAGGATTAAATGTCTGGGAGCAACTCTTGGTGATCTCACTGTTTTAATGATCAATAAGTACTACTACTATTTACTAGAGGACAAGGAATTCTTCGCGTCATTCATAAAAATCAATGAAAAAAGTTAGCGCCTGACTATTTCAAAAACATGGGCTTATGTTTTTATTTTTTTTTTTTTTATCATAAAATATTGAACCCATTCTGAGGTAATAACAAAAGCTCCACTCGAACGAGTGAACATTGCAACAAATCACAGAAAAAAAAAGCTTGAATTGCCTTCCGCACGAGAAACCAAAGTATGCATTACATGTGTTGAACAGTGAGCCGCTTTTGTGGCTATTAATTTGCCACTCACCTGTATGACCTCTACATCCGACCCTTGCTTCGGGCACACCACCAGCAGCCACGTTGCGTCTCTCTTCTCCTCTTCCTCCTCATCCTGTTCGGTGGATTAAGCCAACCGTAACGAACCTCACACGCTAGTTCAGGTCTAGTATAAAACCGACCGAACTAACCGAACCTGAGCACCCAAACGATCGACTAAACGCGGCGGCGGCGACGCAGCGTAACTCCAGTGCAGCCAAGCACGTCACACTAACGGAGCGGAAAGAGGGTGGAGTGGAACAATGACTGTCGGACGGTGCAGGGGCTGGTACCGATAAGAGGGAAGGCCGAGGGTAATGCTCGCGATTCGTGTACAGGTAATTAATTAAACACGGCAATTATCAAACAAGTGTTCAGATGCGATACAGTGATTCTGTACTTGTGTGGTGCTTGTTGAGTGGCTCCAACGATGCCACTTCTGACGGGTGATTTAGTAGGAAAAAAATGGTGAAATATGCGCCAAATCGGGCAAGGCAGGGTGAGGAGTGATAGACGGCAATACTGTACAATGGTTCGCGATAACGCCAGACGGAAAGTGTTTGCAACGCTTGGGACATTTTGCACCAGATATGGCAATCTGAACGACATTTTTTTTTCTTGCTTCATTGAACTGTTATAAATTGTATACCAGATAAACGCTGTCAAATATTCACTTTACGACTACTCGCAATCAATCGCAGCAGGCGTACAGCAAAACAATCAACACTGCTAATAAATTTTTACAAGCCTTGCATTCGAAAAGGAAGTGTGTTTATCAGTTTGAAAAAATGTTTTCCAAACTGTTGCTTGCTAAACTACCTAATTTCCGTGAATCTTTGCGCCAAATGGCGTACAACCGTAGCAACGGAAGTGCTATAACGTTTCCCGCCAGAATGGTGGTTCCCAGAGCGGTAAGCCCTCGTAACTCTTCAATCCATCAAAGCTAAGCGGCCTTCAATTGCAGCACGTCTACGCCCTGGGTGGAGGAATGTGCGCATTTTGGTTCGTTATGTGCTACGGCATGCTCTACGTCATCAAGGAGTACCGGGATACACTGGATCAGAAACAATAACAACCGCCCGAGATTCGATACATTGTAAATTTAGCACCCAACGAAGCAAAATAAAAACTACTCATTCCACTTAACCTCCAAGCAGCAGTTTTTCAATGGTTCATTCGCCTCGGCTAAATTGAAGAATCGTTTAAATTCCACCGGCAGCAATCTCAACAAACCGACAGGCAAGTACCCCCACCAGCCGATTTGTGGAAATTATCGGACCAGCTTTCGGACCGAACCGCAGCCAATCGATTCCGGAGCTGTAAATGTTTAGAATGATGGCGTATCCAATCGGTCCATTAAGCTTCCCCTCCACTCGTTCACCTCGGTTCCTGGTCACACCGTACCAGATTCCTCGTCACGGTCTTATTAGCTACGGGTTCACACCTCACTCTACGTCTGGAGTCGCCAGTCGACGGCTAGGGCAGACCGACCTTTCATTAATTTAGAGACTCGAACCCCCTGGAGAGCAGCGCGTTTCGAGGCTGAAGAGTTCCCCCGAGGGTGGAGTCCATTTGCGTTGCACACAGGGGAACCGAATCGGTGTGGTGTAACGAATTAATTCCAAACAACTGTCAGGAGAGCTCTCCCATAGTCACCGTTGTTGGCGAGCATCACAGCGTTATTTTCGAGGCGCAGAGCTAATTTGATTAGTCATTGTTCGTTCGGAACTGAATGGAAGGAACTGTGCGGAGCTAGTGTGCCTGACAGGGACACTTTGGCCGCGTTTCTTCGTCTATTTGATTGAACTGGTTCCGAATCAATCCCGATGTCGTCCCATTTTTTGAGTGCGAATTTTACATGCTTGTGTTTATCCTTTAGATTGATATTTCTGTGTTTTTTCTAATCTAATTTTCTAAGATTTGAAATCAACCAGTTTCTTTATCGCGCCTGTTTGCCACTACTTTTCGGTCAATCAACATCGTCTTAGGAGACGACTCCAAGAACAGCTTAGAAAATATTTGGAAAAGTTAATTATTTTGAGATAAGAAATACCTGACAAGCGAAAATTTCAGGATATCGTCGCAGTACCACGAAATGAGGTAAATTTGTCACTTCTAAAATGATATTTTTTAATAAATCGGTTCATGTTATTTATCTCCGAAACCATATTTAATTAAAACAAGTACTGGTATGTACCCAAGAAAGCCCTGTGGCAATGAGTGGAATTTCTATCATTACTTCATATATATCGAACATAAAATAGAAGCACTTCAGAACACTTTTGAAAGTCCGAAATAATACATGCCAATTTTCTCAACCCTTATGTAATACTAATTTTTTTAAGTATTATTGCACAATTTTTCTGTGAAATTATATCAAACATTGTTTTTTTTTCTCAAAAATCAAATGTAGTAACATAAAACTTGATATTTTAAAATACCAGCGAAATTTCTATCTTACATTCCTACGTCTGTGAGGTACCATCATTGAACGGATCCTTTTTAAAATTGACGCTGGAGATGAAAAATCCTGTTTGGTCGCAAGGCAAGCTTTCTTTCGTATCGGATTTCTATCTTATCTATTAAACAACTCTTCTCTATTGTTCGAACAATATAGACTATTCCGAAAATTATAAATCCATCTTCTTTCTTGAATAAAACAAAAAATACAGGATTTTCGGGTCATTTTATTCTGAAATATAGATAATAAGTGTTTTCTTTCCAGTTTCAATTCAAGTTGGGATTATTTTTCGTAGGATACGCGAGTTCTCTAACTTTTCTCTTAACACTACTCATGAGCTTTTGCACAGTGTGCTCTCCGACCATTTTTACCACTTTAAGCCAATTTTTTTTAATTTTTTCAACGTTGTCCGCTGGTTTGACATATTTCCTCAGCTTTGCCTTGGTCAAAGCCCAAAAAGTTTCAATAGGGCGAATATCAGGGCAGTTTGGAGGTTTCATCTCCTTTGGGACACATGTGACATTATTTGTTTTATAGCACCCTAGTGCATCCTTAGAGTAATGGCAGGAAGCAAGATCGGGCCAAAAGATTGAAGGATTGTTATGCTGCTTAACCATGGGTAACAACCTTTTCTGCAAACACTCTTTCACGTAAATTTTACCATTCATTGTGTCATTCGTAATGAATGGACGAGATAGTTTCATACATTCACAAATGACCTGCCAAACCATTACCTTCTTGGCGAATTTTTCGGTGTAAATGGCTTTCACTGGTCCAGGGACATCCTTTCCCTTCGGTGATGTATAAAATTGCGGTCCTGGCAGAGTCTTATAGTCCAGTTTTATGTAGGTTTCGTCATCCATGATAACACACCCCATTTCTTTAGTCAGAAGTTTGTCATAAAGCTTCCGAGCTCTCGGTTTCACAGATTCAGCTTGTTTTGGATTTTGTTTTGGCTGCTTCTGCTTCCGACGGGTCTGCAGACCCATTCTTCCCTTGGCACGCATAACGTTACTCGCCGAGGTTCCAAGCTTTCTCGCCACATCTCGTACTCATACTGAAGGATGCCGATTGTAGTATTCCTTAACCTTTTTGTCCATTGTGGGATCAACAGGTTCGGGTTTTCTACCACGTCTTGGGGCATCAGTAAATGTGCACTCTTCACAATACTTCCGCAATGCGGTTTGAACTGCTCCGACACCTATACCTTCTTCTCTGGCTAATTTTCTTATAGAAAGACCACTCACAGTGCCCCATTTGTGCACAATTCGCTTTCTTTGCTCGGGAGAAAGGCCACACATCTTCAAAATTTTGCACTAAATGTTAGAAAAAATGACAGCATCTGTTTCTTTTGGATGTAAACAACAGGACGCAGCCAACGTTTGGTTGAATACTGCACGTTATTTGAAATGACGGTTGATCGTAAGTGTATTTATAATTATCGGAACGGTCTATATTCGAAAAAAATATAAACTCGTGGTTTGGGAACGGCCACTCATTGGTAGAAACATGTACAATTTATAAGAGAGAATTTCAAAGTTCAGATACCGTTACTCATGGAAAACATGACACCTCTAAAAATTCAAAAATTAATCACAAGATTGCTTGCAATCGGAAGCCTTATTGGTTTTTTAAAACTATCAGTTTTGGATATCAATCAGAAATTCGAGAATCAGTTCCAAAAATCGCATTTTTTTATAATAGATCGGAAAAGGAGCATTAAGAAAATTAATGCTGTTCAATCCATATTATAATTTTTTTAATTTATTTATTCACTGGCTGACCCAGCAAACTTCGTCACGCTCTTTCTTCAACTTCAGACCTCTGGGTATCATTCAGGCTCCGGAAATATCCAATTCGGCCATTTTGGTTTGTTTTCCAGAAACCTTAATTAGAAAAAGGGGTTAGAGTTCGATTGTTGGCTTTTGTCAATCATCCCGATCATTTCAAGCCGTTTACCGAAAAATGCCGGCTCAATATGTGTTTCGTTTGTGTGGAACCATCTCCCCTTTGAATCGGGGTATTAAACCACTATTCATACGTATCTTGTACTTTAAAATCCTTACTTTCCAAATTTGGTTCCATTTGCTTGATTAGTTCATATGTTATATACAAAATTTAAGGTGAATCGGGATTGTGGCCTTTTCCTATACAATTTTGAGGTTAGAGTTCTTTTTACTTCTGTATTTTGATCGTAAAACACTCGGCTTCCACTAAATAAACAGCACTCAAATTGCTACTTCAGGCATGCTACAGTTGTGAAAACAACTGATCAAAGTTTCATGTACGTAGTCTTCATAAATCAAGAAAAAATTAGATTGCAAAATTCGAGTTGATCGCGACCACGTCCCGATTCACCTTAAGCTTCATTTGTATGAAAGCTCTTTCTTCCAGAAGAGGGAAAGAGGGAGGGATGTAGTACCCCCATAGAAATATTTCTTGCTCCCAAAAACCTCCACATGTCAAATTTGGTTCCATTTGATTGATTTGTTCCCGAGTTTTGCAGAAATTTGAATAGACTCCACCCTTATCCCCAGTTTACAGAGTAGGGTGAAATGTCAAACCACCACAATAACATTTATTGTTCCCAAAAACCTTCACATGTCAAATTTGATTTCATTTACATGATTAACACTCGACTTATGCAAAAATTTGTGTTTTATTAATTACACATTTTTATTAATGTGTAATGTGTGAGAAAGCTCATTTCGATTATCTGTCAGGAGAGATATTTCAGATTCCACCACGGCAAGGATGATAATTATCACACGTGCTCAGTTTTTTTCGCAAGCTGATAGCTCATTCAATAAGCACAATTCTGAACAACTTTGTATGACGAACTTAAAGTCCTCAAGTAGTATTACAACATTGTCGAAGAGAGAATTGCTGGTACTCAAACACAGGAGCTGTGAGAGAAAATTTTCGCAAATTATCTCGATCACGATTGTCGTGACGCTTGGAGGCCATCTTTCTTCTAAGTGTGACTGCTCGCTCTGAAAATCGTACAAAGAATGAGCCTGAGGCATCGGAGATCTTTCTTTAACCACCATCAGTCGCGATGACCGTATGGAATTGTCTCTTTTACTCTTCTTGACAGGTCTGAGTCTTTCTCAGATAGCAGCACTGCAGTATCTACATAACGGATAAGGAGAACTATTCGTTATATCTCTTTTGTTTCAGCGTGTCACATCTTTTTTGTTTCAGCTCTACACATTATATTTAACTTAGCAATAAATGGGTATCTTTAACACCCCTAGTGTTGAGTTTATGAACTTATTAAGTGCCTATCGATCATGTTCTTATTATATCCCACAACGTTAATTTTCTTAAATGTACTCTCACGGCTCCGGTATTTGAGTACAAGCAATACTCTTTTCGAAAAAGACTTCAAATTCGCCAAACAAAGTTGTTCAAGAATGTGCTTGTTGGATTAGTTATCGGCTTGCGATAAAAATGAGCGTGAGTGACCTTGATCCACGGTTTATTTAGCTCCTCAGATAGGGGATCCGCTCCATTATTAATCTCATTAAGCCGGTATTCACGAAGAATGTACGGATTAAACACCAAATTTTCACGAAATCATTGAACAAATGAGCAAAATACGCTTACATGCTCTTATGGAATCGTCCAGCATTGGAAATTTAGTAAACTTAGCTAGTTTTATCCTGAATTAAAAAAAAAATTCACAACGCTTCCATATTATTCCCAAAATTTAAATCTCTGCTCAATTATTCATCTCACGTCGCCCCCATATTCGTCACACTGTTATTCATGAATGAGCGTAGCCGCAAACCGTCGTATCAGGTTACCTAGCTATCCGCTGTAGTTGTTTATATGCAAAATTGATAACCTAGGAAACCACTGCAGTGTTGTCGATTTATGTCAGTTATGTCGGAAGAAACACTTTCAGTATATTTTTTTCGTATTAACAGAATCTGATTTCGCAACTTTTGATTACCCTCAACGAAGTGAAAACAGATGGAAAAACATACAGTTGAAATTTAGGATTTGTAAAAATTCATCTCATATATTTCTGCTTATTGTTTGTTTTTGGCAATTTGAGGTGAACATTTCAATGATTAAAGTATTTTTAGTGTGATTTTGATTGTATGTATTGTATGAGTGATTTTGTTTGGTGATTAAATGAAAAGTGGTCCGCTAATGATGAAAAAAAATTTTGGTTGGCTGCCGAACGAGTTCCGTTGTAGCAATGTGCGGATTTTGTTTTATGAGGTAGGTGATTGAAATAAATGAGTTTTCGAGTGCAGTTGCCTGACTTTAATATCAAATTTAGAGCTTTCAATAGAGTTGTGAAGATTCTACTTTATGGGAAATCAATAGTGAACTAAAAAAAATCCATTCAATGGATTAGCAGATTGGTTTAGTTAGAAAATATACGTTTTTGCCTTTCTTCTAGAAAGGTATAGCAATCACTGGAAAAACCAAAGGTATAAAAGTGGTCCCAATGGCCGAATGTCATATACCACTCGACCCCTTTCGACGAACTGAGCATTTTCTGTATGTATGTATGTATGTGTGTATGTGTGTGTGTGTGTGTATGTGCAACTTTTTTTTCTCACTCACTTTTCTCAGAGATGGCTGGACCGATTTTCATGAAATTAATTGCAAATGAAAGGTCTTGTTGCGCCATAGGTTGCTATTGAATTTCATTGTAATCGGTTTTTGAAGTAGAATACTTCTCTCAGGAAGTTTGGCTACATAGGAATGTGAAATATAAATCTAAAACCGAAAAAAGTGAAAAATATGTCCAATTTCAAATGCTAATAAATCGGTTAGTATTCGATGGATTTTTTTCGTTCTTGCAGCAATGGATTGGAAAATCTTCTAAGATTCTTCCCAAATGAAGATAATTGTAATTTTATTATTCACACTGTTGTACTATTGAGAATAGTCAAGCCTTGTCAAAACGAAAATTTCGATCTCTGATTGGTTGTTTTATGATTGCTTCCCAAGCACGGTCGACAGAATCATATACCTTGCAATTTGAAACATGCTATTTGGCCTATATAAAAACCTGTTTCAGCCGAAGCCGCTCATAATAGTTCTCGACAGCGACAACAGCAGTCGTCCTCCCTTAGCAGCAGTACTAGCAGTGCAGTGGATACCAGCGATGGCGGAGGCGGCCACAGCTGTGGCGTAGCAATGGATAGCGGACTAGTTGCAGCGGATTCCAGCAACGATAGCAGCTGGGCCAGCTGATGCAGGAACAGTGGATACCAATGGCAGCGTATAGCGGCCACAACTGTGGCATGACTATGAATAGCGCACTAGTTGCAGCGGATCTCAGCATCGATAGCGGCTGATGCAGCGAGGCACTTTAGTGAAATGCAGTCTCTGTGCGATAGTGGGCACTAGTAAACGCATTTAATGAAAAGTTGACTCATTTTAACAACACGTGAGCCGTCTAGTTTTGAGTGTTAAACCAGCTTTTCACTGTTCACGTTATCACAACGAATACTTTATTCGCACTGTCAGTGATAACGTAAAGATGTAATCGGCATCTTATCCGATACTTAATTGAACAACAAATTGTCCTTTTCAGTATGAAATAAAAACCTGATGATTAAAGCGTTTATGTTTTCTCTTGAGTTAATTTACATTGTTAAATTTGTAAAAGTTACAAATTTTGCTTTATTTCCGTATCTCAGAACGTACTGAATTATCTTTTCCTTCAGTCATGAGCAAGACATCCGAAAAAAATTTCATCTCAAAATTTAAAAATAGTCAAGCCCCAACCATGACAAGCAACTTACAATATTATTGAAAATGGTCAATCCTTGTTGAAGCGTAAAATTCGATTGATCTGATAACTCAACGTTTATTTACTGGAAAAAATTACTAACCGGGTTTTTTCTTCTAAAAGTATTCTACTTCAACCTTGCGGTCGTGGCTTTGCACACAACCCTCCTGTTTTTTGGTTTAGAGGTTATGTATCAAAATGTAAAAATCACGAAACATCAATATCTCAGAAACCACATAACCGATTTCAATAAAACTGGTTTCAAATGATCGGGCTGTCCTCAGAACCCTTAACTTTTGAATTATGATTATGATTTGAATTATGATATCGTTATGATTGAACATATGGTTCAAAAGTTATGTTAAGAAAAGTTATCCTGAGGTTGTTCAAACTCACTCATTTTTCTCAGAGATGGCTGAACCGATTTCCACTAAATTAGTGTCAAATGAAAGGTCTAGTTGCCCCATAGGTTGCTATTGAGTTTCACTGCAATCGGATTGTAACTTTGTCCGTTGTTCATAAAAATGTGAAATCACATAATGGAAGTAAATATATTGACTTTCTCCTAACGATCACTGGCTAAATAAAAGGACTCAGTTCGACGAAACGAGCATTTTCTGCATGTGTGCATGTATTGGTGTATATGTTTGTGTGTGGGTGTGTACGTGTGTAGATGTTTTCCAGAAACCGAAAGCTGCAAAATCGGGTTTCAAAGTGAAATATGGAGTTTACTCCCGGCTTTCGAGCCCGGGATAATGTTCCTGAAAAACATTGGTAATGTTTGTCCCTTGAAGGTTATTTTCCAGAAATCGGAAGCTACTAAGTATCTAGAAATTTAAAATGGCGTCCTAAGTCGATTTCTGGCCTTTGGGTGTACCGCTTCCGCAATACTCATAATGGATGAAGTCGGCATCTTCGCCATCGAAATAAACGAATTGGGCAAAATTTAGCCATTTTAGGATGAACTCCGGTAACCAGAAGTAGTCATCTGGATTTTTGTGTGATGTATTCGAAACATATTTATTTCATTATATTTGCATATGTATGTTTTAATGAACCACGAACAACGATTTTAGAAATACGGAACGGATCAATCGGCAAAGACCTAGGCTACGAACACGGAAAAAGATTAAGGTAAACGATTGGAAATTGGGTACTTGGAACGTCCGATCTCTCAATGAACCGGCGCGGGCTGGCTTGCTTGCTCGAGAACTACAGCGGCAGGGAGTCGAAATCGCAGCGATTCAGGAGGTTCGGTGGCCAAATTCCGGAGAAAGGGAATTCCGTGCAGTAGACCCTATTGCATGCACTTTTTTCAAGTACCACATCTACTACAGTGGCGGCAAAGCAGCGGAACGGGGCGTCGGTTTCGTAGTGCTGGGAAAACAGAAAACAAGAGTCATCCGGTGGAGGCCCGTAGATGACCGTATATGCGTGTTGAGGATTAAGGGCAAATTTTTCAACTACAGTTTAATCAACACCTACGCACCGACAAACGACAAATCCGATGAAGTCAAAGATGAGTTCTATGACAAGCTTGAGCGAATCTATGACGAGTGCCCAAAACACGACGTTAAAGTCGTCATCGGAGACGCAAACGCACAGGTTGGGAGGGAGGAATTCTTCCGTCCGGTCATTGGAAGGCATAGCCTCCACTCGTCAACCAATGAAAACGGCCTGAGGCTGATAAACTTTGCCGCGGCCAGAGGAATGGCCATATGTAGCTCCTATTTTCCACGTTTGAATATTCGGAAACACACCTGGAGGCATCCAAATGGAGTAGCCTGCTCCCAGATCGATCACGTACCGATTGACGGTCGGCACTTTTCGGATGTTACTGATGTTAGGTCTTTTCGGGGACCAAACATTGACTCTGACCATTATCTCGTCGTTTGTAAGATCCGCGCACGGTTGTCGAACGTGCTGAAATCTCGCACAGAGAGGACGACGCGTTTCAACATTCAGCGGTTGAAAGCTGATGGCGTGGCAGCAGAATACGCCAGAGAGCTGGATCAACGGATCGCAGAACAGCAGGAGGAAGGAGTGGAAGACATAAATGGGCTGTGGAGCAGTATTCACGGCGCCATCGAAACGACTGCGAGAGAGGTGGTAGGTACGACGCGTGGGAGGCAGCCTAACGGCTGGTTCGATGCCGAGTGCCAGAGAGCGACAGATGAGAAGAACCGTGCCAGGAGCCGCATGCCTACTGCGGCTACGCGTCAGAACAGAGAGAGGTACAGGGTGGCAAGAGCTGCTGAAAATAGAACCCACCGTCGGAAGAAGCGCGAGTACGAGGAGCAGGTGCTCGCCAGCGCAGAGGACAGCTATGCTCAAAACGACGTGCGGAGATTCTATAGAACTGTCAACAGAGTCAGAAGCAGGAATTTCCCGGTGCCGGTCATGTGTAATGACAAGGACGGCAACCTGCTTACTGATAAACCGACGGTTGCAGCCAGGTGGAAGGAGCATTTTCAGGCGCTATTGAACGGTGAGGTGCCGGATGAGCAGAGCAGGAACAGGATGACGATTATGAGTGACGAACAAGCTGTGGAGCCACCAACACAGGAGGAGGTGAAAAAGGCGATTAGTGAGCTGAAAAACGGCAAGGCCGCTGAGAAGGACGGTATCCCGGCCGAACTTCTAAAAGCGGGAAGCGAGCGGCTGTACTATGCGGTCCACCAGATAATACTAAGAATCTGGGCGGACGAACAAATGCCGAACGACTGGTTGGAAGGCCTCATATGCCCTATCTATAAGAAGGGCCATCGATTGGATTGTGGCAACTATCGAGGGATAACGTTGCTCCACTCCGCAAATAAAGTGCTCTCCCGTATCCTGTTCTTCAGATTGAGATTGCGAGCGGAATCTTTTGTTGGCGAATACCAGGCTGGTTTCCGACAAGGGCGTTCCACGACGGATCAAATTTTCACCCTACGACAGATCCTCGATAAGTTCCGGGAGTACAACTTATCGACTCACCATCTTTTTGTGGACTTCAGGGCGGCATACGACTCAGTGAAAAGAAACGAGCTGTGGCAGATCATGCTGGAACACGGTTTCCCTGCGAAACTAATAAAGCTGAGTCGTATGACACTGGAGGGATCAAAATCGTGCGTGCGGATAACTGGCGAGACATCAGCCGTGTTCGTAACGTTGGATGGACTGAAGCAGGGGGATGCGCTCTCCAACCTACTGTTTAACATCGCTCTTGAGGGTGCAGTACGAAGAGCAAACGTCGAAAGAAACGGTACGATCATCACAAAATCTCACATGCTTCTTGGCTTTGCGGACGACGTCGATATCATCGGTATCAACCGTAAGGCCGTGGAGGAGGCCTTCGTACCTTTTAAGAGAGAAGCAGCGAGATTGGGACTTGTCATTAACTCTGCCAAAACGAAGTACATGGTAGCTGGCAAAGAGCGTGGGAGTCCCCGTGGTGTTGGTGCTGAGGTGGAGATAGATGGGGAACAATTTAAAGTGGTTGACGAATTCGTTTATCTTGGTATGCTTGTGACATGTGACAACGATATGAGCCGTGAAGTGAAACAACGAGTTGCAGCTGCGAACAGGGCTTTCTACGGACTGCGTAACCAGCTAAGGTCCCGTAGTTTGCAAACTCGCACAAAACTAGCGCTGTATGGGACGCTGATACTCCCGGTGGCCCTTTACGGACATGAAGCATGGACGCTGAAGGAAGCTGATCGACGAGTGCTCGGAGTTTTTGAGCGTAAAATTCTGCGATCGATACTTGGCGGTAAACTGGAAGACGGAGTGTGGCGCAGACGCATGAATCACGAGTTGTACCAGGTATACAAACATGCTGATATAGTGAAGGTAATACAGCGTGGCAGGCTGCAGTGGGCTGGACATGTAGCCAGGATGCCTGACGAGAGAGCCGCCAAAACTATCTTCAGTAGAGAACCAGGAAGAGGCCGTCGACTCCGTGGATGTGCGCGGTGGAAGAAGATGCACGATCTGCTGGTGTACGGGGAGACTGGAGAACGGCTGCTCAAGACAGAAGAAGATGGACATCTCTAATTCGTTCGGCCCTGGACCGGTGAACGGTCCGTTAGCCAAAAAAGTAAAGTAAGTAAGTATGTTTTAATGTATGCTCATATGTGTGTGAATGTTAGGTTTTTAATTTGAATTTAATAATGGTATAGTATTTAATAATGGTATAGTTGTGCTGAAACCAGCAGAAATTTTCAAGGAGTATTTTTTCTCTTAAATCGTGTAAGTGTAAGTTTTTTCATAGTCATGTTTGTTTTGTCTTTGAAGATTTGTGATATAGGTATGTTACCATTTACCAATTCAATGTTTTTCAAAAACGGTAAAACATTAAAGGGTAGAAAAATTACATGATTCATTGTAAAATTTCAGCATTAAGGACTATTTGCTATTGAATTTACAAATCTATTTACAAAAATTAAAAAAAAAATTGTTGAATTGGTATGTGAAAACAATGTAAAATGCGTTTTATGACTGGTGGTCGATAAAAAACAAATTTATCTTTTGGAAAACACCAACAATAACACGCCTAATTCATCAAATTATACAAACTGTTTTGCCTACTTTTATCTTTTTAGATGGATACCGGCACGTTGCATCGCATTTTTAATGCCACGAAATATGATCCTAGATCAGTAAATTATTTTTCGGCAGTTTATGGCAAAAAGCACATAAACATTAATTTTCCTAATCAGCTGGTTGAGCGTTCTACGACTATTTAACCAAAATGAAACAATTTGTTTGCATTCATCAGCTTAATCTAAGGGCTTAAAATTCATTCGTACACAAAACTATGCATCTGCTTGATGTTATGAATCTTATAGATTTTAATACCAAATTTTCAAATGCTCATTACTAATTTACTGACGTAATAAAAATTTGGTATAAACAAAAAACATTGTAGTATAATGATTGGCGAGGAACCTGCAATCATCTTTTTAATAAAATTAAACAATAAACAATCAAAAGTGGGCTGCAGTCTCGCCACTTGCTCCTCCTTCGTCATCATCGTCCTGCCGCGTCACGCTAGTAAACTGGATGCGGTAGTTTATTCAAGCTATAACATGATGCCATCGCCAATCGATTGACGAAGCCTGAAAACAGCAAACATTCTGGCTCCATCCACTGCTGTCGTGGCTGCATTTGTTGTTACCGTGCCTCCAATCGATTTGTTTTCAATCTTCACTCGTTTGTTTCTCGCTTTTGCGGAGCTGTACAGGCGGAAATTTTCACGCTTGAGCAACGAAATTTAGACAGTTTTCAATTCCAGCTCCGTCCCCCCCGCCTTGAGAGCTTTTTCCACCGAGAGCCGCGAGCAACCGCATCGAATTTTAGTCCGAATTCGACCGGCATCAAAACCGATTTTTTCCTTCGTTTCCCCATCAACATCCTGCCGTCGCATCAGCCCTGCGATGGATTCTCATCACCATCATCATCACATCGCTTTGGTCACGACCCGTCGGATTCGTTCCGGTTCGACACAGACATACGGGTCCGTAGAGGATGAGCCGCTCCGCATGCAGGAGACCATTAAGAAGAGAGCCGGCCAAGGACTGACCGATTTGGTTGAGGTGTGCACGAGGAGACTCGTGGAGGCCAGGCGGGGAGTACAACGGCGTATGAAGATCGAATCAAATTAGTGATGTAAATTGATTTAACACGCACATTAGCCGATTCAACAGTGTTTTTGTTGTGTTTTTTTTTTCTTCGCTCTGGCCGAAGTCGTGGATAAAGAACGGCGGGAATGCTATCGTTTTCAACGGATTTTTACCTCCTCGGGGCGGAACGCCGCACCGTTTAATTTGCCGCGCAGCTTCGTGGCCTGGGAACACAATGCCGTGTCATAAATGATGAAGGTAGAATAATGGAATTATTCCTAAGAGTTTGGGTGAAACCAAAATTAGTTCACTCTGTTAATAATGTTCTTACAACACGTTTTGGAAACGTTTGATTATAATAAGAGTCAAAACTTACAAGGTGTATAATTAAAACTAATCATTATTTAATAATAATAACGCTGAATAAATAACTCTTATCGAGAAAGCTTGAAACATTGTTTTCACGGTAATGACTTTACTTTTTAAAATTTAATTCAAAGGATATTTCCTATCATCCAATCTCGTGACATGCCCTTTCCGGAATCCTTTTCCAGCTAGCGTCCATTCGTAATTCCTTTCGCTATCAACCACTGTGTTGGAATGTTTCAACTTGCTAGCCACATCATCCTTTATCATCGGCTTTATCGGAGCAAAGGCGAACCGATGACACCCACTTCGCACACCAGAGTTGATACGAAGTAAGTTTTCCCCCCTTCCCCAGGCGGAGGAGGGTCTGTGCCGTGAAGGTATCCTAAAATTGATTGGTTTTTATGAATCGGATTCCCCTGAGGCAAAATCGTCAGCCTGGCCTGGCCTGACCTCTATTCCCAACCTCCAGCGCTCTGCTCAAGCGTGGTAACGAGCGACAGATTGTTGTCTGTGGCAAGAGACGGATTCGACGACGATGCGAGTGTATCGGGAACAACCATTTCGAGCGGGGGAGTTGAAAGGGCTCAAGAAAGGAGCATCAATTTCCTATTATAACTCCCGGGGCGACGACAGTTAGGATGACGACGAAGGACGATCGCATGGACAAGTGCGAAGCGGAGAGAATCGAGTGTACATGTGGATGGAGAGCACAATCTCCTCTGCGCCAGGCAGAAAAATATAACGTAACAAGATATCCTCAGGTATCCTCCACTCTCGGAATGGAATGGAACTCATCGTTGTTTTGGTAGCATTTGTATTTTGTTAGTATCGTTTTTTTTTGCTCCTACATACTTCTTCGACAGAAATCGAATCTACCTTCGTCTTTTCGGCTCTGAAGTAAGAAAAGCCATTAAAAAAATGAGGTTCAAGAAGTTGTTCCTGGAATAGGGGGCTGGAAGAGTGCAGTAGCCTGCCTAGGATCTTTCCATCGTCAAACGGTTACACAACCCGTGAACGCCCTTTCTGCCCCGTTGTTGGTTGATGGGAAAGTCATCCCGAAGTTTGCTCGGAGGCACCCTTATTATTTATTTACTCAGGCAGAACCGATGGTGCGAGAAGGAATAATAACAACTGTACCGAAAAAGGAAGAATACTGCTTGCCAGCAGAGGTGAGTGGAAAAAAACTTCCACGTTTCGTTTTCTTGTTAGTCTTTTAGATTTTATCGACTTAAACAACGTCAGCCTAGCAAACCGAACGACGGCAGCGGTGGTGCAACGGGGTCTGGAGGCTAGCGGGACAGGGAATGAAATTGGGAAACAACGGTCCTAACAAAACCGAAACCTGGTCCTTTTCGGTCGGTCGGTCGGTACCCAGGAGGTGAATTCAAATAGGCATAAGTAACAGAAAGAAGAAGGGTAACAAAACTTTGTTTTCTTTCGGACTTATTTTGCTGCCCCGACTCCGACTGTGAGCAGTTTTCGTTTTCTTTTTTTTTTTGTTTCAAGATTTGTTTATAACAGAAAATACCCCGATATTCAAGCACTTAGAAAGCACATCCCAGCGAAGGGAGAGAGCGGGGGTTAATCGAGCCTTCATGAAGTTAATTAGGGTGGGTAGAAAGGATTTTCGGCACCTTCGTTGATCCTTTTCTTTATTTGTTCAATAGCCCGGCCGAGCTGAACACGTAAATTTACTTTGTCAAAAATCGAGACTAAGGAAAGAACTTTTTGTGACATAAAGTTGGATTAATTGTGACCCGGGGAGATAAATTGATGGTTGGTCAAGCTGGAGGAAGCTGCACAAGGGTTGACAAAACTTATGTCATTATTGAGTTGGAAAAGCTACCACATAATTGTTGAAGTATTTTTAAGGGTCCTTTACATAACTTTTCCGCTGCCAGAAGGGAAAAGATCACACAGAAGAGATTATCTTTCGATTCAAAGGGAACGCCTGCATATAAAAGAGATTAGTCTATCTAAATTAGAAACGATTACTATAGTAAAGTGAGATACAGTCTTGCTTGGGAAAATATTGAATCCGTTTTGATGTATGGTTATTAATTATTGATTAATAATCAAAAAAAAGTATCTTCGGGTCACAACTAAATAATAAAAATATAGAATTTCTCTGGAATATGCAACGATTAACGATCAATTGAAATAAATACAAAATATGTTTTTTTGCTACCAGAATAAATCAAAATGTATGAAAATGAAGATAGAACTATGATATAATGTTCAGAAAATATGAATTTGGAACTATTAACCGTATCAACCCTAGACCTAGCGTTGGGTTTGTTCTCGACTCAATTTTGTTTTGGGTATTAATATTTTCAGAACCGATTATAATGTTTATCTTAAATTCGCATCGAAAAAAACCCTCTTCAGAAATTTTCCAATAGATATCAGTAGTGAAATTTGATTTTAAGAATTTTCGGTTCGACTGGGTCGTTTTCGATCCGTCATATTGTAAAGCGATTTTCATGGATATGACATTTCGAAGTTCGTTGTGATTTTGTAGTTACACTCGTAGAATTAATATTAACACTATTTCGAATGAAGAATTTTTTTCATCTCGTTGAAATATTGAATCGGTTGAAACAAATTTTGAATAAAGAAATTAATCGTTTCTCAGAAATTTTGAGCGATGAAGACTATTCAGCTGGCAGTAATAACGAATAGGTTCCCAAATTAGCAATAGGAAATGTAGAAATAAAACGGAAGTCAATCTTAGCGGCAAGTGAAAAGTGTTTGTACGACATGTATAAGTGGCAAATCTATGCAATAAAATCCTACACTAACTTTTTTTTGCTCCGATCATACTCAAACCCGCTATAGTTGTTCTTTGTAAGAAAATTTAAGATTCGTATTTTTTTGTTGGCTTTTAGGGGGACAATTTCTGTCATAAGATTATATTGATAATATTTTCCAACATTTCCAATATCAAAAAACTTTTAACTTTTGAGCCGTTTAACAGATTTTGAAACTTTTGGCATCAAATTGAAAATGACTAATAAGCGATTCAAAAAAAAAAAATTTACCTTACCTTGCGTTTTTGCAGGGTTTGAGATCCTACCTACCTAACTTACTTTTTTATATTGTTTTAGATTCTTCAAAAAAATTTACGTAAAATGTCAAAATTTCACGGAAGCTTTTTCATTTTATAGATAGGTTTTTTTTCAATTTTCAATTTGCATGACAACCACCATGCATCTCCATTGGAAAAAGTTATTGTAATGCAAAAATATTTACCGATGGCTCATAGACACAGGAGAGAACTCAGGGAGTGCAATTAAGCTTATGGAGAGTGGTGTAGCGACAGTTGCGCTCTCCCAAAGCACCTACTCGGCCCGCTCTGGAGCAACTAAAACCCCTCCAGTCTCGGACCGTTATCTCCCCGAAACGACGGGTTATTATTACGAAGCAAGCGCAAAGGAAGAATGCTCGGGACACATGAGAGATTCCACGTGCCCGAACCTGTGTAATTACTACCTGAAGCAAATTGGTTGTTTTTGAATATTTTGCCTGGTTTGGTTCAGCGTTGTATTCAGTTTTTTGACTCCCAGAGCCCATTAAACATCACAAAAAAATTTTTTTCTAATGATTTTTAGATAAAACCCTTCAAAACATAAATAAAAAAAATTTTTGAGCAAGAACTGAAATTTTCATTGCAAAGCGGGATTTACCACAAAAATTTACATGAAAAAAGATACTTGATATCTTATCAAGGAGCTGAGATATTGGCATTTTTCTATGTGATGGAAAACTATGCATTTCAACAAATATGTTAAATAACTGTTTTATTTTGGGAGATAAAAAATAACAATGTTCAGAAAACAAATGCATTTTTGGATGGCTGATAACTTAGTAGAAGGTTTCAAAATTTGGAAAAATCTGCGAAAAAAGTTAGAACGAAAATTATGATTTTTCGTGCCTTCTAATAGAAAACTCAATGTTGCTCGTAATATGTAAGAGATAGAAACATGATGTCTTCGGTAAAGTTTCTTGTTTTAAGATATCCTAAAACTTCGTCGAAGACTCCTTGCGTCTATCTTATTCTGATTAAAAAGTAATTTTTTTATCTCACTTATTGGTGGATTGATCACCCTTCTTTCTACATTAAAAGATGCATTTTTAAATATCATGAAACTTCTTTGAACATACCTTTTGGCTATAATCAACATTTGAATTACTATTTAGGAAATTATACGTACAAACGGCAAAATAAAACACTGTGCAATAGAGATATTGAGCTTTAGTGGCATTTTTGACAAGATGCATAGTTTTCCATCACATGTAAAAACGCCGATATCTCAGCCAGATAAGATATCAAAGATCTTTTTTTATGTAAATTTTCGTCTTAAATTCCGCTTTGCAGTAAAAATTTCAGTTCTTGATCAATGAAAATTTTTATATGTATTTTGAAGGGTTTAATCTGAAAATTATAAGGAAAATACTCTTTTTTGTGATGTTCAGTGGGCTCTGTGAGTCAAATAATTGAATGCGATGCTGAACCAAACCATGCAAAATATTCAAAAACAACCTCACACAAATAAAAAAATATATGGAAAAAATTAGGAATCGAACAGATTTGAAAAAAGTGCAAAAGAGTGGTCTTGTAGCTTGAAAAAGTCATTTTTTTTCATAAATCACGTTTGGGCAACCTGAAAACGACCTATTAGAAAATCGAAATGTTCTACAAAAATGCTATAAATAACATTATCTTTCAATTCAGGGCTGAGCACCTTGACTTTTTCAACATCGTTTTTTTTGGGACAGCCTACTGGTGATGATGATGGCCCACTGTTAGATAGTACCTTACACTATAAAATATAAATACACACAAAAACAATATAAACAAAACACACAAAAACAATATAACAAAAAACAATATAACAAAAAACAATATAAACAAACAACACAAAAACAATATAAAATACAAAAAACACACAAATACCATACATACTGTCGAGACAATGGACTGCACTCAAATCACTACGGGAACATTCCGGATTGTTCATTCACTTTAGAAGGATTTTCGAATGAAGAACTTCCAATTATTTCACTCAAACCTATGTTGTACCAGAGCCGTAGGTACTCCGTTTTGCGTGGGGGGCACAGAATTTTTTAATTAAACGCTTTTTTGGAGGGAAAGCCGTTTAAAACCACATAACTGCTCGACAAAAAAGTACCTTCACGCGTCCAACGGAGTACCCGCGTACTCACAAATTAAAATTCTTACAAGTTTTGCAGTTTTCCTCCTATGTCGATAGTTTTAGCACCAAAAGATTCAGAAGGTCATCTATATATTTTCAAATAAGCGTTAGTGGTGTCCCGTAAGAATTTTCTTATTTCCGAAAATCTGGTTTTCCGGGTATATATTTCGAAAAAAACCAAGCTGCGAATTTGCGTATCGTTGAAAAAAAGCAGGGATGAAAACTTAATAATTTCTGCCTTACAGTGACGAACCCGCTATTCGACCAATTCAATATTCATTAAATAAATGATCAAACCAGCAAGAGAAACAATGCAAGGACGAGTGATGGAATACAACGATTCTATGACACTTATTAGTGCCATTTACACAACGTTCGAAAAACTAAAAACTGAAGAGAGTTCTAAAAAGATAAAATCTGAAACAATAAATGCATTGAAGGAATTACAGCGTTAGAAACCCATCTTCGAGGGTCGCCTAATTCAAAATCGACGATACTGAGAGATTCTATTCGCGAAGGAAGAATGGAGCGATTCAACCGCTAGCCCAAATTCTAAATTTGACGATTCGCATTGTTTGACCAATGTTTATGTTTATATGGTTTTATTTTGGACCGAACTGTAACATAGTTGTCCGGGGTTATGCTTCCGAGGTGTGAAAAAGTCCGGCCAAAATAAATTGAACTGAACATAAACATGAATCACAAGAAGCACATTGCAGGAAGTTTAGATACTGTCTGAATATTGAATATTTGAAAAACTAGTCTTGTGTGTCATTTTTTGCCCACGATTTGTTCAATCCAAGAAATCAAAAAGTGGACAATGAAAACTTCTGGAAAAACTGGTCAAATTTTGCAGCAAAACTTGTTTTGCATTATTCTTATATAATCAAACATTTAAAACTGTGATTGGTTCTCTCATTAAAATGACACATTTAAAAAAACTGACATTTTCACTCCCAGACGCTGGTCCGGACATCCGAAACGGAAGTATGCGGATCGTCAGTTTCAACTTCACCGTGAATCAAGCGGGCTCGCCAAAAGATTGAGTAGTTTAACCTTTTTGTCATATGAGTTCGACCGTTTTGATTGTTCAGATTTAAACATGGTTCTTTTGAGATTTAATAAACTACTACTGGAGACTATTCAATAATGCTTATTGGTCATATTTCAGATTTGGTTCATTTGTTTTTTTTACCTAGTATCAATCAAATATATGAGAAAATTGCGTGGTGGGGCAATGAAAACGCGTGGGGGGGCTAAGCCCCCCCCTATCCCCCCCCCCCCGGTACGGGCCTGTGTTGTACTTGAACCACTTACACTTTTCAAAACTTTGAACACGAATGAATCTAACTCTACTGCCACTGCCCTATTTATAGCACTGTACTAACTTTTAGAACATTCGGAAACGGAAGACTAAAAAAACTATTATGAAGGAACGTATTCACCATGTGGAAAATGCTCCAACAGGGAGCGGCTGTCAAACACGTCGAGCTGTCAAAATTTGCGTTTGCGTCGACGAAGGGTAAACAAAACTGAACATCGAAAACTGAGATCGAGCTGAACCGGTTGGCTCGAACACACACCAAATCATTAAAATGCCTTGAGAAGCACATACACCATACCATACAAATACCAATTACACATGAACCAGATATATATATTCTACTACACTCACAGACACGCAATACGCATACGGAGAGCGGAAATTGACGTCCAGAGATCAAAACGTAACTTTTGAAGTCAAGTTGGCGACTGTCGGCTTTAGTAAATGAGCAAAAATCGATCATAAATCCTGCGATATCAGTCATCGAAAGACCAGATATCAATGTCCTGATTTTTGGAAAGCTATCAAAAGCCGAAATGAATATTAAAATACTTCTAAACAAAAAACATTTCTGAACTGGAACGATGTCTCCGAAAGTTTGGTCAGCTAATGGTTATTTTTCTACGTTAGAACTGATATTATACTTGAGACAAAACGTGAGAATGATCTTTAGTTTTATTGAGCTGATTTTTTCTTGAATTTTTTAGATACGGAAAAAGAAACATTTTTTTCAAAAATTTCATAACTCGCGAGAGAAGGAAAGTCCAAACTCTCAGCAATCAGTGTTTCGCTGAAATAAAAATCTAATTAAAAATTAGGGTAACAATTTTCACGTCACTCAATTCACGACTCTAATTAGGGGAACTGCTCCATTATTCATCTCAACAGCTAGCTGCACCTAGATTCATCTTATTTCTCTCATTTGTCCAATTGATCGTCAAATTGTTACACATGTTTGAAAGTAAATCTATTTGCTTCTCGAATTTGTCAAGTGGTTGAAAGTTGTACGTTGAAAATACGGTAAAATTTGACGATAAATTGATCCAAAAGGCGTGATGGGATGATGGTACTGAGATGGATATAGGAGCGGTTACCTTATACAATTTGACATTTAATCGACATGAAAATCATCTGTTAAAGTTTTGAACCGAAGTAGTTGAAAACAAGATTTGAAATGTACTTAATGTTTGGTGAAGAATTCTAGCAGTATTTCTTTTTAGGATTAAATGCTCAACACAAGCTTTGTTTATGAATCGTGATCGTAAGGATGAATTATATTCTTGTTCGTCTAAAGTTCTCAAAATAATTTCATTCTTTTTTTAACGAGCAACAATACTACGTGACATTCTTTTGTGTTCTGACTTGACTTGCTCACAAGACAGCAAGTGTCTTGCGATGAAGTTTATCTTCCGAAAACTTTTTCAAGTGGTTTTTCATGAGAAGGTCTCGTGGCTTCTTGCAACAGTGCAGAAACAACAAAAGAAAAGTTTTACGTACTGATCTAACAACCATCCGAACCAAACAAACCGAACAGCCATCAAACGCTCAATAGCACTTTCTACTATTTTTCTGGAAGCCTCATCCACTTCAAACCTTATTAAACCGCATTCGTCACACGATTAAGCGCGCGTTGGCTTACAAACAGTAACAAACACCGTTCCAGCCGTACAAAGTAACAACTTCACAGCTGTGTACTGCCCACCACTCGAGGCTGGCTGGCTTCAGTTAAGTACATCGACGCTAGATACACCGGTGCAGATAAGAGGGAGCAGCAAGGCACACACACGGTAGCAATGAACGCTAAAGATCTCCGTACTCGCTCCGTTCCCGACCCCCCCGTTCCAGGTAGGAGGCACACACGGCCCACCCGTCAGCCCACAATCACACGCTTTTCATCGCTGCCAGGCTCGGAGGCAACTCCAAGTCGAGAGAGCGTGACGGAAACCGAGCCGAAGCTCAATTGAAAATGGAATATTATGTGTGATTATCGTTAAAAAACGAAATTACTGTAATTAAAGATAGCAAACACGTTCCCAAACCTTCCCCATCGGCGCTGTTCCCGCACTCTCTTCGCCCTTAGCACTGAAACGTGTCACTACTTTAACTGCCATTGCGCCTCTTCTTGCTGAACCTCTGACGACGATGCGCGCAAGGTAAGTAGACGCACCGC
This sequence comes from Wyeomyia smithii, assembly GCF_029784165.1. NCBI lineage: Eukaryota > Metazoa > Arthropoda > Insecta > Diptera > Culicidae > Wyeomyia > Wyeomyia smithii. The sequence goes on from NC_073695.1 coordinate 273,610,731, forward strand.
ACCGCACCCCGCAACACAGGCTGTACAAATAATCACCTGGAGGCGACGGATGACGACGATGCGCTGCTGGTGGGTGAGCCAATATGGCTTACAGTCGTTTTTAATGGAAAGTGCGACTCCGGCCTGGGACTGGTAGCGAAGTAGGGCAAAACCACCAATAATTATAATTACGCCTTTACAGCACAGAAAAAAAACATCAGAAACAATGTAACCTGAACAATGACTAGTTTTTTTTACAGTAGGAAAATAAACCCGTTTTAAGCTGCTCGGGTACTGTTCAGGTAGGTAAAGGTCTGGAGCCCATTTCATTCCAGTTTTCCCCCCTGAGCGCAAACACACACAGAAACACACGAGCTGCGGGAATTTACAGACTTCAAGTACCGAGCTACCGTTGACTATTATTATCATTATCGGCGCTTCGGGCCAAGACGGGAATGTTAATCGAATGCTGCCTGGAATTAAGTAACAACCTACTCGGCTCGGCTAAACCGGGCGATTGAAGTGGTAATTGAAGCGCGGATAATTTACCTGGGATAAACGGGTGAGTCATAGTTTGTGGCAGAAACTTGCAAATCGATGGACGCTAGCTACGCTTGCAGTGAGTTCCTTTCACCTCCGGTTTACTTTTCTTGTAGGTTAAATATCGTTCACTTTATATGGTGTTCTAGGTCAAACGCAACAAACCTGTTCGTGTTGATTGCTACTGTTTTACTCATGAGCAATTTTTTTTAGAGCAAAGCAGTAATCGACCGATATTAAATTCTTAAATTCAATCCGCCTCTGTTAGAAAAATTCAAGCTAGCGTCAAATTCCCCAAAGAAGGAATTGCATTTGCAGATTAAACTTGCTGAAACTTCAGCTGAGCTGGGCAGAGAAAAAAACATTCGAAGAGAATGCCAACAGCACAAAAAGCCGCCCTGCTGGGAGTCGAAGTTTCGCCCTTCTTCGCTTCTTCTTCTTTCTCCTTCCATTGATCCTTATTTCCATTAGTCGATCCCGTGCCTTTCGTCTCCGGAAGTGCTAGATTAGAATCCCTTCCAGAAGCAGCAGAATGCTGCGAGGTTTATTTTTCCGCCCCAATTTTTCACACATTAATCTATCCTGCTGCTTTCCTTATTTCGAGTTTTTTTTTTCCTTTCCTTATTCGATCCCCGTTGTTCCGAACAAAGTCGATGCTACCGTGGAGCTTGTGTTTGCTATTGCAATTTCCCCATGTTCCTGCGCGGTCCATTTTGGAGCGCGGTTTCCGCCATATCCTGTTTTTGCTTGGTTTCGAATAGTTTCGGTCGAATCATTGCTTCAGTAGCAAACAATAGTCTGGAGCATCTTCTTTATCGCCGTCGAGTACATAAAGAGCAACCACCTCCCCAACTGACGGAAGGTTTTTTTTGCACAAACCGTTTTTATTTTGTTGGCCTGTTTTTTGTCGCATGTTTTTGAGTTCCAGTGTGAAGAGAAATCTGCTTTTCCCTCCCTTGATTACTCTACGGTACAGTTTGTTGCTTATCTTTTTTGCAGGAAACAAAAAGTAGAAAATTCAAAATTCATCACTTGTGATTCAATGACGAATGTTCTAGAAATATAACCAAACTAAAAAAGCATATCACCCAATGCCGTATTTGCCAACGTTATGGCCATGGTTCAAAGTTCTGTAACGTGGACCAAAAATGCCTGATTTGTGGAGACTCTTCTCACAAAAAGGACACATGTCCTGTGAAAGAGAGTAAAAATTTTCGCTGTGCGAATTGTAACGGCAACCATATGTCGAGTTTTTATCAATGCCCAGTCCGTTTAGCAATTGTTAAGGCAAGGCAAGGTAAACAAAATTCAATTTCCCAATTAAAACAAGCTTCAAAACAAAATTCTCCAAGCGTACCAGTGACGCTTAGTTTACCTACTCCTTTGCATACCCGTTTAACTTATGCACAGGTTACAGGTGGTTCGAACATTATACCGCCTAGTGTTGGTAGTTCGAAAATGACCGTTAATATGGGTAAGCAAAACACGCTAGAAAATAATTGTACACCTATTACCCCAGCTAATATTGCTACCGAAAATATTTTTTCTAATGTCAACTGCCTGGGGCCTATTACGGCAGGTAAACTTTCTTTTTTGCAACAGGCAATGTTCGATCTTATGAACGCCATGTTGCAGGCAAAGTCAATGTTTGAAGCCATTCAAATAGGCACAAATTTTACTATTAAAATTGTTTCTAATTTAAAATTTAGCAATGATTTTAAATAAAACAATTAAAATATTAAATTGGAATGCTCGCTCATTGAAGGCCAATGAGAATGAGCTTTTTAATTTTTTAACAGTAAATAATGTGCATATTGCAATTATTACTGAAACATTTTTGAAACCTAACATGAAATTAAAATATGATCCCAATTACGTGGTTCATAGATATGATAGGATTCAGGGTTCCGGCGGTGGAGTTGCAATTGTTATTCATCGTCTAATCAAACATCGTGCTCTTCCCCATCTTGAGACGAAAGTTATTGAAACTTTGGGAATTGAAGTTCAAACTGAACTTGGGATTTTATTGATTGCCGCAGCATATTTACCATTTCAATGCACACGCGAGCACAAAAATTATTTTAAAGGTGATTATAATCGGCGATTTTAACGCTAAACATCGATCATGGAATAATTCTCAAAGTAATTCCAATGGTAAAATTTTATTCAATGATTGTTCTTCAGGATACTATTCTATTTTGTCTCCGAATAGTCCTACATGCTTTTCTGCTGTAAGAAACCCTTCAACAATTGATTTGGTGCTGACAGATCAAAGTCATGTATGTAGTGATTTGATCACACATGCTGACTTTGATTCTGACCATCTTCCAATAACTTTTTATTTATCACATGAATCAATTTTAAACCCTATGAGCTCTGTTTTTAATTATAACAAGGCTAATTGGGAAAGATACAAAACTCATATTGAGAGAAATTTCAATAATGAACTTGATTTGCAAAACGAAGTGAATATTGATTCCGCTTTGGAAGCATTAAAATGTGCAATTGTTGATGCCAGGAATTATTCTGTTCCAAAGGCTCAAATGAAATTTGATTCATCAATAATTGACGAAAATCTTCAACTTCTAATTCGTTTGAAAAATATCCGCAGACGTCAATATCAACATTCTCGTGACCCTGTTTTTAAAACTATTTATACAGATTTACAGAAAGAGATAAAACATAGATTTACTCTTCTGAGAAATCAAATTTTTGAGACTAAAGTTGAAAAATTGAAACCATATTCAAAACCCTTTTGGAAGCTGTCCAAGATTCTTCAGAAACCTTCAAAGCCTATTCCAGTTTTAAAAGATGGTGAACGTTTTCTTGTATCCAATGAACAAAAGGCTCAAAGAGCTCAAATTTGAATTTTGTGAGTCCAATTGAAAATAAAGTCACACGTCAATTTGATTTAATTTCCTCCCAGAATTTTTTACCTGCAGAAATAATTGAAACTAACTTGAATGAGATTAAATCAATTATTGAAAATTTCAAAAATATGAAAGCACCTGGCGACGATGGAATCTTTAATATACTAATCAAACATCTCCCTGAGAGCACAATGGAATTTTTAGTGAAAATTTTCAATTGCTGCTTCAAAATTGCATATTTTCCCAAATTATGGAAAAATGCAAAATTACTCCAATTTTAAAGCCGGATAAGAATCCAGCTGAAGTTTCAAGTTACCGACCAATCAGTTTGCTTTCTTCAATAAGTAAACTGTTTGAGAGAATTATTCTTAACCGAATGATGTCACACATCAACGAAAATTCAATTTTTGCAAATGAACAGTTTGGATTTCGCCATGGGCATTCCACTACTCATCAATTGCTCAGAGTTACTAATATGATACGAGCTAACAAATCTGAAGGTTATTCCACTGGAGCTGCTCTTTTAGACATAGAAAAATCATTCGACAGTGTTTGGCATAAAGGTTTGATTGCGAAATTGCAAACTTTTAATTTTCAATTTTCCTAATCAAAATTTTAAAAAATTATCTTACTGACCGAACTCTGCAGGTTGTCTATCAGAATTCAAAATCTGATAGATTTCCTGTCAGAGCAGGTGTGCCTCAAGGTTCAGTCTTGGGCCCAGTCCTGTATAACATATTCACTTCAGATCTTCCTGATTTGCCTCCAGAATGCACAAAGTCATTGTTCTGCGATGACACAAGCATTTCCGTGAAAGGAAAAAGTCTTCATGTCATATGCAGTAGATTGCAGAAAGTTTAGATATTTTTTCTTCCTACTTGCAAAAGTGGAAAATCTCTCCCAATGCTTCTAAAACTCAAATGATAATTTTTCCGCATAAGACTAGGGCTTCTTTCCTCAAACCAAACAATAATCACGTTTTCAAAATGAATGGGGTTATTTTAAGTTGGTCTGACAAGGTTAAGTACTTGTGACTAATTTACGATAAAAAACTTATTTTCAAAGAGCACATTGAGAGTAGACAAGCCAAGTGCATCAAATATACGAGATGTTTATATTCTCTCATTAACAGGAATTCAAAACTTTGTTTAAAGAACAAAGTTTTGATTTACAAACAAATTTTTAGACCAGCAATGCTTTATGCTGTACCGATCTGGTCAAGTTGCTGTTCAACAAGGAAGAAAACGCTCCAAAGGATTCAGAATAAAATTCTGAAAATGATTTTGAAGCGTCCTCCTTGGTTTGGTACACTCGAATTACATAGACTTACTGGTGTTGAACCATTAGAAGCTATGTCAAATAAAATTATTAACAATTTTCGACAAAAATCGTTGCAATCCTCAATTGCTACGATAAGCTCTTTTTATAGCCAATAAGTTAGCAATTAAGTTAGTTGTAAGTTTACTTCCCCTTTTCTGACAAGTAGGTTTAAATCCCTACGAACGATAAGTCCTAATTGCGAAAGCAATCAAATCCTAACATATAAATTTACAAATTTCTAACAGTGTTGAGAAGTCACCATTTGTGGTTGGACACACACACTAATTATTTACTAATATTTATCATAAATACTTAAGCTACTAACAAATCCCCCTATTTAAAAAAAAAAACAAACTAAAAAACTAAATTACCGCTCATAGGGTTGTAGCAAGCAAATTATTATTTAAGAGATTAAATGAAAAACGCGATTTGAAACCGATTTTTTGATAAGAAAAGATTTATTTTTTAAATTAAAATGATGAGATTCAAAAATCTTTGGGGTAGATCGCCACATGGTCTTTGTCGCCAATTTTCGTTTTACACAACAGGCAACTCATACAGGCAACTATTTCGATACTTTATAAGCTACAATGCGTAATTGGTAGAAATATTCAAGGTCTAATTTTAAACTCATTTTCGAATAAGTTTATGAGACATCACGCTAACAACCAGTTTCCCTTCCTTATTTCGTACGACGAAGAGAATCTCTCAACTCACCTTAGAGCTGAACTTATTTTTTCTGATTTGAAAAATACGAATTATTTCATGGAAGCAGTACAAATGAACACACCATTTTCACTGTGTAATAAAAATATGCTAATATCGTATATCGTGACTTCAATTGTTGTATATAATTAATAAAATCATTGTAATTATGTTGCAAAATTGCTCCTATTTGCCACTGAAATTTTCTTCGATCAAAACAACTGTGTCGGTAGTAGTGGTGCCAGATTCATAATTGGTAAAAATAGCATCTTGAACTGTTAAATTTTTCACATGTTTTGTTCTAAAATCATGGTCAAAATATAACTATTTTGTCATAACTTTTCAATTATAAAACAAGCGCTTACACTTTGTTTACAAAAAACACCTTGGAAATGTGTTATATTTAAATAATAATTTGAAACTAAAAATAACTTCGAATATTAAACTTATGAAATTTGGCAACACTTTCTTGTGTACGTACACATATTTGTTGTGTGAGTAAAGCCTAGTGACGTCCCAATCTAAAAGGGTCTGATCAGCCTAGAAAAAAGTCATATATAAAGAGGCCTGGCAGAAAAGCGCGTAGTCGTCTGTTTCCGTAGTGTCCAAAAAGAAATACAAAAACGCTTATTGCTCTACTGCTTTGTTATGAATTGTACTTGTTATTCAAAAGAAGAGTTTTTTCTTATCACATTATTTGTATATAGTACTCTTTTTCGTAGTTGACAATTTTATTCATACACCGTTACAATCCTAAAGTATGTTCTGCCACACCATCTCTTTTGCACATAGAACTTATCTGTCATTCGGTCGATCGTTAGCCGCGTTGCAGGGAGTTTATTACACTAACACTTTAGTCTGGTGTAGCTCATACTTTTATTCGCCATAAAGCTGAGAAAAATGTGCTGAAATTTAACGATCTAGTCGCTGAATATTTAGGCAAGCTTCAACCGCTGGTTCATTGTGGTAAGGAATTACGTTTTATCAATTGAAGCAGGTAAGCAATACCACCTTTCTAGTGTATCAACGTAGATCTGATGTATATCGAAGAACACGAAATACGAGATGAAAATCTTCATCCGTCCTCGCCAATTCGGCGGGATGTCCCACTGGACTTATCGTTACAACGCCCAGGTTTGTAAAATAGTGTTGCTTTTATCTGTTTGAGGTAAATAACAATTATAAATTTCCCACACAATCCCATCTAACAGGTTCACTGAGTCATCCAATTAACACTTCGGTTAAGTCCTGCATCGATTAACACCTGCATTGAATGCAGATTCTTGTAGAACCCGAAGAACGGAACAACAGCCATACATAAAATGTTTGCTTCTGAAGGCACTTTCAGAGATACGAAATAACGGTGCTTCCATATATCCAACATCAAAAAAATACGGAATACCCCGAACTACGCTTCAATACCGTGCAAACAAAAAATATAAGCAAAAAGGCACCAATGATGATGAAGATGTAATTATTACCGGCTATATCGAAAACCGGCCAGATTAAGAGACAAGCATCGTCAAAAACAAGATTTTATCGGTACATCGCCTAGGACTGAGTTAGATAAACACAAATTGTCTTCAATTACGCATGAAACATCGAGTACGCTGAATATCGTTTATAATGAGCAAACCGTTGCGAACACAGCCACTGAAAGTATCACTGGTTAGGAAAGTGGAAGTATGCGATTTCAAAAATGATCTAGCAAGAAGAAGAAAACTGGTGAGGTTCACTCACTCTAACTTACCAATGTAAATATTAACCAAATAATCAAATTCATAAAAAATTTCAAACAAGTTGTGTTGTGTTTCGATTTCATTCCTTTTTGAATTACATTTTTTAACAAAAAATCGTTGTTTTTGTTTTCAAAGACCATGCAAAAGCAATCCGTGCTGCTTTTAGAATGGAATGAGAAGTTTTACTTTTTGTACGATTACCTAAAATAACTTTTATGCAAAAATGTACGCGAAGGAAAACCGCGCAAAATGAGAAGTAGATGCGTTTGAATACTTTTTATCAGATAAGGTATATTTTCTCGTTGTAAGTTGTCAAATCAAAGTAGATGTTACTTCTACACACTGAGTCGAAGTTTTCAGATATGAACATATTTCGGCGAGTAGTCACAAAGTGTAGTCACGTTATGAGCTTTATAAAATTTAAATTACAAAGTTCAAAAACCCCGAAGAAACTTCCCCCTCAAATACCGGTTTCTTACATAAATGCGATGGACAAAACTATAGCCTAACACAAAATACATGAAATATCGGGTTATGTTTTGTTCGAGTTAGGCTGTAGATTAAAACATTTAAAAGGACATGAATAATCGGTTTGACCCTTTGAAAAAAAGTTTCTCGCTTGAGAAAAACACGTGCAGATGGAAATTGATCATTCCATGTCACACTAATACTCATATGTTTATTTCATAAACATTGATGCGATTTTCGATGTGAACGAAGAAAATCTCCGTAGGGCGAAATTCAAACTGCTACGACGAAAATGGAAGAAAAAGGCATTGAAGTTTTTGTGAGAAAATGCGGACATTACTGAATTTCCAATCAAATCAAATTGTATTGATCGAAATGCAGGTAAATTCCGGAAAAATTTCAATTAAGACAGTCTAGTTGTTCGTACCAATGAGACCACAATAAATATAAATTGAGCAGCATGCCCTTAGTACGACGAAAATTAGATCCAAAACCTTATATGTGAGTTTTCAGTACAAACTGAGTCTAATCGAAAATTGCATTTCTCGAAAAAAAAAGCATTCTCTATTCTTTTAGTGAATTTTTTTCTGAAAGTATAGGTTATAGAGCAATTCTACAGAAAACAAGACAACCGTTAAATCTCGTTTCTCATATGGATAGCTATAGACAGATGTACATTAGGGTGTCCCAAAATTGCACAAGTCTGGGGCTCACCCTCCAGATGATAGAAAATGGTGTTACGAACAAACTTTTGTTCGGCGGTAGCTCTAAAAAATGATGTTTTCAACTGGTCCCGTTGACTTTTTTGAAAAAATCGGTTTTTCTTATGTTAAATCCAAAAAAACATGTCCAGTTATTCAATTTTCCATGAAACCTAATCCTTTTATATTTTTTACAGGTTCCTTAGGGTCCAAACTGTAAGGGAAAAGTTCGTTTTCGATTGATTATCGTCAATTTATTCTCCTAAAAAAAATTCTATCGTTTGGAAAAGAGATTTTTCAAGTATACTTTGACATTCAATCAATAAAAGTGGGTATTAAACCTAATGCTCTCGCCAACTGAATACCATTAAAAGTTAGGAAATTTTATGGGTTAGAACATTACCAAAGACTACATGGTTCTGAAAAAACTTGATTTCCAGTTATTCGTGATTTACTGTGGAATAAAAAGTTACATTTTGATGTTTTCCAATACTAAAATGTTCATTTGCCGTATCATATAGTATTATAATCCAGAGAGCTGGATCAACGGATCGCAGAACAGCAGGAGGAAGGAGTGGAAGACATAAATGGGCTGTGGAGCAGTATTCACGGCGCCATCGGAACGACTGCGAGAGAGGTGGTAGGTACGACGCGTGGAAGGCAGCCTAACGGCTGGTTCGATGCCGAGTGCCAGAGAGCGACAGATGAGAAGAACCGTGCCAGGAGCCGCATGCTCACTGCGGCTACGCGTCAGAACAGAGAGAGGTACAGGGTGGCAAGAGCTGCTGAAAATAGAACCCACCGTCGGAAGAAGCGCGAGTACGAGGAGCAGGTGCTCGCCAGCGCAGAGGACAGCTATGCTCAAAACGATGTGCGGAGATTCTATAGAACTGTCAACAGAGTCAGAAGCAGGAATTTCCCGGTGCCGGTCATGTGTAATGACAAGGACGGCAACCTGCTTACTGATAAACCGACGGTTGCAGCCAGGTGGAAGGAGCATTTTCAGGCGATATTGAACGGTGAGGTGCCGGATGAGCAGAGCAGGAACAGGATGACGATTATGAGTGACGAACAAGCTGTGGAGCCACCAACACAGGAAGAGGTGAAAAAGGCGATTAGTGAGCTGAAAAACGGCAAGGCCGCTGGGAAGGACGGTATCCCGGCCGAACTTTTAAAAGCGGGAAGCGAGCGGCTGTACTATGCGGTCCACCAGATAATACTAAGAATCTGGGCGAACGAACAAATGCCGAACGACTGGTTGGAATCTATAAGAAGGGCCATCGATTGGATTGTGGCAACTATCGAGGGATAACGTTGCTCAACTCCGCATATAAAGTGCTCTCCCGTATCCTGTTCTTCAGATTGAGTCCGCGAGCGGAATCTTTTGTTGGCGAATACCAGGCTGGTTTCCGACAAGGGCGTTCCACGACGGATCAAATTTTCACCCTGCGACAGATCCTCGATAAGTTCCGGAAGTACAACTTATCGACTCACCATCTTTTTGTGGACTTCAGGGCGGCATACGACTCAGTGAAAAGAAACGAGCTGTGGCAGATCATGCTGGAACACGGTTTCCCTGCGAAACTAATTAAGCTGAGTCGTATGACACTGGAGGGATCAAAATCGTGCGTGCGGATAGCTGGCGAGACATCAGCCGCGTTCGTAACGTTGGTTGGACTGAAGCAGGGGGATGCGCTCTCCAACCTACTGTTTAACATCGCTCTTGAGGGTGCAGTACGAAGAGCAAACGTCGAAAGAAACGGTACGATCACCACAAAATCTCTCATGCTTCTTGGCTTTGCGGACGACGTCGATATCATCGGTATCAACCGTAAGGCCGTGGAGGAGGCCTTCGTACCTTTTAAGAGAGAAGCAGCAAGATTGGGACTTGTCATTAACTCTGCCAAAACGAAGTACATGGTAGCTGGCAGAGAGCGTGGGAGTCCCCGTGGTGTTGGTGCTGAGGTGGAGATAGATGGGGAACGATTTGAAGTGGTTGACGAATTCGTTTATCTTGGTACGCTTGTGACATGTGACAACGATATGAGCCGTGAAGTGAAACAACGAGTTGCAGCTGCGAACAGGGCTTTCTACGGACTGCGTAACCAGCTAAGGTCCCGTAGTTTGCAAACTCGCACAAAACTAGCGCTGTATAGGACGCTGATACTCCCGGTGGCCCTTTACGGACATAAAGCATAGACGCTGAAGGAAGCTGATCGACGAGTGCTCGGAGTTTTTGAGCGTAAAATTCTGCGATCGATACTTGGCTGTAAAGTGGAAAACGGAGTGTGGCGCAGACGCATGAATCACGAGTTGTACCAGGTATACAAACATGCTGATATAGTGAAGGTAATACAGCGGGGCAGGCTGCAGTGGGCTGGACATGTAGCCAGGATGCCTGACGAGAGAGCCGCCAAAACTATCTTAAGTAGAGAACCAGGAAGTGGCCGTCGACTCCGTGGTAGGCCTCGCACGCGGTGGATGTGCGCGGTGGAAGAAGATGCACGATCTGCTGGTGTACGGGGAGACTGGAGAACGGCTGCTCAAGACAGAAGAAGATGGACATTTCCAATTCGTTCGGCCCTGGACCGGCGAACGGTCCGTTAGCCAAAAAAGTAAAGTAAAGTAGGTATAGTATTATAATTTCAACTAAATCTCCTGCTACTCAAAAGGCCCGTTCTGCAGGGTCATTGATAACTGTTAAGCTTCAACATTTCGATTTGGCATCAAGATAATATATTCTTTCTATTCAGGCCTTGGGATCATCCTGAATAAAAAAACTTGATATCAAGCCGCAGTCTATCGAAAAAACTTTAGTGACTTCTTTGTGAGTCCACTAAGTTTTTTACAGACGAAAACTTTTTCACTCATGAATTGTCGTTTTCACTGCTCACCTTTTTCAAGTTTTGTACCACCTTTCCCTTCGAGTCAACATTAACATTTTTATCAAAAAATACCAGGCTAACATTGACTTCCGGAAGATACCACAAGTGCAGTCCGAAGTGCACCGTACCGAAGTCACCGGAGATCGCGGGTTTGAGTCCCATCTGAATAAGGTGTTTTTCTTTTAATTTTAGGTCGCACTTTCTGTCCTTGTTTATTTTCGCATCCTCGTTAAATTACATACATTTCCTCCCCTTTAGTAAACTTGATAATATTTATTCAATTTTTTCACTCGACCTTGATTATTGTAGGAAAACATAAAAATTCAACTTTTTATTTCACAGTAATTCACGAATAACTTAAAATCAAATAATTTTAGAGCCATGTAGTCTTTAGCAATGTTATTCCTCATAAAATTTCCTAACTTTTAATGGTATTCAGTTGGTGAAAGCATTAGGCTCAATACCAACTTTTATTGATTGAATGTCAAAGTATACATGAAAAATCTCTTCTCCAAACGATAGAAATTTTTTTAGAAAAAATAATTGACGATAATCAATCCGAAACTAATTTTCCCTTACAGTTTGGACCCTAAGGAACCTGTAAAAAATATAAAAGGATTAGGTTTCATGGAAAATTGAATAACTGGACACGTTTTTTGTATATAACATAAGAAAAACCGATTTTTTCGAAAAAGTCATCGGGGCCAGTTGAAAACATCATTTTCTAGAGCTGCCGCCGAACAAAAGTTTGTTCGTAACACCATTTTCTATCATCTGGAGGGTGAGCCCCAGACTTGTGCAATTTTGGGACACCCTAATGTACATATTAGTTTTAAGTTGAATTAATTTTGTATTTTGAATTGTATTCTTTAAAAAGAGAAGATGAGAGGGTTTTTATGCCGGTTTGAGGAGGAGCAGTCGGGATACAGGCTCCACTCAAACTGGCTTTTCCTTACTCCAAAAAGACGTTCGGCCCCGTTCTGCTTCGCGGTTGAGCCTTAATAAATATAAGAGTTAGAAAAAAAAACCATTAAATCGACCATTTTTTATTTGATTGAAGTTTGGTTTTGATCTCTGCTAATGTATTCATTGTAAAATTACTGTGCCATGCATTTCACACATTATTTGTGCGAAGTCAGAGTAATCATTGTGCGTTTTGAGATGAAACATTGGTTAATTAACCCTGGAGAGAGAGAGAGAGAGTCTTTGTCAATTTTACTCCTCGCTTCTAGTAATATTGCCCACTTTTTCGTCTTTTTTTTTTCTCTTTTATTTTCCTTTATCAACAAAAAAATATTAGAACTTAAATTCGATGTGTTAACACCATTTATCCATAATTCATTAAGAAAAACTTGCATTTATAATCATTAAAGGCGATCAATGTTTATTGCTAGTATAAATGAATGAAAGAAGCTTTTCACCTTTTCCCAAAAAATTATATCCATTTCAATGACCTTGGTAAATCATTTCCTGAAATTCATAATGTTAAAATTTTAATTAAAGATTTTTTCTGTGCTTAAACTGACTTAGTACGAGTAGTTCACCATAGAAATGAACTTACAAATCTAGATTGTTCAAAATAGGTCGACGGAATTTCATAAAATTGTGCGCTCCTTCTTCTCCAGAAACCACAGCAAAGTTTCCGTCTCAACCCGGTAGGTATATAAATCTATCATCATTTGCCAGAGCAGTTGGAAATTGAAATATCCAAGTCCCCGTTTGTGGTGTTGAGCAACAACTCCCCGCGTGTTTTGGATGTGATAACTATCATGTGCAAATACGGGGGGATTATGACCAAGCAGCCAGCAGCACAACTCGACCGTGCGCGCTAGGTCTGCTGAACCATGTCGTGGTGGGTCCAGTCAGAGCCACATCGGCACTTCTCGCAGGCTAATTGGCAATCCAGCTACCGATTTGGAAGCTGCGTGAAGTGGATTGCTGTTATTAGCCTGATAGACGTCGCCGCGCTCGTCTAGGGACCCAAAATGGCTCCCTAGGGGTGGCAAAGGCGGTGCAAGGCGACGCGTGTTCACTTTATTCAGTCGCGTCGTCCATGCAGGTTAATTAGGGCTCTCCACTAGTGACGCGGACGGCGTCGTGATTATGGCGCGAGCCATACTTAGTTCGAATATTACAGATGATAGATCATGCACTAGATCACGGAAATCACACCAAGATGACTGCTTGCAACCATTTATTACACAAAGCAGAAAAGAGAAAAAAAGACTGTTTCTCGATAAGCACAACGACGCTGTCATTAGTACAGAAAACTTCAAATTGGTTGAAATGTGAAACCACACTGCGGTCAAGTGTCCTCCAAGTGAAACCGCAAACTGATGCAACAGTAAACCGTAGGAATCAAAGGCAAAATGAACCTTAGGGATTGGAATGGAAACTATCCACATCTGGCACCAACCAGTGAGCAGTTTTCTTGTCTGTGGTTTTCGCTTGCGGTTTGTCAGTTAGGCTCTCTCTCCACCGTTGCCCGGGCCCTCCTGATCTGACCAGAGGCAGAGGTTTCGCCATAAAGATGCATTTTTATGGTTTACAGCCGACAACGCCGCGGCGAGAAAAGGAAGCCGGCTGCGGTCAGTGTACGTGGCGTGTAACGTGAGTTTAATGTACCATCCAGAGCGGAGGACCGCTCATTATCATCGTACTTTTACTGCCCCTATTACTATATTGTTATTAGTTACAATCGCCGTGGTATCGTGGTTTTTGGGAAGACCGGTAATATATATGGTAAGCCAGAAACGCCGGCCGTCGGTTTTCCACTGGCTGGACTGCCAGCACCGGGTGTGCGGTTTTCGGGGATTGAATCAAGTGGAACCGCAACTGCTGCGATGATTGACGTGGATGCGATAGGTTTGCGGCTTTCCGATTCCCGGGGTGGCTTTGCGGTGAGATCTGCTGCTAGACGGGCGGGTTTGGAGTATGAAAAAGAAGAAAAAACTTCGTTTCACAGGGATGTGCTGTTCAAGACAAATACGAGTTATAAGCGTCAGAGTATATTATAATTCGGGGTGGTGATAAATCAAGGTAACAAATCATGGTTCGCGGGCGAAAGTCTTCAAAATTACGACGAATAATGGATATTATGATAAATCCGAAGAGGCTTCTGTTCCTTTATTAACTTTAGTTTTTTACATGGAAATATTAGTTAATATTCAGGAAAAACTTTGATGGCGATAACTCAAAACTTAGATATTACTCAAAAACTGCATAAAACAGGCAAAATCATGACTTTTTCTGCATAATTTGCCTCTCAATCAAAATTCAAAGCACTGCCATGTGATTTTTTTTACATTAAAATGCTCGGTAATATTAACCCTCTAGTGCCCAATGCCGCCATACGGCGTGCTTCAGTCAAACCTATAAAGCTTCAATAAATACTTAAAAAGTGTTTATAATGATTCATAGTGATTTTACCGAAGCCCGTCTAGAAATTAAGTTGGGTTAAGGAAAATCATTTGAGGAAAAATTGTAGGTATCTGATTACTAAAAATTGCAGAAAACCCCATGATTTGAGGCGATCTAGATTGTCCCCGTATCTCTGTGGTTAGCGAGGTCGATCAGCTAGCTCTCCCACACGGTTGTGATATCGGGTTCGATTTCCAATCAGGTCGAGGATCTTTTCGAGCTGGAAATTTTCTCGACTCAGCACTAGGACACGGGGCAGGGGGCATCGTTGTTCTTACATTCAAAAATGTGCCAAAGCCAATTTCGATAACGAATTCTCTCAACTAACCGAAACCGCTATTAGCCCCACAGGCTAGCATGTAATATTGTTTGTTTTAGAAGGCGATTTAAGCATTAAAGTCATGACTGTTTTACTCTCTCCGTCATTTTTAATTCCACTTCCGGTTTCTGGCGTATAATTCGGGGTGGTCATGCATTACAGTGGTCCCCGTGGCTCTGTAGTTAGCGATGTCGGTCGGCTAGATCTCCCACACGGTTGTGATATCGGGTTCGATTCCCGATCGAGTCGAGAATCTTTTCGAGCTGGAAATTTTCTCGACTCAGCACTGGGGCACGGTGTATCGTTGTACTTATCCTACACATGAAAAATGTGTCAAAAACAATATCGATAACGAATTCTCTCAACTAATAAACTAGTTGATCGAGACCGCTATTAGCCCCCAGGCTAGCGTGCGATATTGTTTGTTGTTTGCATATATTCAATTGGTATATTCTGGAAAAGGATGACGCCCACAGTTCAGAAATCATTCCGAGGATGGCGACTTCCTTCAAGAAAACAGCCTAAAGCGATATTTGGCCAATAACTCCAGTACTTCTAAAAGTGGAACTCCATATCTAGAAATCCGAAATGGCAACTTCCAGTTAACGTAATATTTCTGGAGGTAACTAGTACAGAATAATCACAAAAAGCACTCATTCCAAATTTATATCTCGTCGTGTTTGCTTGCAATTTCTATATCATTCTCGATAGTATAGACCGGTAATCCGCATTCAAGGTAACATTGCAAAAGGAACGCTTCAAGAGCTTATTCATTGCGTGAAGTTCAAGCGGAAGGATCTCTGGGGCCGTGGGTTGTATTCTTTCGACCCAGAGTGAAGGCATTAAATACAGTGCAAATTTCGAGGGATCTGGTTAACTGTTTTTCAACCATAACCTAGATTACCGAAGTCCTTCCTGATAAGCTGCGTGTTTCGGTGTCAAGCTTTAAGCAAACAAACGAGATTACTCCTTTCGAACATTGAAACATTTCTCTTCGTTTCTCTCAAATATGATTATAATAAACTGATACGGCTAGCTATCCTGAGGGCAACAAGGCGGAATGATCGACAGATTGGCCTCTACCAAAAGACTCCCTAAAAGTCTCACAAAGCACTTGAACGAACAGTTATGTATATTCATAAAAACATGTAATAAACGGGTTTTTGGCATTGAACTGTAATTTACCTCTTCATTATTTCACAAAATATTTACGTTGGCATGCGTTTTTGTTGCGGCTGTCGGACGATTTGGCGCCTACGAATCATCGTGGACGTCTGCTGTCCGGCGAGGAGCCACTCGGAAGGGAAAACGTGGAAACGTACCTTTTTGAATGACGAATGGCAGGCGTTCTGGCAGCTCGTGCTATCCCGCAAATGCTGTTCCTCTCGGCAGGCAGGGGAAATACTCTCCACAGCACAAGGATGTTCCAATAATTCTTTAGAATGTGGAGACTAATTTCAATCGGGGCGCGGATCGTGTGTTGATGAGCAGTCAGTTACTCTGCAACACGTGACACCAGGTTTTTCGATAGCTGTTCATCGTACACAAACGTTACTTCGGAGTGGTTTTTTCGTCAAAGTTAGCACCGCTCATAACTGTAATCGGTCGTTTACTTGGTCAGTCGTCGATCTCTAACGAAAATGAGATTTGATCTTCTGCCGGCAGTATAGGGTCCAAGGTCCACCACTCCGTGGTGCTATACTTCACTTCACAATTTTCGCTTTACAGCCCGATCGTAACTATTTGTCAATCTTTTGATTGGTCGAGTTGCCTCATTGCGTCCTGACTCGCTCTGGTGTCTATGATAGAAGAGAGAGTTGCCCATGTAACTCCAACTCCTTTTTTAACCCCGTTCTTGTCTGTGTGGATGTATCCGGATGCATCCTACTGCAGCTCGGATCTCTATTATGATCCACTCGCGTTTCGGCGATATGACAGATTTCAGAAACACAGTCGACTACCTTTTATTCAGACTGACCATTAGTTTTCCTATCTCTAATTTTAGTTAGGGGGTTATATACCTTTTTAGTTTTCAAAAAACCGGAAAAATTTTTATTACATTATCTTCAAATACAACATCTTGAGAACATTTCCACAAATTTTCATAAAGATCTGAGCAATAGGAAGAAAGTTAGAGCGATTTACAACGCGCGATTATCTCGGAATTACACGCGATTATCTCGGAATAGTTTTTTCCGGAAAATGACTTTGCCGTGATCCTGATTGCGGGAAAACTACTGAACCGAATTACTTAATCTTTTTTTTTAAATTTTCGTTATAAAATTTGTCGGTCCTTGAACGATCGCTTTTTGAAACATACAGTTACATTTTGCCGCAAAAAAATTTTTAATGCATTTTTTTGCGCTCAAAACGTGCATTTTTTGGGAAAACCGTTCCCGTTTGCACTGAAAACAAAATACTCATAAAAGCAATCGTTCAAGGACCCGGCACACTTCTAAACTAATGAAATAATATGAGATTTTTGATTTAGGTTGATCCGCTGAGTCTCTATCAGGATCACCGCAAGCCTCTGCAAAAAAATAGCGTTTCGCGGAAACGGCCATTACTCCAGTAATAATTGGTATATCTCAAAATCAAACGTATTTTTTTGTTATGGAAAAACTGTACTTTCAGAAAAATACCACTTTGATGCAATGAAAATGGTGCTATGCACTTAAAAATAAATTCAGGCTTCCCTCATTTTTCTCGACCAAAAAGGTATATAACCCCTAAAATACCATTTTGGGAGTTATCATGCGCGACTTCTGGAGCGTGGAAAGGAGAAGCAGTGTGGAGCTCTCTTTAAGGGTGACAAATCTTCCCATCAACTTTATAACTTGATATTAAATTATTCAAAGCAAAAGTATTTCATTCTTTAACTGGTTTCTCTGTTAAACATTTAATTTCTGATAGTTAAATTGTTATTTGTTTGAAAACACTCCAACTACTGTATTTGCTAATTCAACTTCCCCCGCCATCCAGAATCGTTAGTTTACATCACTCAACCCTATCCCGGAATTGAAAACGATCTTGAATAATGAGCGGTGACATCTCAAGTAGCACGTTGGATCACCAAACATAGGGTACCTAACGTTTGAATGGTCTTAGCACACCAAAATGTCTCTATGAGGTCCAGCGAAATACTTTGCTGAAAGCATGTCAGCAAACCGCTTGTTTGCTTAGTCACAGCATTTTTTCCAAAATGTTGCTGTGTTTCAGTTCCAAAATCTACTGAATTCCATCTAGCACTTTTGAAGTAGAATACTTCTCTCAGGAAGTTCGGCTACATAGGGATGTGAAATGAAAATCTAAAATCGAAAAAAGTGAAAAATATGTCCAATTTCAAATGCTAATAAATCGGTTAGTATTCGATGGATTTCCTTCGTTCTTGCAGCAATAGATTGGAAAATGTTCTAAGATTCTTCCCAAAATAAGATAATTGTAATTTTATTATTCACACTATTGTACTATTGAAAATAGTCAAGCCTTGTCAAAACGAAAAATTCGACCTCTGATTGGTCGTTATATGCTTGCTTCCCAAGCACGGTCGACAGGATCATATACCTTGCAATTGAAAACATGCTATTTGGCCTATATAAGAGCCTGTTTCAGCCGGAGCCGCTCATAATAGTTCTAGACAGCGACAACAGCAGTCGTCCTTCCTTAGCAGCAGCACTAGCCCTGTGGTTGGTCACCACGTCTCAGGAGCAGTGCGGTTTTTCTCAGCGTGTGTCGCCAGGCTGCCATTATTCCCCCCGTGTTGGGGCATGCATGAATTTCGGAAATCAAAATGCCTTTTTTAAGGCAAATAAACAAGTCATTGAAAGTTAATAATTTTTGTCAACGCAAGCAAGCATTCTGTGTTGCATCCTAGCAATGCAAATTTGTCGCACCTGTCTAATTTACTGAATGTGAAATAGCTTCCACAGTGCATGTGTCCGTGTAGCTTAATTCCCCCAATGTTAGGGCAGCTCAAAGGTTGTAATTAGCAACCGATTTTGAACCGCAACATGCTTTTTCCAAGGCAAATAAAAAAATAATTGAAGGTTAATAATTTTCTGGCATCAACACAAGCAGACATTCTGCGCGGGATGCAATCAAATTCTGTTGTAGTTGTCTAATTTTTACTTTCACTTTATTAAGTAAACCCCCCGCTGTAGGGGCAGCGCAGAGGCTGCGATCAGCATAACCGACATTGTATAATTAACTGCCCTGTTAGTACGCATTAACTATGCAGAGCTAATATGAAGTCGATTCAATCAATCAGCATAAACAGAATTTCGTCGTCTCCCAGCTGCCAAGTTGCAACATGATGCAACACGCAACAGCGAGCAAACGAAATCGCTTGATGTTACAAATCGCAATAAGATACGGGTTAAAACCGTTGCGTGTGTGAGAGCACCATCGGTGTTTATTCGCTGGATACACTATCTACTGTCTACTGAACGCAATAATCTGCTTACATGCGACACGGGGACGGGAACATTTTCTTCAACCAAGCAGCACAACACGACACAAAACATGTTATTTTGTTGCTTCAATGAGAGTGCTATCGGTCCGGCTCGACAAGAAATCATTTTTGTGCATCCGTGCTACGAAACTGAGGAAAAACTTCAGAAACTGAAAAAAGAGGTGGAGCTTATCAAATGCTCGCTCTGAGCCGGAATGAAGTCACACATATTTTTCAAGTTATATCATTCCACCACGTACGTAAAATAATTCATTCCTATTTTCATCCCTATATAAGAGCCTGTTTTAGTCGAAGCCGCTCATAGTAGTTCTGAACAGCGACGACAGCAGTCCTCCCTTAGCAGCAGCGGGAGCGAGCAGTGGGTACCATCGATAGCAGATAGCGGCCACAACTGTGGCATGGCTGCGGATAAGCGTAGCAGTTTCAGCGGATCTCACCATCGATAGCAGCAGGGCCAGCAGAAGCAGGTACAGCGGGTACCAATGGCGGCCACAACTGTGGCATGGCTACGGATAGCGTTGCAGTTGCTCAGCAGTTGGGCCAGCGAATAGCGGCCACAACTGTGGCATGGCTATGCATAGCGTAGCTGTTACAGCGGGTATATCAGCATCGATAGTAGCAGGGTCAGCTGATGCAGCGACACTCCCTTCACTAAAATGCTGTTTCAGCGTGGTAGCGGGAAGCATCAGCAGCAGGCTTGCATGAAGTGAATACATCAGCCAGCAACTTTCTCTAAGGCCTCTGCCATAGTAGACGCCAAAAGCGGCGCGAACCGATTCGCTCGGCCGTAGGTTTATGCACAGCTCTACTGATGGGACGAAACGGTTCGCGTCGCTTTTCGCGTCTATTATGGCAGAGGCCTAATGGGAAAGTTGTATAATTTTGTTCAGAAGAATATTATTGTCGGTAATATTACAGAGATGCGATTGCGTAAATCCGATTTTGAATTGAACAATTGTTCTTTTGAGAACAAATAAAACACTTATTTGAAGAGTTAAAAGCTTTTGGTACCAATAGCAGTATAGTGACAGCCTCAGCGGTAGATGCAGATGCAGCCGGTACTTCCCTGAGGCCGATGTAAAGGTAAATGGGAGCAGCACGGCGAAACAGTTCGGGTTATGCTTAGACGCGCGTCATTTTTCGTTGTTGATATTCCCCACATGAAACGACGCGCTTTCGTATGATAGCGGTGGTATTAGCGGTAGATGCATTTGCCAACACTTCCTCCAGTAAAGCCGTGTCTAGTTTTCAATGTGAAAACACCTTTCTCATTGTGTTGACCGTGCGCCTTAGTCCTCACTATCGAGGTAACACAGAGATGTAAGATAAACACAACCCTATGATAAATTGAACAATTGTCCTTATAAGGACAACAAATGAATTAATGAAGATTCAATTTTGAATTAGAATTCTTCTCTCAGGAAGTTCGGCTACATAGGGATGTGAAATGAAAATCTAAAACTGAAAAAAGTGAGAAAAATTTCAAATGCTAATAAATCGGTTAGTTTTCGATGGATTTCCTTCGTTTTTGCAGCAATTGATTAGAAAATCTTCTAAGATTCCTACCAAATGCATGAAATTGCAATTTTATCATTCTAACTATTGTACTATTGAAAACTTTTAAGCCTTGTCAAAACACAAAATTCGACCTCTGATTGGTCGTTATACCGCGCTTTCCCAAGCACGGTCGGCAGAGTTATGGACCTTGTAAATTGGGAATGCATCAATTGGCCTATATAAGAGCTTCATCAGATAATAAACAAACATTTCATCGGATATTAAATTGAACAACGGAAATTTGAAGAACACAAATGATTATTTGACGAGTTAATATTTTCTCGTTTTGCGCTATAATCGCAATTCTTTTAAAAGTATTCTACTTCAACCTTGCGGTCGTGGCTTTGCATACAACCTTCTAGTGTTTTTTTTTTATTGTAAACCAGTATTGAATTGATAAATTTACTGAAAACCAGTAATCGATTCAATGATTCACGAAAATACAGCAAAACTATTTGCTGAACGCAAAACAGTAAATGACTATTTGCTGGAAATCCAGGGTATTTCCAGAGGCAAAAGGATGTCAAGTGGTCGAAAATTGCCTCCAGGCACCGTTTAGAAATTTATGATGGCGACTTCCGGTTTCTGGAAAACAGCCGAAAATGAACAAGTATCATACAAAAAGAGTATTTTCGAAATCGGGATGATGATCCGAAGCCAAAAATTTACCCTAGACACCATTTAGAATTGGCCACCTCTGGTTTCTGAATACATTAAAAAATGTCCGCTTCATTTTAATGTTTATTAGGTATTTTGAAGATTAGATTCTTTATTAGGAATGTCTATTTTCGAGGGTCAAAACATCGAAACTTTGAACACTTTGTGGCACCCAATCAATACACCAAATGTACATGACCATTTTCGCTGCCACCTTAATGCAAACATACACACACACGCGCATATACGCACATACTTTCATCATTAGCTTTTGACATTTCAGTGTGACGCCTATATGCTTATATTAAAACAAACTCAGACATGTTTACACATGAACAGTTTCTCGATCTTATCGGGCTGAATTTACTTTTGCCTCAGTTCACAAATCGATTTTTCAAGCGATTTGGACTTTGAAATGTTATGTTAGGCCTCAAAGAGTCTTTTTCCTGTCTCATCGAGACCTTTCGAACTATATATCACACATCGGTAGACACCAGAAAACCTAAATCGTATAGTCTATTTTCGAGGCATCTCATTAAATGGTTTTCGGCAGTGACCGAGATTACCTAAATTCGCCCGGCTAAGCTGCGTGTTTCGGTGACAAGCCTCAAGCAAGCAAACGAGATTGTAACCTTTGAACTTTCAAGTGGTAGTTAATATACCCGGAGTAGTAGCGCAGAGCAATGGCGTGGTTACCGACTCCACTTTTACCTTCGAGAATCTGTTGAAGGTTGGGACCGACCGTTTTGAGGATTCTAGACTTCAGCCGGCAATGATACTGGATTGCAAACAATTCAAACAGCATTTAATATCGCTTGACAAATGTGTACAAGCTTACACCAAACTCGTTTCGGGTGTTTTTCGCCGAGTCTGCCCTGCCGAGCTATGTAATCGTGGATAAGATTCGTCCACCCATTCGTTTCTTTGTACCGCGGGTGATGAATTGCAGTTGAGACATACGGCCACCAACTGTGGCAATAGAGCAAGATTCGGTGAATGCGGAGAGCAATATGCGAATGACACCTGCGATAAAGGGACTGAAAAGTGTCTGTCCCCCCGTTTCTGAAACACAAATTTTTGCACAACTCGAGAACTAATCAAGCAGATGGAGCCAAATTTGGCATGTGGAGGTTTTTTGGAGCAATAAACATTGCTATAATGGTTTGACAGCCCTTCCATAGTCTGGGAACGGGGGGATGGTGGCTCCATATAAATGCAACAGGTATTCTAACCATTTTTTCTGGAACGCAGCTTGGAATGACCGGAAAGATGCACAAAACCCAAAAATCGTCCCCAGACGCCATTTTTAAATCCAAGATGAAAATTTCTGGTATCTGAGAAACAACCTAATATGGATGAATATCTCATAATATGGGTATTTCCGGAACCAGTACGAAGTCAAGAGATCGGAAATTGACTCCAGGTGCTATTTAGAAAAGATGGCGATTTATGTTTTCTGGAAAATAATCTTGGTCATCAAGCACCATCCAATAACGGTACTTTCGTAATCGGGATGATGAACCGAGGCCAAAAAGGCCATTTAGAATTGGAGACTTTCGGTTTTCTGGAAATCAAAAATCAAAATGAGCGAGTAGGGTTTTTGGAAATTAAGATTTAAATTAAAGATTCAGACTTTTGAATTTCTAAAACTCAGAATTATGGAATAAGGATTTGGGATTTAAGATCTAAGATTATGGGTTTGGAGCCACGATTTAAGATTTGGGATTTGGAATTAAGAGTTCAGAATTCAGGAGTTGGGATTAGGACTTTGGATTCAGAATTTAGGGTTCTAGATCTTGGTTATGAATTTAGAGTCAAAAGTTAGTATTTGGGAATAACGAGTTTAGAATTCAAAATTTCACATCTGGGGTTTGGGATAATGAATTTGGAGTCAGGGATTAGATTTTGGGGTTAAGGATTAAAAGTGCAGGATTCAGAATTCAGATTTAAAACTTAGGATTATGGAATTGTATTCAAAATTGAATTTTTGGGACTTAGGATTACTAGTTTGAGAGTTGAAAGGGATCTTGGCATTAGGATTTAGAATATTGTGAATAGGTTATGTTTCCATTTAATTCTACTACAAAAAATCGAATACCATTTAATCGAATACCATCCGCAGATACGTGTTTCGGTTGCTACGTGCAACCATCATCAGTACTTATGTGGACTGTTGAAGAGCAGAGCCTCTTTTTTATGGGTGTAGGTAGAAGTAGGTAAGCGGAAAATTCCAAAATTGAAGTTAGGTAGTCATATGTTGTGGTCCTTACTGGATCTAGGGTTTTAGGTTTGTCCTTACTGGATCTAGGGTTTTAGGTAGGATTTTGAAAAGCCATGAAAAATGATTACCTACGTCTTTATTGAGCAGTGTGGATGGATGTTGTTTGTAGATTTCTAAACTTTCAGATACGTCCAATTTCCAGAAATTACTAACGGGGCGAAGCAGGTGAATGTTATCCGAAGTTAGTGGATGTCCCTCATTAAAGACATGTTCAGCCACTTTTGATTTGAAAAGGCGTGGTGGATCATTTTTGGAAACTTTGCATGCTTTGGTGACTTCTGCCATATGCTCCTTAAAACGGATTCCCAGGTTTCTTTTTGTTTGCCCAATATAAACCTTGCTGCAGTGGCAACAAGCAACTCTATAAACCCCTGCTTTATTTAATCCATCAATTGAGTCTTTAGTGGAGACCAATATTGTTTTGAGTTGGGTATTCCTACAAGTGCAGACGATATCCATGCCAAATCTTTTGAATTTTGAGAGAAGTTGACGTGTTAAGGCCCCACCATATTCCACAGCTATTCTTTTCAGGTCTTCTGTAATTGGGGTAAGTGTTGTAAAAGATTCTCTCAATTGAATCCGCTTCTTTTTGTATATAATGGCTTGAATGGTGCTCTCATTATAACCATTTACTCTTGCATATATTCATCTGATACAAAGGTCATTGAAGAGTTGCGCGACAAACAAGTTTTCTACTTAAAAGCAGGCAAGGGTAATAAAACTGTCATCATGGACAAAACTGAGTATGATGAACAGATGAGCCAAAAACTTGATAACGGTCCATATTTTAAATAACGAGCTAAACCAATTGCTGAGATAGTAAAATGAGTTGAGAACACAATTGAAGACTGCAAACCCATTTTGGGCGATACATTACAACGTCTTCAAGTTTCCAATCCAGTTCTTCCAAGAATAAAAGGCCTACCAAAAACCCATAAAGCAGGAAACGAAATGAGGGAAATTATTTCAGCTGTAGGGGCCCCAACAGAAAAAAATAGCAAAGTGGTTAGTAAAAGAGTTTCAAGCTATGCCCAGTAAATTCCCAAGTCGATCGGTTAAGAGTACGGAAGCTTTAGTTGGAAATTTGAAATCTTCGGGTAACATTGAAGCGGATGAGATAATGGTCTCGTTTGACGTAACGGCTTTGTTTCCGAGTGTTCCAGTGAATGAAACCTTGAATCTTCTTGAGGATTGGCTAATTCCCCAGTCTCATGAAACTAACCCGCCTTTGTATGAAAAAAAATTATTTCACTTTTCGAGGTAAATTTTACAAACAAACAAAAGGAGCCCCAATGGGAAATCCTCTTTCTCCCTTCTCATGTGAGCTATTCATGGCAAACATAGAAAACAAATTAGAAACCAACAACCTTTTACCAATCCGGTGATGGAGACATGTGGATGATATTTTTTGTTTTTTGACGTTGACTAACGTCTATATCGAAGTTAGGCCCCTGAATTTGAAAATCTAGTAATTCAACCAGGGAAAACCAAAGAAAAGTGGTCAGGTTTTGAGCGCTTATTTTGCAGTCATCTATGATCAGGTTTTCGAGGTTTTGGCATCAATCGATCAGAAATTCTTCTACGGTTCAATTTATGTAACAAAAACAAACTATTGTTTGAGATACACTATTGAAAAATTGGTAATTAATATCGATTGTCTAAATCATACCGCGCAGCCAATCACTACCTCTCTTCCCAAGCACAGTCGACACTAACGAATACAATCGATCTGACTTTGTTGTTATTGTTGTTGTCACTTTCTGTTTCCGATGTTTATGCTGCTGCTAGCGGAAAAAACCTTGCAAATATGCATCTTTTTGTTGGTGTTAATTTTACGACAGCGGCCGGCGCCCCATCATTCTGATTCCAAAACCGCACCAGTGACATGCGGACGCTAGGTGATAGCAGCTGAAAGGAGGAAATACAAAAGAGTACCGCTCATCTCGTGCCGGTTTCACCCGTAATGCTGGTGGCTTTAGTAGTAAATGGCTACTGCAAAACACTTAAATGGCTGGAATTCTGGACGGACTAACCAGGAAACTATAATCGGCAACTGGCTCCTTTTGGTGCCTCGAAATTTTGGTACAGAAGCAGCTAGTTGAATTTTCTGTTTTACCAAATGCTGCTGCTAGCGGAAAAAACCTTGCAAGAATGCATGTTTGTGTTGGTGTTAATATTACGACAGCGGCCGGCACAGCTTTCAAGAAACATTTTTCTCTACCATTCCATCATCTATGTAGCCCCTCCTTCTTTCTAATTATCTGACGAAGCCTTGGTATAAAACGTATCGTTCGAACATTTCACCCCATCAGTTTCATTATTAAGCCGTACCGGATACATACGGACGCTTGGTGTTAGCAGCTAAAAGGAGGAAAAACAAAATAGTACCGGTCATCTCGTGCCGGTTTCACCCGTAATGCTGGTGGCTACTGCAAAATACTAAAATGGCTGGAATTCTGGACGGAAACCAGTAAACAAGAAATCGGCAACTGGCACCTTTTGGTGCCTCGCAGTTTTATAATAGAAGCGGTTAGTTGAATTTAATGTTTTACAATTGCTGCTGCTAGCGGAAAAAAACCTTGCAAAAATGCATGTTTGTGTTGATGTTAATTTCACGAGAGCGCTGGGTGTTGGCAGCTGAAAGGAGGAAAGACAAAATAGTACCGGTCATCTCGTGCCGGTTCCACCCGTTATGCTGGTGGCTGTTAGTAATAAATGGCTACTGCAAAAAACTAAAATGGCTGGAATTCTGGACGGACTAACCAGTAAACGAGAATAATTGGCAACTGGCACTTTTTGGTGCCTCGAAGTTTTGTAAAAGAAGCGTTGCAATTCCCTCTACTATTTGGTTCAATGGAATTTAAGAATACGGTAGTCAACGTCATGCGGTCGTGTCCTGAATACCACCCTCCTACTATTTTTTTAAAGAGACGGAACTTGAAGCGTGTTTCACATCTCTTAATAACATTCACAGAGATATAAAATTAACGATTGAAACAACACAATAGTCTTCCCTTTCTGGACGTTGTTGTTGTGAGAAAGTATAAGGATTTAGAAGTTGAGATTTTTAGGAAGCCCACGAACACATTCCTTCCAGCATAAAATGGCATCCTTCCACCACATGATACATCGAATGGAAACCCTACTGCTCAGTGAAATAGCCAGAAAAAAGGAATTGGAATACATTTTCGAAGTTGCAAGAGTAAATGGTTATAATGAGAGCACCATTCAAGCCATTATATACAAAAAGAAGCGAATTCAATTGAGAGAATCTTTTACAACACTTACCCCAATTACAGAAGACCTGAAAAGAATAGCTGTGGAATATGATGGGGCCTTAACACGTCGATTTCACTCAAAATTCAAAAGATTTGGCAACCTAAAACCCTAGATCCAGTAAGGACAAAAACAACCACAACATATGACTACCTAACTTTAATTTAGGTATTTTTCACTTAGCTACTTCTACCTACACACATATAGAAAGGGGGTTACTCAGTTATGCTTTTCAACTGTCCACATTAGCACTGATGATGGTTGCACGTAGCAACCGAAATACGTATCTGCGGACGGTATTTGATTAAATGGTATTCGATTTATTGTAGTAGAATTAAATGGAAACATAACCTATTCTCAATATTCAATTCCATTCTACTAAGACGCTCAAAAAGAAATTTATTTGATTAGGATTTAGAATTAAGAGTTTTAGATTTAGAATTTAGGATGTATGGTTTTGGATTTGATTTCAGGAGTTAGAAAACAACTATACCTTTCAAATAAAATCTGTTGCATATAAATACGTTCAGACTCTTCGAGATAAACAAATTTAAAACCGTTATCTAATTCATTACTATATATGACAAATGTCATCATGCATTATACCATTATACCTTTTTAAAGTTTTTATGCCGACTCGAACTGAGTACAATTCTTTGATAAGAGAAAATCGAAAAAAAAATGAAAAATAAACAAACGGTTCGATTAACCGGAGAATTCGGTTATCTAGGGTGAAATGTTTTCCAAAATTCCGGATTATCGAGTACGACTTCTTTTTCTTTATCTAAAATCGAGTACGACTTATAGTGCTTAGAAACCTGAACCAACCAAAATTATGGAATGGAACGAAATTGTACGTGAAGCATCGAAAAACCGATGTATTACAATCAACGATACTTTAAGCAAATTTCAAGGCGAGGATATTTTCTCTCCGATGAAACCAATGAGCGGGTCAAAGTTTGCCGGGTCAGTTAGTAATAATATACATTCCCCATCAGAACTAGGGACGTTGCAATACCATTAAACATCGATACTTAAAATCGATACTTGTATCAAGAGGAGGTACTGATATTCTGATAGTATTGAGGCTGAGGTATCGATACCCACATGTATCGTTGTGCGATACCAGTTCATTAAAAATAAAAATTATAATTCTTTTTTATTATTTATAAAAATCATAATTCTTTTTATTATTTTTCTCCTCAAGATGAAAACGTTTAGCTTAATTAAACCGTTCATTTTCATTTACTGAACCTAGAAAAAATCAGCTTCTACAGATACCAAAGGCCGATTACGCTTTTCCTTTATAAGCTCCCGTTTTCGAAAAAAAAGCGGCTCACATGGCTCAGTAGATTTGACCTTCGGATCACCGTAGATCGTTCCCCTTAGGTTAATCTACAGAAATGAGATGGCATGCATGCATGCAATGCAACAAAATGGCACAGGAAACAGCAAATTTTCTTTTTCGTTCGTTCTTCTTCAGGTTGTTTTGATATTTCTCGATACTGAGCGGTGTGTATCGATATTGATGAAGTATCGCTGGTAAAACATCGATACCAAATATTCAAGTATCGGAGGTAGAAGGATCGATTCTGTGTTAGTATCGATGGTATCGCAACGTCCCTAATCAGAACACAAGTCCGGCAGTAGCTGCTTTTTGATATGCTCTCGGCTAATTCCGGGAGATTTTAAATCCAATGGCAGGGAGGTATCCCGATCAGAAGAGCATAACAAAAATATTTCAAGGTTCTGTTTAGATTTATTTGAGACACAAGTAACATATTTTGATTCGATTTACTTATGATAACTAAAATGAATCGGAATCGGAAACGAGTCCTGAAATGGAGATGTTATATGTTATATATGTACTGTTCTATATGCTATCTTATTTTGTTAGAAAATTGATACTTCAGTAAGAAAGCTACATAAAGGATTGATACTAGTAGAAACATTTCATAACTTCTGTTATTTAACCACCTAACGGAATCAAATTTCAGATACAGCCTGGAGGGATTCTCTTATAATAAACTAACATCCTCTGTTACATTTTTTTTGTTCTTCAGATCGGGATGACACGTGGGTTTTGTATGTCCCGATGTCTTTTGTAAAATGCAACTAACAAAAATTGATTTCAAAAAACTAAATTTTGAGTAATCTTAATATATGATACTCTGTAACTAAGTACCCAATGAAGATAGAAATTTTCTTCGTTCAGATAAGTAAATATAGTAGGGTGGGGAATCGTTAAATGGAAAAACCGAAATTTGATAGCAGAAAGCCAGAACCAAGTTTTTTTTGTTCAGTTCGGGACCCCAAACAATCCTGAACTTATTGCAAGTCGATTGGTTTTGTCTCCGCTTGGCGCATTGCATTTTAAATTTATATGGAGATTTGTATGGAAAAACCAACTTTTTTGCATTTTCCGTTCCAAAGAGCTCAAAATGGCTCAAACCGTAGGTTTCATGACTTCAAATGGTAGGTTTTTTGATGCCCAACAACTTGGCCCAAGACACTAAAGAGCTAGGGTGTGCCAAAAAAATACTAGAGCTGTTCAAAGTTGAGTATATCGAAATTTATTTTTTTTTTAGTTTAAAAATAGTTTATTTGACACGACACGATACAAATTATGTTTAACTGAGCCAAGTACATGTTTTTTTTTAATTCTAAGTTAGCAGGGAAAGGGGGAGGCCCATTTTTTATATCTCGCGGCCGACTACGAGCTAGTGGGGGTTTAAGGTGAGAGGAGGGGAGTTAAAATTTTGATTTTAACTATATTGAGTTACAGGATTCATTTATTTGTACATGGCTAAGCAGTGATGTTCCATTTGAGCAGTTTTGGTCTGAGGTGTCTGCGTGAACATGAAGGAGCCGAGTCTTCGTTTTAGTGTCTCCACCATGGTGTATCATTTTCATTTATTTTATGTCGGGAATTGTAATCTAGTAAATAGATAAAAAGAAAATCAAATTTTAATTCCAGCGTTTTTTATAAACCCGTAAAGCTGTGTCATGTACTGGAGATCACCGCTCCCCAGAATGTCTCTAACGGGTACGTTCGGTTGTTTTCCTCGGGCCCGAAGGGAATCTATGAGCTCGGACCTAACACCACAGTATTCGGTACACGACCAAACAACATGCTCGATGTCATGGTAGCCATCGCCACAAACGCAGTGATTACTGTCTACAAGCCCTATACGAAAGAGATGCGTGTTTAACGTATGGTGATTGGACATAAGTCTCGACATCACGCGAATGAAGTCCCGACCTACATCTAACCCCTTGAACCATGCTTTCGTCGATACCTTAGGAAAAATGGAATGTAGCCACCGTCCCAGTTCATCTGAGTTCCATGATGATTGCCAACTGTTGAGTGTTCTCTGACGCAAAATGCTATAAAATTCATCATAAGCAATTGGTCTTTCATAAATATCGCCATCAATAGCACCCACCTTAGCTAAAGAGTCAGCCTTTTCATTACCCGGAATCGAGC
Source organism: Wyeomyia smithii (assembly GCF_029784165.1). Taxonomy (NCBI): domain Eukaryota; kingdom Metazoa; phylum Arthropoda; class Insecta; order Diptera; family Culicidae; genus Wyeomyia; species Wyeomyia smithii. The sequence continues at coordinate 273,641,406 of NC_073695.1, forward strand.
AATGAGAAGGGACCCACGCTAATGTAACCCGGTAATTTTAATCTGTTAAAGCACTTAAAAACCGCCGTATTTTCCCCAGGAAATACGGGGTGTGCTTCACAGTCTTCATCGATCGCAGAGCCTCAATGGCACTGAGACTGTCTGCGAAGATGAAGTAGTGGTCTATGGGTAGGGTTTCGATGATTCCAAGAGAGTACTGAATAGCAGCAAGTTCTGCGACGTACACGGAAGCAGGAGCATCGAGTTTGTAGGAGGCGGTAAAATCTTCGTGGAAAACACCGAAGCCAGTGGACTCATCTAGATTAGATCCGTCAGTGTAAAACCTTTTATCATAACTAACATGTTTAAACTTATTGGAAAAAATCTTAGGGATCTCTTGGGGTCGCAATTGATCCGGGATACCAGAAATGTCTTGTTTCATGGTGGTGTCGAAGAATATAGCATTATTAGAAGTATCTAAGAGTGCGACATTGGAGGAATCGTATGAAGAAGGATTAATATCTTGAGCCATATAGTCAAAATATAAAGTCATAAATCTGGATTGAGATTGAAGGTCGACCAACCTCTCGAAATTTTCAATTACTAATGGGTTCATAACTGTGCATCGAATTAGCAACCGGTAAGAGAGATTCCAAAAACGATGTTTCAACGGAAGAATACCCGCTAACACTTCAAGACTCATCGTATGAGTCGACTGCATGCAACCCAAGGCAATACGCAAACAACGATATTGTATTCTCTCTAATTTTATAATGTGCGTGTTCGCGGCGGAGCGAAAGCAGAAACAGCCGTACTCAAGAACTGACAATATCGTTGTTTGGTAAAGCCTTAGAAGGTCTCCTGGGTGAGCTCCCCACCAAGTTCCGGTAATCGTACGAAGAAAATTAATCCTCTGTTGGCATTTTTGTGTCAGATACCTAATATGACAAGCCCAGGTGCATTTGGAGTCGAACCAGACCCCGAGATATTTAGCGACTAAAACCTGAGAGATCGTTTTACCCGTTAGTAGGAGCTGCAGCTGAGCTGGGTTATGCTTCCTAGAAAAAACGACCAGCTCAGTTTTCTCCGGAGAGAATTCGATACCCAGCTTAAGAGCCCATTCAGACAAATTGTCTAAGGTATCTTGCAATGGTCCTTGCAGATCGCTAGCCTTGCCACCAGTAATGGATACAACGCTATCGTCTGCAAGTTGCCTTAGCGTGCATGAATTTGCAAGACATTCATCGATGTCATTGACGTAAAAATTATATAAGAGAGGACTTAAACATGGGCCCTGGGGGAGGCCCATGTAACTAATTCGGGAAGTTGTCGAATCGCCATGTGAGAAATACATATGCTTTTCTGACAACAAATTGAGCAAAAAGTTATTCAAATTTGGTGAAAGTCCCTGCGAATGAAGTTTCGCGCTTAAAACTTCTACAGAGACAGAGTCAAAAGCCCCCTTAATATCCAAGAACGCAGAAGCCATTTGCTCTTTTCGAGCAAATGCGAGTTGAATTTTAGTAGAAAGCAACGCTAGGCAATCGTTCGTCCCTTTGCCCCGGCGAAAGCCAAATTGAGTATCTGAAGTATCGAAATTTATGTTGCAAACCATTTTCTCTGCCAACACTGCCAGTGTACCGGCGTCAGTCAGATTTCCATCAGAAGTTACCTCTGAAACACGTTGTAGATTCTTTCTACGCCTAGAATATTGACTTAAATTTGTTTACTTGATCCAGCTGAGTGTATAAACTCGTTACGACAGGTTACTTCTGATGGGAATCCTACTGATGCCGGTACATTGGTAATGTTGGCAGAATAGAAGATTTTCTGCATTTAAATCGACATACTCAACTTTGAACAGCTATAGCTCTTCTTATGGACATCCTAGCTCTTCAGTGTCTCTGGCAAAGTTGTTAGGCATCTAAAATACTATACTTTTACATAATGTAGTGCAATATTAGAGCATTATTGAGCTCTCTAGAAAGGTAAATACAAAAAAGTAGGTTTTTCCATATAAATTTTCATACAAATTTGAAATGCAATGCGCCAAGCGGAGACAAGAGCAATCGACTTCAGGTAAGTTTAGGGTTGTTTGGGATCCCAAAAGGAACCAAAAAAACCTGGTTCTGGAAAATCGATTATTTTTCCCCACCCTAATATATAGTTGCTAGCCTAATTCCCGTCGTACTAAACAAAACTCGCTCAGTAGAAAATAAAAAGTGCCTAATAAATATGACCCAACACTCAACACTTTTCCAACGGTACCAACTGATTTAAGTAAAAGGCACTGATTCCGTGTCAGTGAATCAAAGGGAATGTGGAACTTCGCATGTCTAATAAATTTGTTGAGTTGATTTTGAATGAAGTGTTAGAAAATTCATGTTTTCAAATTGTGAAAATTTGAAAATTTTTGAACCCTATATACGTATTTTCGTGGAGTCCCTTTCTCCTTTGAATGATAAACAATTATACAATTTATCATAAATTATCCACTGTGAAGGTGTTGATGGAATGTTCCGTATTATGCATTAATTAGTCCATGTTTCACGTAGATGATACGTGACAATTGTTTCCGTTGGTCAATTCAATGATACGAGTATTATTATCTGAGTGGAAAAATTATGTTTCCGTTACGACAGTCCTGCCAGTGTGAACACCATTGATATACCCGGAAGCGATGTCCCGAATCGTTATTGTCTGAAGTTTGGTGTCACTCAAGCAATTACATTTTTGTCTACCCCAGAAACAACTTTTCTCTCATCCCTTGCCAATATAATCCAGCTCAAGTAAAAGTTATTCGACTGAATGGTTGGATGGATGGCTGGATGGACAGGATGGTAGAGAAACCAGGTGGCGCACACTACCGCCTCGAACGGTTGACTCAACACAAAAGAGCAAAAAATAAGGGATCCATCAGACCCTGTCTGCCTTGGGCTTTCGAGCCGACAGAGACGTGAAAGAATGCAATCGTGATTGCGATGATGAATTTGTTGAATGGATTTGCTGTCTTTGTGCTGCAGAGACCGTCATGCCAACCATTTTTCTCCACCCCTTCGCCTGTCACGATGGTAACCGATTATGGTGCGCTGAAGCCCTGAGCGGAGATTAAGTCGCTGAGTAGTGTTATTTTGGGTGCGGCCTTGTTCGATCCCTTTGGGAATAAAAGTCAGACTTTCGATCAGCTTTCGGCCAACGCGAGGTCGCCTCTAGTGACAGTTGTTGGTGCCTTTCCGGCTGGTAAACAGGACCAGGCAGAAGAAGGGGATGAGCCTGACAGTAATCCCATAATTGACACGTGTGCCTACCATCGTGCCGTTATCGTAACCTACCGTTGCCATTACCGTTCCGTATGTCTATAATCACTTTACCAAGGGGTAATCGCAGTAGCAAACAGCACCCAAACCACACCGAAGTCTGTTATAATAGGACTGTCACGAAGCCCCGTGGGTCGATGGTGGTTTGCAATGAACGTCGGGATTAGGCTACCGAGGGAATTACAACCGGGGCGGGGGTGAGGGTGGTGTGCCTGAGTCAACAGATTGTTTGCTCATAAAACTTGCAGCAGAACTTGTTTACCGGAGCCGATTGGTTATGTGTAAATATAATTTCGGCAAATTGACCCAAATCATTTGAGTCTGTCCGTCATCCGGGGAAAAGGGTGGAGTAATTGAACATTGGAGATTATCGTAACGGCTTTATTTGCGACTACTGGTATTAAATGAATTCACTCGGAAGTGGAATAGTTGTTTATCAAGTCAACCTGAAATAACGAAGTATGAGTGATTCCTGGTAGCTTTAATAAAAATCGGTAAAAATCCGTTTGTTAACCCAGTGTCACCAAAATAAATCGAATAATCTGTGACCAAATATAGCATATAACTTGAAAAAAAAAATCCACGGTGCCATTTCATCGCTTTTTCAATCAGTGCGCGCAAATCTTATCGCAAACTAATCCATTTTACGACATAATCCAGAAAACCCCAGTCATCCACGTAGGAACCTTTGGGTGTCGGAAAAAGCCGCGGATCGCCGAGCCTCGGTTATCGATTAATCAACTTTATCCGAGCTTATCGGTCGCCTACAGGAGCTGTAACCGTCTCCGGGTTTGAACAGAGTTCTCCTGGTTGTGGCTGCGCGTGTATGTGTGTGTGTGCAAATAAAGGGCCGGCTGGGTCGAACCAGCTTAGGAAACAGATAACCGTAATCTACTCGCTATCAAATAAACCTCTCATCAAGCTGGTGAGGCAATATAATTTATAAGCCATTCAGGTTTTACCACATACTCTGACACAGTGCTCCGACAACGACCGACTCTCGATTGTTGTTGTCACGGGTTCACCGAAACCCTCCCCCCCGGAAGGGAGTGGTGAGGTAACGGTGGTGGGAGATTAATAATAACAACACTGCATGATTGATTGTTGGTTGATTTACAATCGAGTTTGTTTCACTTCGTCCCACTCCCACCTTGAGCTGCTACAACAAATGTTAAAAGTCTCCTCGAATCAACGTACGAGGCTGACGTCGTCATCGACGTCTTCGACTTCGTGCACAGCTGAAGGGCGGCTATAGTAGTAGAAATTACGATCTGCAAAATCGTTCGACTTAATTCCGCCACTTAACGGCTAATCGATTTCGCTTTTAATGGCAATCCAACCGCGCGCCCCTCGTGCGCGATAAGCATCGCCTTGGCGTGGATGGCGTCGCCTACTTCACAGCTGTTAGCACGGTGAGAATTTGACGTTGAACAGCGGTCAGTCCGCATTCAGCAAGTAGGCTATATAACACACCGGTGGAGGTCGTGCTGGGTAAGGGGGATTACCACTCAATTTTAGCCTTGTTCATGGGTCGCCATCTTCTCCTCCTCCTCCTGCTTCTTCTTCTCCTAGTGTAAAGTGTGTATTTCGTGACAAACGACGACTGCTTTGTTTGTTGTCGTTTTGCACTCTTGCTCCCAATTAAGTAGAGCCAGTGTGCATGAGTCAGCTAATATTGGGCTGGACGGGTTGACGGGTGGATTAGAAAGGGGACGGAGAAGGGTGTATGAAGCGCAGCGCTCTGCTTAGCATCATGGGATGTCGAGGTAACCAGCGAATTGATAGGGGCGAAAAACAATAAAATAAAAACATCGGAAAGGAGGCAAACGATAAGCGGTGACCGATCGTGGTGTTATTTCGCGGCATTTGTCACGACTTATCGGATCACCTTTCCTACCTGAGCGACGGGGGGGGGGGGGGGGGAGTGCTTTGCATGCAAGCGGATGAAACTTACTTTCTATTTACACATTCGTTATTAACTGTTTGTGTTTGTTTGTAACTGAGTAGTTCCACGAAAATAGGGCAACCAAGCTTAACGATTAGCCGTTGATGGTTTTTTAATGTTTTTCCTATCATGAATAAACGTTACACACAAAATTAGAACAAAAAAAAAATCAAACCATTTATCGCATCATCAATCCTCTTTCAAGAGAGGAGCAAATTTTTATTGATTTTTGTTGGAAAAATGATTGCCAAAGAATGTAGCTTGCAATAGCTACGCGTTCAGTACCTTTTAATGGCATCGTTTCATACTAATCGACCCAACCTGCCACAAATTTTCCTCTTCCTCAATTCTAGTGTGTACTGTAAAAGCCCACTTTTATGAGACACCATTTAGTTGTAAAAATGATCGCATCCTTCAATTATTTCCCGGTGTGTGGGGTTAACACCTTCACGCTCGCGCTCCTAACGCACGTTGTCGAAATAAAAAATTGATTCGCCAAGTAACTCGCCTAGTTTCGATACCCTTCGAAGCATATCATTTTTATAAGTACGAGAAGCAATCAACCAATCTTGTCATAACAGAGAGCGAACAGCAAGCCGCTTAAAGTGGCCTAATAAATACAAAAACCAGCCGAACAGGAGAGGACGCAGCGTCGTCACAACCAAGGGGGAAAAATTCGTTTTATTTTTATTGAATCGACAGCTGAGCTAGCAATCAAAAATTTATGGCTCAGTTTTGATGATTTGTGGCCATGCAGGCAGGCAGAGGTAGGTAGTAGATAAGTTCCATGCTGACAAGTGCCGGGACCCGCGTTGCGTTGCCGTGCGGGAATCGGCCGTGGTGCTGCCCCGAACCCGATGACGCTCGCTCTGGTCGTAATTGATTTTTTTTCCTTTACGTTCAAGTGGGCTGACCTTCGACTGCCTGCTGTCTGGGCTCTGGGTGCCGCGCCGGCCGCGCTGCACTACGCTGGCGGTAATAAATTACAGTGAGTTTGTTGTTTCTGGGAAAGGGGTTTTGGGTGACGCCGATGAGCACACACGCACACGCTTGATCAGCGTGTCAGGAGGATGGAGGAGGGAGGGGGGATTTCCTATTTAGGGGCCAGCGTAATTGGAACGGAGGAAAGGTTAACTGAGAGTGACATTTAATCTTGTGGTTTTATGATCGTATCGGTCGATGGACTTGAAAATTTTCGAGAAAAGAGGCCGCTACCGAAAGTCAGATAGATTCGGTTGATGACTTGCACAGGTGACGACTATATTGGTCGAGGTAAAGTTAACCCGTATAAATCAATCGAATCCGTCGCTGCCAATGGATCACTAGTTAAAGAGGTTTAAATATTTTGCTCTCGTCTGTTTCAGTGCCATAAAATCCAAATTAGGGTGAAATAGCAAAAGAGAACCAATTTTTCCCCTGCTAAATTACTTCATAGATAAAAATTATTGAAATGTTTATGAGTAACATCACAAAACTTCTCTTGATGTTGTTTAAAAGTTTTCTTTATTTTTGAATATATTTTTCAACAACATCAGTAGTGAATTAATCTGCATACACCGGCTCTTGCGTGATCGTCAATTATGTGCATAGTTTATTTTGTTCATTTCTTTTTTGCATCATACTTTTTTCAATTATTGGATATTAAGAACCAAGATTATAAAAAGGATGAAGAATAGAATGCAAGTTGAAAACGATAAAACAAAATAATTCAAAATTAGGCAAATTTAGGTAACAGAAATTTTTTTTTTCTAAAACCCGAAATTGCTAAGAAGTATTTCAAAGACCAGGAAAGACGAAAATAATTTCCAACTGCGACCTTAAACTGCTGAAGAACTCTTGAGAGACTGTCAAAAAGCGAATGTAAGCTTTTTCCCTAGTTATACAATAAAAGACCATCCAAAGGACACATAATGCATACACATTATTTTAACAGTGGTCCAATATAACTAAAAATATGTTGAAGCCTTTGAGGGTATGAAAGATTTGAGCATGTTCCAAATTATACCTTAAAATTGCCATTTTGAATACCAGAAAAATCACATATATCTCTAAATTCAGTCTAAAGATGTTCCGATCCAGGTTTCAAAAGATTTAAAACCTCCTAGACCCTATTGATTTGTTTTACAATCGGATTTGTACCTTGCCTGTTATATTCAACAATGTGAAATTTAGCTTTGAAAAGAAATGTATTCCGAAGACTACTTCAACTCACTCACTTTTCTCAGAGATGGCTGAACCGATTTCCATAAAACTAGTGTTAAATGCAAAGTCTAGCTGCCTCATAACACTCTATTGAATTTGACCGTAATCGAGACATGAAACATGAGAAAATCACGAAACTTCATCATCTCAGAAACGACACAACCGATTTAAACAATACTGATATCAGATAAACGGGCTAGAGTTGACTGATGAATTATTATGATTGAACACATGGTTCAAAAGTTGAGAAAAAAAGTCGTATTTGAAATAGAAAAAAAATCTCCTATAAATAATCGAATCTAAAATGATATTTTATCGAATGATATATAATCAAGTCTATATATAATTTTATTGAGTCTATATATAATTAAGTCTAACCTCAATACGCAAGGATGGGAAAAATCGTTCAAGTGATAATTAATCAGTAGTCCAAACTGATTCTCCATCGCTTTCGATAATTTCAAAAGGATATGTGGTGAAAAATTTTCACTCGCGATTACTTTGATTTGTTTGTTTCGTTTGTTTGGGGGACACGAGGCATACGGACGCTAGGCATATGGATGTAAGGCATAGTATGCTACGCATACAGACGCGAGGCGTAATGGATGTGAGGCATAATGGATACGAGGCATACTGCCAAAAGGCATAACGGACGCGAGGTCGAATGCGATTTTGTACGATCGCATGAAATCCAATTATGTAGTTCAGGTGTTAATATATTCCTAAAGAGTTTAAGTTGGGTATAATACTTTTCTTGAAATCATGTGGCGAAGACGCATAATCGAGGGCAAGGAAACGAGGCGGCACTAAGCCGCCGTGGTTTCCGCAGTCCAAGCCGGCCGCCGACCCGCCATCGGAAGCTGCGGCCTCTTGTACCCAAACGACTGATCTACTGGTTTGCTAGGTCTACTCAAACAGAGTTTTCTTCCCTTAGTTAAGTTCGAACGAGCGGTAGCGAGTAAAGACAGCATTCGCTCGAACAGCGAGTCGGCCAAAGGGCGCGAGTGTATTGCTATTCAAATGACACTTTGAAGCGAAATACATGTTATTGAAAGAGGGCTGTGATGATGATGACGATAATAACATATTCCGCATCACTTCCCCTTGGCCTTGTGTCAATTCGGCCGTGCGTCCATATGCCTCGTGTCCGTATGCCTGCCGTCCATGATGCCTAGCGTACTCTGCCTTGCGTCTGTATGCCTCGCGTCTGTATGCCTCGCTTCTGTATGCTTAACGGGGTGTCATCGTAGATAGGTACAACACGCCCAAACCGAGAAGCTAATTTTCTTCTTTTGAAATAAGTAAGGGAAAATTAAAGCTGGATGTTCTACGGGGTGTTGTTGTCAAGAAATAGGAATATAGATACTGTTATTGTAGCCAGGGCGCATTAAACAGACTTCCAAAAAGCATGTATTCAAGTATATTACATGCAAGCTTTCATGTAATATACACACTTAAAACTGGACCTCAAGCTCGGTTAAAAAAACATCCGAGTTCACTCGGCAACTCGGGATTCAACCGATATATCAGCATAAAAACGCCGGTTGCCGAAAGTCGTCAAATCGTTCTGCCGGTACTTCGCCAAATAAACAAAGCTTGACGAATCTCGTCTCTATTTTTTGCCAATTTATCGTTAAACACAGATGATGCCGAGGTCAGCAAAAACATTACTGGGATCTCAGCACGAATTTTTAATGTTGCTGTATTTCGGCAAAACAGCTGTCATTCTCATGAACGAGTTGCCGCCATTTTTCTTAGTGCAAATTTGTGCGACTTACGGGCGAGCAAACTGGAAGCAGATAAAAGTATGGTTGAAATTTGTGCGAACTACAGGTGTTTACAATCTGTTAGACGAAAAAATGTAGTACAGATTTGTGGGAAGCGGCTGGAAGTCGAAAAAGTGTGGTTTAAAATAGTATAAATGCAATATTATTATATTTGTTTTGAGGGTAAGCGTTAGACGTAGTATTAGACTAATTGTTTTGCTCAATGCCCTACATGCGACCAAGATAAAAACAAACATTCAAAACTCAATATGAATAAATTTTATTACTTATTAAAACTCATCGAGCCTATAATTGATCTTTTGAAAGAAAAATATCGAATTCTAAGCGAAATTATTCTCTGCGACTGGATTTCAATGAAAAAACGGCTCTTTACTGTGCCGAGCATTCAGTTTATATAACCGAAAGCTCGTTAGACTGGTTTGCCGCCTCTCGGCTGGATTTGCCGAGAGCACAGTCAAATGCGTGCCGCGATTCTCGGCATAAAATGACATCTGTCAAATATTGGTTTCCCGAGATTCTCGGCGAAAGAGATTCAGCCGAGATGGTTGCCGAGCACTCGGCTGTCCGAATCTCGGCACAAACAATGCCGAGATTCGGCGAAATTTTCTAAGTGTGTAGGGCTTCGGAAGTTGTTTTCTTCAGCAGGTTCCTGCATAAGATCGCTGTATAGAAAACCTGCCGAAGAAAACCACTCACGAAGCCGTTCGATACCCTACATAAAGTACATGCAAGATTGAGATTTTATCTGCATCATGGCATCATTTTATGTCGTTGATTCAATATTGAATGTATTGCAAAAGTTGCAGCTTAAAACTATTGAACTGAAAAAAAATCGGTGAGAGAATTTTCGTCTTCGTGAAACGAAAATTTTCAGTATCGATTCTCCTGAAATAATCACTAACGATTATTTTTCATTTCTGTAACTAAGCAGCCGTATTAATGTTGATAAATGAAAATCAACAAAACGATTCGATGCGATAAAGTGATTCTTCGAGTGAGTGGTTTTTTCCATCCTTGTCAATATGAGTACAGTGATGTTTCGATTCTACCACGATAAAAGAAAATCGTGTTAGATATTCAAAACAAAATTATTTCATGCTATTTGCATGTGTTAATGAATGTTTATTTGTGTTTGAATGTTATGTTTCAAATTTATAAGTTTGAATTATAAAGGCTGGGTCTCACTGCTAGGTGGATTGAAATGTTTTTTTTTTTTCAAGAAATTAGATCGCCTGTATCGTGGCGCCATGTCATCCAAAATAACTGTGGTAATACTGAACATCTCTTCTCTTTTCTTCACATGAGTTGAATAGATTGTTTGCTCGATTGTAATGGCAGTGGCAGATAATTTTATTCCAATTTCGGCAACTGTCCTCGCTTTAGTAGTAATATAAAGGCACTCAAAAAAAAGGAGAGGCGAAACAAGAAAGCAGGTAAATTTGCATAAATATACAGTTTTTTCAATGTCCTAATTCGCTTTTCTACCACGACTACTGATGGTGATTTAACTTATAAACCGGTGATCTTGCGAAGGTCATAAAAACCCCGAAAATATTTGAAGTTTACGAATAAGGGTTTGAAATCCTTGTGAGATATAGACAGAAATGGATCTCAGAATTGAACCATAGAAATGAAAACAAAGACGAAAACATTTTCAAGTAGGCCAAAAAATTCCATTTTAATAACCACAAAAGATGTTTTTTTGACGTGGGACTACGTCTTTGTTTACTATACTGGGATGCATTATGTAAAATTGGAAATGAAACTAGCAAATGTTGCGTCAGATTTCAAACGTTAATAACAGCATAACCACATGATGGATAACAATAACCAATGTGTTGTTGGATAGATAAAATGTATAACAATTTTGTCACCAGTGCGTCTTGAACTGTCCTACAGATAAGACGTTTTTTCGGTTGCTTGTGGACTGGTCTTTGACTGCCTATAGCTTCAAAGTTTGTGTTTTGTCAGTGTGTCTTTTAAAGACTACCTGAAAGTTATTTCCCATCAGTCTTTCTCAAGACTACCTACTTTTGAATTTAACATTTGTTTTAACTTTTTTCGTATCACCTGAAATGGCTGGACGGAAAAAGAAACCTCGCTTCGCTGCGGGGAGGAAAAGAGAGGCATCTCTTTCTGACACATCGAGTGTCTGTAGTGACAATCCTTTTGATATTTTGCCTGAGCAAGAAGCTGGTGAAATGGAAGTTACCAATAATGAAACTATACAAAATATAAAATCTTTAAAAAAGGAGAAAGTTCCACCTATTGTGGTAACTATTTCTTCTGAATTTAATATATTCAAAAAGGAACTTTCAACGTTTGTTTCTGACGTTAAAGTTACCTATCAAATTGGCCGTAGAGGTGAATGCCGCTTATTAGCCGACTCAGTAAAGGGTCGTGATCGTCTTGTTCAGTATTTAACTGACAAGATGTACAAATTTTTTACATATGACACCAAGAACGCCAAGCCGTTTAAGGTTGTCTTGAAAGGTCTCACCAACGATCAAACCGTTGATGAGATCAAACTTACTTTAACAGAATTACTTGGCATAGCCCCTACCCAAGTAATTCTATTGAAACAAAAATCACGAGGCGAAAACAGTCAGAGAACTGGAATTTCCCTTGTTAATTATTTAATTCATTTTAACCGCAATGAGGTTAACAACTTAAATTTTTTTGAAAAAGCACATGCTTTGTATAATGTGCGTGTAAAGTGGGAAATTTATAGGAAGTATGGCGGAGGTGAAAAGCATATCACCCAATGCCGTACTTGCCAACGTTATGGCCATGGTTCCAAATTCTGTAACATGGACCAAAAATGTCTTAATTGTGGAGACTCTTCTCACAAAAAGGACACATGTCCTGTGAAAGAGAGTAAAAATTTTCGCTGTGCGAATTGTAACGGCAACCATATGTCAAATTTTTATCAATGCCCAGTCCGTTTAGCAATTGTTAAGGCAAGGCAAACAAAATTCAATTTCTCAATTAAAACCAACTTCAAAACAAAATTCTCCAAGCGTACCAGTGACGCATAGTTTACCTACTCCTTTGCATACCCGTTTAACTTATGCACAGGTTACAGGTAGTTCGAACATTATACCGCCTAGTGTTGGTAGTTCGAAAATAACCGTTAATATGGGTAAGCAAAACACGCTAGAATATAATTGTACACCTATCACTCCAGCTAATATTGCTACCGAAAATATTTTTTATAATGTCAACTGCCTGGGGCCTATTACGGCAGGTAAACTTTCTTTTTTGCAACAGGCAATGTTCGATCTTATGAACGCCATGTTGCAGGCAAAATCAATGTTTGAAGCCATTCAAATAGGTACAAATTTTACTATTAAAATTGTTTCTAATTTAAAATTTAGCAATGATTTTAAATAAAACAATAAAAATATTAAATTGGAATGCTCGCTCATTGAAGGCCAATGAGAATGAGCTTTTTAATTTTTTAACAGTAAATAATGTGCATATTGCAATTATTACTGAAACATTTTTGAAACCTAACATAAAATTAAAATATGATCCCAATTACGTGGTTCATAGATATGATAGGATTCAGGGTTCCGGCGGTGGAGTTGAAATTGTTATTCATCGCCCAATCAAATATCGTGCTCTTCCCCATCTTGAGACGAAAGTTATTGAAACTTTGGGAATTGAAGCTCAAACTGAACTTGGGATTTTATTTATTGCCGCAGCATATTTACCATTTCAATGCACACGCGAGCTCAAAAATTATTTTAAAGGTGATTTACAAAAACTCACCAGAAATCGTTCGAAATTTATCATAATCGGCGATTTTAACGCTAAACATCGTTCATGGAATAATTCTCAAAGTAATTCCAATGGCAAAATTTTATTCAACGATTGTTCTTCAGGATACTATTCTATGTTGTCTCCGAATAGTCCTACATGCTTTTCTTCTGTAAGAAACCCTTCAACAATTGATTTGGTGCTAACAGATCAAAGTCATGTATGTAGTGATTTTATCACACATGCTGACTTTGATTCTGACCATCTTCCAATAACTTTTTCTTTATCACATTAATCAGTTTTAAACCCTATGAGCTCTGTTTTTAATTATAACAAGGCTAATTGGGAAAGATACGAAACTCATATTGAGAGATATTTCAATAATGAGCTTGATTTGCAAAACGAAGTGAATATTGATTCCGCTTTGGAAGCATTAAAATGTGCAATTGTTGATGCCAGGAATTATTCTGTTCCAAAGGCTCAAGTGAAATTTGATTCATCAATAATTGACGAAAATCTTCAACTTCTAATTCGTTTGAGAAATGTCCGCAGACGTCAATATCAACGTTCTCGTGACCCTGTTTTTAATACTATTTATAAAGATTTACAGAAAGAGATTAAACATAGATTTACTCTTCTGAGAAATCAAAATTTTGAGACTAAAGTTGAAAAATTGAAACCATATTCAAAACCATTTTGGAAGCTGTCGAAGATTCTTAAGAAACCTTCAAAGCCTATTCCAGTTTTAAAAGATGGTGAACGTTTTCTTGTATCCAATGAACAAAAGGCTCAAAGACTTGCTCAGCAGTTTGAGAGTGTTCATAAATCAAATTTGAATTTTGTGAGTCCAATTGAAAATGAAGTCACACGTCAATTTGATTTAATTTCTTCCCAGAATTTTTTACCTGCAGAAATAATTGAAACTAATTTGAATGAGATTAAATCAATTATTAAAAATTTCAAAAATATGAAAGCACCTGGTGACGATGGAATCTTTAATATACTAATCAAACATCTCCCTGAGAGCACAATGGAATTTTTAGTGAAAATTTTCAATTGCTGCTTCAAAATTGCATATTTTCCCAAATTATGGAAATATGCAAAAATTACTCCAATTTTAAAGCCGGATAAGAATCCAGCTGAAGTTTCAAGTTATCGACCAATCAGTTTGCTTTCTTCAATAAGTAAACTGTTTGAGAGAATTATTCTTAACAGAATGATGTCACACATCAACGAAAATTCAATTTTTGCAAATGAACAGTTTGGATTTCGCCATGGGCATTCCACAACTCATCAATTGCTCAGAGTTACTAATATGATACGAGCTAACAAATCTGAAGGTTATTCCACTGGAGCTGCTCTTTTAGACATAGAAAAAGCATTCGACAGTGTTTGGCATAAAGGTTTGATTGCGAAATTGCAAACTTTTAATTTTCCAATTTTCCTAATCAAAATTTTAAAAAATTATCTTACTGATCGAACTCTGCAGGTTGTCTATCAGAATTCAAAATCTGATAGATTTCCTGTCAGAGCAGGTGTACCTCAAGGTTCAGTCTTGGGTCCAGTCCTGTACAACATATTCACTTCAGATCTTCCTGATTTGCCTCCAGGATGCACAAAGTCATTGTTCTGCGATGACACAAGCATTTCCGTAAAAGGAAAAAGTCTTCGTGTCACATGCAGTCGATTGCAGAAAAGTTTAGATATTTTTTCTTCCTACTTGCAAAAGTGGAAAATCTCTCCCAATGCTTCTAAAACTCAAATGATAATTTTTCCGCATAAGCCTAGGGCTTCTTTCCTCAAGCCAAACAATAATCACGTTGTCAAGATGAATGGGGTTATTTTAAGTTGGTCCGACAAGGTTAAGTACTTGGGACTAATTTATGATAAAAAACTTATTTTCAAAGAGCACATTGAGAGTATACAAGCCAAGTGCATCAAATATACGAGATGTTTATATCCTCTCATTAACAGGAATTCTAAACTTTGTTTAAAGAACAAACTTTTGATCTACAAACAAATTTTTAGACCAGCAATGCTTTATGCTGTACCGATCTGGTCAAGTTGCTGTTCAACAAGGAAGAAAACGCTCCAAAGGATTCAGAATAAAATTCTGAAAATGATTTTGAAGCGTCCTCCTTGGTTTGGTTCACTCGAATTACATAGACTTACTGGTGTTGAACCATTAGAAGCTATGTCAAAAAAAAATTATTAACAATTTTCGACAAAAATCGTTGCAATCCTCAATTGCTACGATAAGCTCTCTTTATAGCCAATAAGTTATCAATTAAGTTAGTTGTAAGTTTACTTCCCCTTTCCTGACAAGTAGGTTTAAATCCCTACGAATTATAAGTCCTTATTGCGAAAGCAAACAAATCCTAACAATTAAAATTACAAATTTCTAACAGTGTTGAGAAGTCACCATTTGTGATTGGACACACATACTCATTATTTACTAATATTTATCATAAATACTTAAGCTACTAACAAATCCCCCCTTAAAAAAAAAAAACAATTTTGTAATATGCTAGTTATCACTCTAATTTCATTGCTTAGCGGTAAAATTGATAAAAAGTTTCAATGACAAATTTACGCGAGCAATGAACCAATTACATGCGAGCATTCCTAGCACAGACGACGAGAATGGACACCAACCATTCCCAATGGTATTCAATGTATCAATATCGAAAAAAATTTACAGAGTCTCCCCGTCCCAATAGGTCAATTTATTTTTGCTCCTATGAGCTTAGACTAACATGATGTCTCGAAGGTAAAAGTTTTCCGAAAAGTTTGAAACAACACCCATCCTTGAACAATTTCTAAACCTGCGTGTTAGGTTCTGAAGAACCTAATAAAAACTGATGTCTTGAAAGAAAACATGCCGGTAAAAGCAACAGTACCAGTGGAGTAAAGAACCGCAGGTCTCTCGTCGTCTATGATTGCAGCGGTGCTCTTCCATCCGTACATTTCAGCGGTGCACTTCTATTCGTATTGCAGCGGTACTGTTCGTACTGCAGCGGTACTATTCGTATTGCAGTGGTACACTTTTGTGCGTACATTTCTATTCGTGTGTAATCGCGGAAAAATTGCAATGCTGCTGTTGATGGTGATTGAAAGTTTATCTCATAAATATGATTACCATAAATCACTCAACAAGAATTGTAAATTTTTGCAAAGGATATATATTTAATTTTATCTTCGATATTCACTAAATAATCGAGACCGGATAGTATCAAAAGAGTAAATTCCTAAAGATATACATTTATAGAAGCGTAAGAGCCAGCGAATGCTTGTGAATTTTTTGTTTATTTACTAAGATTCATTCAGAATCTATTTTTACATTTCAAAATTGTTAGATGATATATTATTATTCCAAGCTTTACCATAACGAACGTATATCAGCTGTCTTCGTCATACAGCGAATATAGTTGTAGGCAAATGAAAAGGATTGTCAAGCAAAAAACAAAAATGGAATTGTTGATTGCTAAGATTTTTGCTGGAACTTATTAAAAATTTTGTTTAAAATATCTTTTTATGTTTGCCAATTAATGAACCTTTGTGAGGGCTTCCTTATTATTTTGAGAGTAAGATCTATATTATAGATTTGACTTAATCAGAGTTAAATAAGTAATATTGGATTTGGTTTTTGAGGATATAGAGTTAATTTTGACTGCGTGCGTCAAATTACGAGAAATTCTTGGTGCTTCTTCAACAAGCACGATATGCTTGTGCCTTGTCAAATACATGTTGTTTGCACACACAAAAAATACTACAGGCATAATATCGCCAAATATAAACGATATTTTTCGAGTGTTGTTGAATATATTTCAAAAAATGATTTCCAGAGGAGGCTGAAAATAAAAATACGTACAGCGGCTGAGCAAACACATTGATTCTGTCTGCAGACTCTGTATATTTTGTAACAAAAAATCCCCTAATTACAGTATTTAGTCCCACGTCACCATTTCATACAACCCTAGGGCTGTATACCTTGTAGTATTTTTCTCTTCTGTAAAGCCAAAACACAACTGCATCCGTTAATTAGGATTATTGCTCCATCACCCCGGTTTTATTTGGTGGCAGTCAAATATCCTGTTATAATTAAGGTATAATGAATATTTGCTGCCATTGCACCCGATTCCTGGTAGGTTCGACTCGGATCACTTTGCGAAATTTTCAAGGGCTCTAGTAATCTCTTTCTGCTATACCCGGACGAACACATACGATTCGCGTAGATTCTCTAGGATTCCTCATATTGGATTCATGAGCATCCTTGAAAAGGATTCCTGAAAAAAGAATCCTCAGGAATGCCCTGTATATGGCTCTAGGATTATTGAATAAGAATCCTGAGTGGGAATCCTCCGGATCGTGTTTGCGATTCCTTTCACGATTCCGTTACCGAGTTAAAGGAATCCTGGGGATTCTTATTCAGGATTCTCTGCGTGTTAGTAAAAGTAGTCAGGTAGCGCCTAAAGCCCTGAATTCTCCTTTTGGCCACTCTAAACTCTCTAAGCAAGTGTGAGAAAAACCAGGTTAATTTATGCTAGGTTTCTGGTCACTGTGAAATCGAAAAATCTAGGTGATCGAAAAAGGATATTGATTATTGGAAACTCGATACTTTGAATGTAAGGACTCCACTCGAATTGGCATGCGCAGGTGTCCTGGTTCGAAAATGAATGTGCACGCAAAAATTGGATGGTGCGAAACCACATAAAAAAATGGGGCTAAATTACCACAACCGTTGATTAGTTTTGCAACCAGTACAACGAATGTGTGTGTTGTTCGTAACGCATTTGATGCTCTAGCGTTTGTACCGGTATTGGAAATGCTTTTTAGAAGACTGCTATAGATGAAGCAGTGCCGAAAAAAGGGAAAAATACTGATGATTTTCGTACTGAATAGATTGATCAAAAAATTAAGTGATCGATTCTTTTTCATAAATCAGGTCATTCATAAACATTATCGAACCAAAAACAAATTAAAAGACATTCTGTGCCGAACACGCATCAGTACTGGACGTGTTTGGTGATCGGTCCGATAGAGTATAAAACAAAAGACGTGTGAACAAGTGTTGGCATTGTTTGCCTGGTCGAGTGAAATAAATCCGGGTTCAAGGTCGTTCCTTTGTGCAACTGTTTCGCATCGTGACTGCCAGCTGGTGCGTAAGCCGATTTGGCTGCTGGCTGGATTGTGCTACAGCAGTGGACGAGACACAAACGAGGAAAAAGAAGATGCCATCAGTGTCAGCGAGTCGTATCGCTGTGTGGAGTGATCTCACACCTGGCTCGCTGCTGGTGGCTGTTTGGTGCTGCTGTATTGGTGCTGCTGGCTGTAACGGCTGCTACTTCGAACGATCGGACAACCAACCTTACTGGAAGGGAGAAATAAAAAGGTACGTGTTCTTGTCAGCGCTAGTGCGCTAAACATAGCGCGATGGATGTAGATCCCTCGCCTCCCGCGCCACCATCCCCGAACCCCTCTGACCCTGACCCTTCTGTTACCCCCTCCCCTGTTCATTCTTCAGTCCCCCCTCGCCCAGGCTTTACCCAGACGGAGCCCAGGGCAGCTATACTGTTTATTTTCGGCCAAAGGCAGGACCGAAATCGAAAAAGTTGAACCTCTTGCAGATTTCTAAAGACCTGACGAAGGAGTACAAGGGCGTGACCGAAATTTCCAAGGTCCGGCCTAACAAGCTCCGTGTCGTGGTCGGTAACCTGAAAGAGGCCAACGATATAGCTTGCTCTGAGCTCTTCACACGCGAGTATCGCGTTTACATACCCGCACGAGACGTGGAGATCGACGGTGTCATAACCGATTCGAGTCTGTCCGTCGAGTGTATACTGCAAAGTGCCAAAGGGTGCTTTAAGAACAAAACGTGTCCCGAAGTAAAGGTGCTCGACTGCAAGCAATTGCGGTCAGCATCGATCATCGGTGGCAAAACAGTATACACTCCGTCAGACTCGTTTCGAGTTACGTTCGCCGGGTCTGCACTACCAAGCCACGTCTCGATCCACCGGGTTCGTCTCCCTGTGAGGCTCTACGTGCCCCGCGTCATGAACTGCCTGAATTGCAAGCAGTTAGGCCATACAGCCGCCTACTGCTGCAATAAGGCACGTTGTGGCAAGTGTGGGGAGTCTCATGCGGAAGATTCTTGCAGTGTTAACGCTGAAAAGTGTATTCACTGCGGAGAAAATCTGCATGAGCTCTCGACATGTGCGGTGTACATGCAGCGCAGGGATAAAATAAAACGGTCTCTCAAAGAGCGTTCAAAGCGTTCCTACGCTGACATGCTGAAGAAGACCGTTACCACTTCTCCCGTTACTTCGAACCCCTTCGATCTGTTGCCCTCTGAGGAAACCGATTCTGACGATTCACCAGCGGGAGCATCTTACGCCAATCCTGGGGAGTCTAGAAAGAGGAAAAGTGTTTCCTCTCCTAAACTTCCCAGAAAAGGTCCTAAGATTTCTCAAAGTGAAATGAAGGTTACAAACAAACCAAACAGTGCTGCGGAAAAACCGAAGCAAACTCCTCCTGGGCTGGCAAATTTAAAGTCCCAGAAGGAGTTCCCAGCACTGCCAGGAACATCTAAAACCCCAGTTGCTCCTTTTACACTCCCAGTTGATGAAACAAACTCTGGATTAGTGAAATTTTCTGGCATTGTGGACTGGATTTTTGAAACTTTCAATGTACCCGATCCAATTAAAATTTTTCTTACAGCATTCCTCCCAACAGTTAGATCATTTTTGAAGCAGTTGACTGCCCAATGGCCTCTCCTTGCAGCGATTGTATCCTTCGATGCCTAATTCAACTGCGTATATGAAGGATTCTATCTCTGTCTTACAGTGGAATTGTAGAAGTATTTTACCAAAAATTGATTCGTTTAAAGTTTTGATAAATAAAAACAAATGCGATGCATTTTCCCTTTGTGAAACTTGGCTTACTTCAAATATTGATCTCAACTTCCATGATTTTAATATTATTCGCCTTGATCGAGACACCCCATATGGAGGAGTACTTTTAGGGATTAAAAAGTGCTATTCTTTCTATCGTATTAACCTCCCCTCGATTCCAGGCATCGAAGTTGTCGCATGTCAAATGACAATACAAGGTAAAGAGCTTTGTATTGCCTCAATATATATTCCCCCCAGAGCACAGGTTGGGCAACGGCTGCTCTTTGATTTAATAGAACTTCTTCCCTCGCCACGTTTGATTTTGGGAGACTTCAACTCTCATGGCGTGGCTTGGGGTTCCCCATACAATGATAACCGCTCCTCTTTAATCTATAACCTTTGCGATGACTTCGACATGACTATTTTAAACAACGGTGAAATGACACGTATCCCGAAACCTCCAGCGCGCCCAAGCGCTTTGGATCTATCCTTATGTTCGACGTCGCTACGGTTGGATTGCACATGGAAGGTAATCCTCGATCCTCACGGTAGCGACCATCTGCCTATTCTTATTTCAATTACTAACGGGTCAACTCGCATGCGACCAATTGACATTCCGTATGACCTCACACGAAATGTCGATTGGAAGTTATACGAGGAAATGATTTCAAAAGCGGTCGAGTCGATTCAACATCATTCACCACTTGACGAATACAACCTCCTTGCGGGCTTGATTCTCGACGCCGCGTTGCAAGCCCAAACGAAGAAATATCCCGGCGTAACGATCAAAGAACGGCCTCCCACTCCGTGGTGGGACCAAGAGTGCTCCGATGTCTACACGCAAAGATCCGACGCGTTTAAGGCCTACCAGACGGGAGGTATACCTGGCGACTATTTACGGTATTCGGAGCTTGATACCAAGCTTAAAAGCTTGGCTAAAGCAAAGAAACGTGGATATTGGCGTCGGTTCGTGAACGAGACGTCGAGGGAGACATCGATGAGCACTCTTTGGAACACAGCCCGAAGAATGCGGAATCGCGTAACGGTCAACGAAAGCGAGGAGTCTTCAAGTAGGTGGATATTTGATTTTGCCAGGAAAGTATGTCCGGACTCTGTTCCTGAGCAAAATATTGTTCGCGATGCGTCTCCGGGCCACGACGCGATAGAATCACCTTTTACGATGGCAGAACTTTCAGTTGCCCTCCTGTCCTGTAACAATAACGCGCCTGGATTAGATAGAATCAAATTCAACTTGTTGAAGAATCTACCCGGCAATGCCAAGAGGCGCTTGTTGAACTTGTTCAATAAGTTCCTGGAGCAAAACATTGTACCGCAGGATTGGAGGCAAGTGAAGGTGATCGCCATCCAAAAACCAGGGAAACCAGCTTCTAATCACAACTCTTATAGGCCGATTGCAATGCTATCCTGTATCCGGAAATTGATGGAAAAAATGATACTCCGTCGTTTAGACCACTGGGTCGAATCAAATGGTCTACTATCAGAAACTCAATTTGGCTTCCGCCGTGCCAAAGGGACGAATGATTGTCTTGCGTTGCTTTCAACAGATATTCAGCTGGCGTATGCTCGTAAAGAACAAATGGCGTCTGCGTTCTTGGACATTAAGGGGGCTTTTGATTCCGTTTCTATTGACATTCTTTCGGGTAAACTTCACCGACAAGGATTTTCTCCAATTTTGAACAATTTTTTGCACAACTTGTTGTCCGAAAAGCACATGCATTTTACGCATGGCGATTTGGCAACTTTTCGCATTAGCTACATGGGTCTTCCCCAGGGCTCATGTTTAAGCCCCCTTCTTTACAACTTTTATGTAAATGACATCGACGAATGTCTGGCAAATTCATGCACGATAAGACAACTTGCAGACGACAGTGTAATCTCTGTTACAGGAGCCAAAGCTGCCGATTTGCAAGGACCATTGCAAGATACCTTGGACAATTTGTCTGCTTGGGCTTTACAGCTAGGTATCGAATTCTCTCCGGAGAAGACTGAGATAGTAGTTTTTTCTAGGAAGCATGAACCTGCTCAGCTTCAAACACAATTAATGGGTAAAACGATTTCTCAGGTTTTGGTACACAAATATCTTGGTGTCTGGTTCGACTCTAAAGGCACCTGGGGTTGTCACGTGAGGTATCTGATGAAAAAATGTCAACAAAGAGTGAATTTTCTTCGTACAATAACCGGACAATGGTGGGGAGCCCATCCAGGAGACCTTATAAGGCTTTACCAAACAACGATATTGTCTGTTATTGAATACGGGTGTTTCTGCTTCCGCTCCGCAGCAAACACACATTTGATCAAACTGGAGCGAATACAATATCGTTGTTTGCGTATCGCCTTAGGTTGCATGCAGTCGACCCATACGATGAGTTTGGAGGTTTTAGCTGGAGTACTACCATTGAAAAACCGCTTCTGGAGCCTGTCTTCTCGTATTCTAATCAAATGTGAGGTCTTGAACCGTCCCGTGATTGAAAATTTTGAAAGGTTAATCGAACTTAATTCTCAAACCCGTTTTATGACATTGTATTTCAATCACATGTCCCAAAATATTAACCCTTCTTCGAATATTCCAAATCGTGTCGACTTATCAAATACTTCTGATTCTACTGTGTTTTTCGATACATCCATGATAGAAGAAACTCGTGGAATCCCGGATCATTTACGCGTGCAGCAGATCCCTAAAATTTTTTCCAATAAATATCGAAACATCAACTGCGACAATATGTACTACACTGACGGATCACTTCTTGATGGGTCCACTGGCTTCGGTATCTTCAATAACAATTTAACCATCTCCCATAAGCTCGATAATCCTGCTTCTGTTTACGTCGCAGAATTAGCTGCAATTCAGTACACCCTAGGGATTATCGAAAAAATGCCCACGGACCATTATTTCATCTTTACGGACAGTCTCAGTTCCATTGAGGCTCTCCGATCGATGAAAGATGTTAAGCACTCTCCGTATTTCCTGGGGAAAATACGGGAACATCTGAGTGCTTTATCCGAAAAATCTACTCAGATTACCTTAGCGTGGGTCCCTTCTCACTGCTCGATACCGGGTAATGAGAAAGCGGACTCTTTGGCTAAGGTGGGCGCAACAAACGGTGATATTTATGAAAGACCAATTGCCTTTAATGAATTTTTCGCACTTGTACGTCAGAATACGATCATCAGTTGGCAAAATGCTTGGACCAGAGGGGAATTGGGAAGGTGGTTACATTCCATAATCCCCAAAGTATCGACGAACCCGTGGTTCAAGGGGTTGGATGTAGGTCGGGATTTCATTTGCGTGATGTCCCGGCTTATGTCCAATCACTATAGATTTGACGCGCTCCTCCGTCGTGTTGGGCTCGGGGAAAGTGGTATCTGTGCCTGTGGTGAAGGTTATCACGACATAGAGCATGTGGTTTGGTCATGCCCTGTACACCGTGACGCCAGGTCTAAATTAATAGCTTCCCTGCAGGCCGAGGGTAGACAGCCGGCTGTTCCTGTTCGTGATGTCTTGGCGAGCCGTGACCTATCCTACATGTCCCTTATATACGTTTTCCTGAAATCCATCCACGCCCCAGTCTAGTCCCGTTCCCCTCCGTCTACACCCAACAAAACGACAAGAACACGTTTGAACCTTAAGCACAAAACCAGCAACCAGACCCCGCACAACAGAACCAGGACCCAAGGACTACGAGCCTCTGTCCCAACTCACGACATCGTGGCTCAGCAGAACGAATCCATACATGCCATTCGACGATTATCAGACGACCATTGAACAACAAAACACTGATTGGAAATCCCATGCTAGTTTTAAGTTAGACTTAATTTCAGCTCGTAGTCGGCAGCGAGGATAAAAAATTTGCTTTAGTTTTTAAGTCATCAGATATAATTGGCGCCGTTAAACATTAAATTGTATTTGTGCCGTGTCAAATAAATGTTATGTGAAGAAAAAAAAAATTAAAAGACATTGGGTTTGTTTGAAATATTTAACTATGACTCTGGTTTTATTCATATGCATTTGGTTCCATGTTACTGCGTGTGATTCATATTCTGATCTCGGTTTCTGTCAATGTATTCATTGTACAACTGTTGCGTAATGCATTTAACACATATTTTGTGCAAAGTTAGAGCAACGATTGTGCGTTTGAGAGGACCAGTGCCTTAGAATATCAATGTTTATTTATGAGTAGATGAATTGAATTAATCTCAGTGTCAGCACATTTATTCTCTGATGCAACTCAGTAACCTATGTTCATTGTGATGATGCATGAATATCGTTTCTCATATTCAATGACAGAATAGTGGAATGAATAAATGGTATAAATGGTCGAATAAGGTTAATTTTGATTTTCTTTATTTTAATGTGATTTTTATTTTTGACGATCAAAATATCAACACGAGTATTGAAGTTTATCTTGTCGGTGTTCACCGGTTTCTTGGTATCATGAATATCAACGGTCGCATGGGTAGTATGATTATCAATATAAAGACGGCAGAAGATCGCTGCTTTTGAATATCATGACAGTGAATATTCTCAGCACTGGAGAGGACATATTGGTTGATTAGGGCTTGAACTTTTGCGTGTGGAGATGGCAGCTATTCAGGAGGGGCAGTGACCGGAAACGGAAGAACGTGAATTGTAGGCAGTTGATCCTATTGCCGTCACTTCATTCAAGTACCACATCTAGTAGAGTGGCGGCATAAGAGCCGAAAGGGTAGTCGGTTTTATACTAATTGGAAAGATGAAGCGTGTCCTTAGATGGAGGACGATCAGTGACGGTATATGCGTGTAGGCACTGACTACACAAACCCGATGACGAGAGGCAGAATTTCTACGATCTCCTTGAAAAGTACTGTGTACCCGTTAGTGCTCCGGAACACGGCAGCATATGCCAATGCGCAAGTCGAGCAGGAAGATTGCTACTGCTACGAATGATAATGGCCTGGGGTTAATTGATCTTTTACAGCCAGACGCATGACTATCTCCATACGCCATCCTCACATACTCTGCCGAAGATGGTCCTAAACACACGTCGGTCGAAAACGGCTAGTGCTTGCAAGTCCCCTCGAGCATAGACCATATCTTGTGCCCTTAGGGAACTACCGGTCTAATGAGCATTATGGCTATCTGTGGCCGGAATATTCGAAAGCACACCTGAATGCACTCAAATGGGATGGCCTGCTTTCATATCGACACGTTAGAGTGTAGGGAGATATCGAGTAGCTAAAGTCGCCGAAGGGAACGTCACCATTGCATTGTGAGCGTTTTCTTGTGGAGACGAAGAGTTGCTTCTCCAGGAACGATGCGGCGAGCTTCTATGAAAAGATCAAGGAAATCAGGAACTGAAAGAAGGGGAGCTTGATTACCGATAAATCGGAGGTGTCCAAGTGTTGGAAAAATATTTAAGTGTAATGTTGAACGGTGAGGAAAACAGAGGCGTCGGAAGGAGCAGGATATTGAGATGATGGATTAGCCTATCCCTAATTTTAGAGAGATGGACGAAATAATGATTTCAACCAATGAAATGTTCGTCTTGCCAAGCTGAAGAAAATTATTTGTTGTTGAGGTCCCTACGATAACGCTTAGCGATGTGGAAAAAGGGAGGGGTAACCCCATGTACTGACTTTTACAGAAGCCTAGATTTTTTGAGTGTTGCGGGTTATAACTGAATAAATTCAATAATTTTCTGGTCCTCGGTAACGTTGAAAGGCCAGAGGTTTATGTCCATGGACCGAAACCAGATATTCGGCGACATTTTTAAATCCAAAATGGCGACTTCCGGTTTTTGCGAGCTTCCTACAACTGTAGAAAACATTCCCAAACTCCCTCAATAATGATATTTTCTTAACAAGGACAACGCTTAGAAACCCAAAATCAGTGTCCGACGATAATTGGAAATACATGATGGCGACTTTCGTGGTCTGGAGTTTTCCGAAAATCGAACATACTCTGATATATGAATATTTTTGGGATCACGTCGGGGTAATTTCCAAAGTCCAAATATCGATGTTCGACGTTATTTTCAGCTTATGACGACAAGTTTCGTTTTTCGGAAAGCAGTAAGTAATAACAAAGAAAATACTCATATATTTCCTAAAGTTGTTTTTCAGAAACCAAGGCCATGCCTAGAAACCGTAACTCGCATCTGACGACTTTTCAAAATTCAGAACGCTGACCTCCGCATTAAGATAATTCACGAAAGCCGATCACATATCTTGGAATATGAGTATTTTCAGAGTTCTGATGACGGCATAATAATGTCTGGAAAAATTGTCAGATTGTGGTGGGTTTTATACAATGGACATTATTCAAAACTTATGGCAAAATGTGAGAATGAAAGTCTCCATCTCTCCTAATTATTGATTGATGCATCCCAACCGCATTTTTTTTTTTATTCTCGCTTATTTTCCGTCGGTCTAGCTCCGCCACTGTTGTGGCCAATCACCGACGCCCAGGGAGGCGACTCCACACCCAGGACCCTAACTCACGACCCGTTTATTAACGGACCGGCGCCAACGGCTTTACTTCCTCATGCGATGGAAGGCGTGATCCCAGAGATTTTTCGCCTCAGAAAATCTCCCGCTGTCGGCTAGGATTGAATCTAGACCAGTTGGGTTGGTTGTGAGTGGATCACGCCACCTCACAACCATCGACACCTATGTCGGCGGTGGGATTCGAACCCAGGCGTCGAGCGATCCCAACCGCATGTCTGGCATCAATTTTCAAGCCTATATATCTATAAATGTCAAGATTCGACTGTATTTTTTAATTGCCTGAACCGAATTTCTCCAAACCTGGCATACGTGTTCCCTGGATGAAGGTCATAGAAATATTTGAAATAAAAGATAGGAGTAACACCTGAAGAAGAAAAGGGTCTTATCAGCCGAGAAGAAAGTTGAAAATTTTTATGTATTATTAGGACTTTTTCAATTAGCCCCCTGATTTTCTTGTCTTTGATCATGTATGGAGGCTTGAGTTTATGTCCAAAGACACGATATGCATGACGATATATTTAAATTTATAATGGTTACTTCCAGGCTAGGTGAAAAAAGCTTCCTAAAATCCCCAAATATTGTCATTTCCGGAACCTAAACGACTTGGAACCGATGCACGATGTCTGCCGACATTCAAAATTCACTCTGGCTCTTCCGGTTTTAGAAAACTCGTGGAAATCGATCATATGCTCTCCAACGTGGTTTTTTCAAAAGGATATGGTGTCCAGAGACCGATATGTTTTGCAACATTTTGGAGAATTTCGTTTTATGAGAAACTAGTATAATGCTTAAGTATTTCCAATGTCAGTATTTCCGGAAATAACTTGAGGCCAAGAAACAGCAAATTTAGGCATCCCATTCCTCAGTATTTATATTTTTGAAACCAGGGATATGCCCAAAAATCGGCGTTGGATTCCAATTTGAAAGTCATGGCGTCTTCGGGTTACTGGGAAGCTGTGAAAAACTGATGAAAATGCTCAAGTAATCTCCAATATTAGTAACAAAAGATAACAACTTTTTGGCTCAACCAACCAGGCTATAACTTCTAATAAATATGGCTGCACTGTTAATTTTTGTTCTTATGAATTAAACCAGAAAATGATAAAATAAAGCACTCCAGAATACGAGTTCACGATTGTTTGATAGAATAAGTGCTTTAGAGTATCTTACACATTAACAGAAATGACATCATTAGCACTAATTCTCCTCAAAGAATGCGGGCTAATGGCGTTAGAATTCCATACAGGCTTTTAATGACGGTTCAATGAATTATGCTTAGTTTCAATTTAGTAATTGACGGACGCGAATAGAAATGAAGTGGCAACTTATTATGATTTAATTTAAAAGCTCGGTGTAAGAATCTGTACCTTGCTTGATAATATTAATGAGATTAATAGTAGGTAGATTTGATGAGAATAATATTGAAAAATTCGGTTGGTCCACTGATGGCACATTACCCTACCCCATCAACCAGAAACCCCCTGTGGCGAGTTGCCACACGCGAGACGCCGAACCGTGTCAGCGATGCAGCCTGCCAGAAAATTGCGGTGCAATGATGATGAGGAGGCACACAACACATATAATCGGGGTGCGACAGCGACATGACCGGCATACGGGAAGGGGACGAACTCACAAATCAACTCTATCTCATCAACGTCCAACCGATCGCCTCTATAGGACACAACCGTCGAACATGGTAAACGGGGCCCACATATGGATGGCCGCTGACATCCGTTCATGTCCAGTCAGTCAAGGGGGACCTCCATCAGCTACACAACATCTCGGCCGTGTGATCTTCGTGAATTGAATCAAAAGCAATCTCATCCATTTGCTCCGTCGTCGTCGTCGTCGCGTCGTCCGTCCCTGCTGCCCTGGCTCAGACAGACAACGATGTATTTGCTGCTGCTGTCGCTGCTGCTCACGCTCTCGTCCGTTCGCCACCGAATTATAGTGATGAGGCTGCCGTTTTTGCCTATTAATATGCCGACGGTTTGTTTATTGTTGCCATTTTTTCTCCCCTGTTCTGTAGTCCCCTCAGGCCATGCAATAATTCTCGACAGAGGCATCCTTGTTTTTCATCATCATCATCATCATCGTCGTTGTTGCTGTGTTGCCTGCAGCACAGCGCAGTTAGCTGACACTGAGTCAGTATTTACGAGAGAACGACAACGTTTGATGACGCCATGACGCTTGACGTGAATCTTCTGAGCAAAAACTCAACCGCTGTTTCCCCTCGGCTTGCCACCTCAACAGAAAATAACATTGCATTGGCTGGCCATTCATCCAAGTCGAAACATATCGCTCACAGCACCCACCATCAGTTTGGTATAATAGGGAAACAAATCTTGGCAACTGTAGAAATTGAACAAAAGTCAGCTAACGCGAAGGGAAGGACAAAGGTGGCTGAGGGGTGTGAGGGGTGTGAGAGAGAGAGAGAGAGATAAAGTAGAAGCGGCGGTTGATAAGTGGATTATTAAATTATTTGTTATTATTGTTATTACTTCGTTTTTCGCCTGTCTTCTTACACTTCACTTTACAATTGTAGCGTGGAGGAGTAATCATCGTCGTTCGTGTACACATAATGCAGCACTCGCCGCGTTCGACAGCCAGGCAGGCAGGCAGGCAGGCAGGAGGCAGACAGGCTGTGTGTCTTCATCTAAAATTGCTGGCTTGTTTCTTTGTCGCTTCCCGCGTGCGCACGGATTGTTGCAACTTCCAATTCGTAATGACTTCATGCCGTGCAAATCTGATGAGGTTTCGCTTTTTTTTTGTTGCTTTGCCAGCGCTTTGCCTTCCCTTGCCCCGCGTTGTTGTTATTGCTTTGCTTCGCTTCGCCATTGTTACGGCCATTAGCGGAATAAGCTGCGTCCGGAGGGGAAACGATATTGATTTCACTTTGCTGAATTACACAGTGCTGGGAGAATACTCATTTACAGATTCACGGCTGATGGTTGACTGATCGTCTCTGGGGTGAGTTATGATGAAATTTTGTCGGAAATAGTTTGGTAAGCAGTGAGTTATAATTTTAGTGAGGAAAGTTTTTTGTTCACTTCAAGTGCGTTAATTGTATAAGGTTATTCAAAATGTCAGAGATCACTTCGAGTTTTGTCTAAATGATAGAGCAGTCTACATATTTAACATTTAACACTAGCAAGTCGCTGACAATCAACAAAGCGCCTTTATGGAGTCTGCATTCGCTGTCTGTTCAAACATCATAAACTCCTGCTCGGCAGGAGTTGGATCTACATGAACTACTAAAGATTGAATCCAAGGGTTACACCGCGTCCTATCCTGCAGTCTACGGCATCCTCCCTTTCTTTCTCGTTTGAGCACCGTATGGAAATAGTAGCAGTAACGCATGTCATCACCTCGTTTTCGTGTAACCTTACAGTCGACTCCCATTTCCGAGTGCCATTACATGCATTCCAACACACTCCTGCGCTACTGGCAAGCAGCAAGCACACATGCACCGACACTGCAGCCACAGTTAATCCACTTTGCAGGGTTCGTGAACGAATAATGGATGTTGGAAGAGCTCAAATCCCTCTCCAAGTCTGTGAAATGTCACTGACCAATTTTCGCATAACATGCAAAGTGCAGAGCAGACTCGCATTGTTCGCTGCAAAGTGCAAAACACCAAAAACTTTGGCAATGTGGCATATGAAACTCCCATAATATTTTCTATTGCGTTCGTACATTATTGTTGTTCTTTGTGGCATCTTATAGAGACCGGGAAAACTTTAAAAGCTGCTGCCAGAAGCAGACAAGTCCCATCAGAGCAATGGTACCCAGGCTATATCTTTTTTGCTGCTAGTGCAGCTCGGAAGAGACCATGGTTGTGGCATCGTTCCCGTCGTTGGTGGTTGTGGTGCCCAGTAGCTACTAGAGCTGGTACGTGTGCCACAAATTCTGCCCGGATGCGAGGCGCAACGGAGCCAAAAGGACGACGACGTAGTTATCGTCATTTCCCTCGAAGAAGAAGAAGAAGTCCTTTTTCCACATTCCAAGCCCTTCTCATCAATTTCCGAAATTGCGGGCAGGATTCAGTTATACCACTCACTGCCGGCTGGCTGCCGGGACTGGGATGAGGAAATTGTCGGGGGGAAATCCGCTTTATAGCTGTGCATTGCTATGAGGAAGCCTTTTTTCTGCTGTTGCTGCTGTTTCCTCGGAGCCTTGCGTTTTTCCTCCGTTTTCGATGCGGTAAGGCTGTGCGAAATTTTGAATCAACCTTATAATTCGTACTAAGTCTGGACTTAGTATGGACTCCTATGGCAGAGTCTGGAATAGGGGATTACATAAATTCTGATTACTCTAGACATTTAACGAATGATTTTAAAAATAACCAACTTCTAGAATCAGCGGTTCAAATTTTACACCGTTTTGTACACCAAGAAAAGATGCCGGGTAAACTCCAAAACTTGCGTAAAATCCCGTATAAATCTTGAAATTGGCATAAAAACTTCACTTGTGAAAAGGTCTACATGTTATACACTAAATAATTCCGAACAAGACTGAAGAGCATGCTCCACAGGTACCACTTACAAAAAGTCAAATATTCCTCACTGATCTTCGTGAATCGAGATAAACACTAAATAAAAAATAAAACGTCAGAAAAACTCACTAGGGGGGGACCCTACTCTGGAAGGTCGGAAAATAATTGATTTTTTTCAAGATGTTAAGAGTGAAGTGGAGGTGTATTTGAAGATGAATTTTGCATGTCGTGAATGCAAATATAGTGAGTAGATGTTCTCTCTAAACACTACCTAAGTTTTTCTCAGCTTCTATTGAACCGATTTGGTTGAATTTTTTTTCTAGCATTTAGTGATGGATTATCCAACGTGTTACATAGCCGTTGTTGAAAATTCCAAAAATTGCCAAAATTCCAGTCATTTAAGTAAAAAAAATTTTTTTTTCATAAAAAATCACTAGGGTAATGTATCATGATCCGACCAATTTAGACTATTTTTGAAGTAGATCGCTTTTCATGTCACATTTTCACCGTCAATATTACATGAAGTCCTAAATAAAATACATCTATCGGAAGAGTATATTTGTCTAGTTTACAAAAATAACAATTTATAGCAAATCCGACGTAAATTCATTTAATTATATCGTTTTTCCTGATCATAGATTTTGTACCATGATCGGACCAGGGAGAATCGGACCAAAAATGTATCATAATCGGACCAGTGTGCTTCTGCGGCTTCAAGCAATTTTCGCTTCGCGTGCTGGGCTTTACATGCATGGTGTTTGGTTTGGGCTTGATAAATTAGATTTTATCCATTTTTTCGTGACTCCTAAAATATTTTCGTACATTTTTCATATTATTTTGAAAACGTTATGAATTATATTTGAGTTTTAAATACGGCAAGTTTGCCTATTAAATTTTTGTTTTTTTTTTTTTTTTGACGTAGGACTACATCTAACCGCACTATATCGAGATACATTCTGCGGAAAACTAAAATCAAGGTGTAACGTTGGAATGAAAGATTTCTAACGGTAATACTGATGTAACCACATGACGGATCATAGTAATCAATATGCCGTTGGAATGATAAAATGATGGACAATTTTTTGTGCAATAAAATATTCACATTGATTTCCATATTTATTTTAAACTCATCGTTTTTTGTTTTCTATACTTGTGACTGTTCAACAATCTTCATCCATTTCATTTATAGAAATTTCAAGTTTTTAAAACTACCTCCACTATAGGTACATGGTACCACCATTATAGGAACAGTACCTCCACTAAAGGTACAAAAGCTATGATAACAATTGTTGATTTTTTTCAAATTCTTTAGTTTTAAAAATGCACAACGAGTTATTTATCAGCAAAACAACTAAATTGTCTATCAAATCATATGTTCATACATCCAAAGTTAACTAAGTCTCAATTGGATTCGTTAAAATTTCTCAGAAGTAGCTACTATTTGCGCCACTATTGGTACATTTACCCTATGTGATTTCAATTAAGTGAGATTGGCTATCTCTTCACGAAAGCACCATCTGTTATTTTTTTCAAACTGATTTGTTAGTCGCTATCGTATCTATTTGATTAAGTTGTTTAAAAGAATAAAAGCTATTATATCATACTGCTTAAAAGTTCAATCACAGTTAAGGATTAATTAAAGGAAGTTATCGGTGCTATGTCATAAATCTTTTCGTAGAAACTTTAGTATATTCGTCATTGTTTCCGGTATCTCCGAGCGTTTTTATGAAGCTGAGACAGATGCCTTAGAGATGCCTCGATGAAAGCTATGACAACCAATCATTCACAAATATAACTTTCATATATTTTAATATATGATTCTCTCGTAAACTGGTCGGAAATTAGGGGAAAAAGTGCTTCTTAAATTAGGTTGACACTGAGTTATGTTTTCCCTGTTTGAAGTATAATGGTCTGTTTGTAGTGAAGTGTAGTGTAGTGTAGTGAACCTTACGTCGCTTTGTGAGGTTTCATTCTATAGAAAATAAGCTTCATCATTTACATTCTGTTCCAATGAATTAAACGTGAAATCCTTCATCGGGTATATCAAGCATAACAAAGTGAAACGGTGATGTCTCAGAAGTAGGCTGGTCCAATCATGGTTCAATGCTGGTCCGATAAAGATACAAAACAGGCCTTCGCGTTTCACTAATAATTCCAACTTCAAAGCAAATATTTCATATGAAAAGTGTTCCTACATTGAATTGAGATGTTGCAGAAACATATTACTGGAAAATATACTGCAATATTTAAATAATTGATTCTTAAATCACTGCTTGAAAACAAGCCTTGATAACAATTGTAAGGGCAATTTGTGCTCGAAAATAGTTCATTTTTTAAAACATTTTTAATAGTAGTAATACTTAAGCAATCTGGATGAAACCTTCTGAACATCATCAGAAGAAGTTATTTGATGATGCTGCTACATATTTGACAAATTTTTTTGTTCAAAAGTTGAAAAATCTCGCATATAAAAAAATGGTCCGATCATGGTACATTTTCTGACTGGTCCGATCATGATACAACACCCTATTCAAAAAGTCATAAAACATTGCAAACTTCAGATATTAAAAAAAAGGCTATGTAACAAGTTAGATAATCCATTTCTAAATGCTAGGAAAAAATTCAGCCAAATCTGTTCAATAGAAAAGAAAAGTGAGAAAAACTTACCACCAGTTGAAAAAAATAGTTTCGAGAAAAACGCTGCCAACAGCATTATATCACTATATTTACACCCACAACAAGCAAAATACATCTTCAAATCAATATTCAAAATACCCGGACACTTAATTTTACACTAAACATCCGAAAAACAAATCACGAAATAATATAATTTTTTTCAACGTTCTAGAATAGAGTACCCCCCCCGACCCCCACTTATTGGGATTTCAAGTTTGTAAATTATCACTACACTCTGAATAAACAAGGTTATAAAAAATATCAATAAAAGTATACCGGCGGCTTTCTGGAAAAACTACATCTAACATGTATGTACTGGTCTGCTGTATAAGCAGCTCTCTGGATCTCCTCTGGCTGATTTAGCAATGAAAGCTTTTTTATGGTCACAAAAATCCTTTTGAGACTTTTCACAGCACAAGAAAAATATGAACACATTTGCTATGAAGCTATTTCATTTCACCCATCGTTTTGTTTAATCAAATTCAAAAAATCAAGTTTAAGACATCAATGACTGATCGTAAAGGTTGCGGGAAAATGGTATCTGTCGTTTGGGACCACTTTTCCAATATGTCAGAAGTTCCTCAAGGTGGCAATTGGGTTCGCCACTCTTTTCCATAGTCTTCAACGATGCTGTTCGCCTAGCTGTCGACTGATTTTGAATCGAATCGAATTTGCATTTTGTTTAGCAAACCACCATCTTCTCCGCGTATAGAGTATATAAAAAACTTGACTTATGTCTATACTTCCTTTTCAGGCAGATATTGGCACATTCTATAATGGCGACTATTTCAGCCTGGAAGACTGTTGGCCAGTTTCCCATAGATGTATTTGATTTCCACCCCACTAAGATGTAGAGACTGCAGGTGCAGTTTTCTTCTTTTTGTGAAGGGAACAACCATAGTAACAATACAGGTTTTATCAAAGTTTTATAGCGCTTAATACAGCCAAAACAGTGCTATAAAACCTTGATAAAACCACTTTTGTTACTTGGGAATTGATGTATTTTGCTGGGTTGATGCTCAGGCCTTCTTTAATACACCAAGAGAGTGTAAGATTTAAGGCCTGCTGCATCCTATCTGATATCACATTGTCGAATTTACCACGAACCACTATAACTAGATGGCCAGCAAAGCCTACAGCTTCAAACCCTTCTGCCTCAAGGCCCCTTAGAAGGTCGTCAACCACCAATGACCATAGCAAGGGAAAGAGAACACCCCCTTGCGGGCAACCTTTAGTTGCAGTCACGATGGTTGACGACCCCCCAGCCAGCTCTGAGGTAATTTGTTTGTTTTGTGAGCATGCTATGGATCCAGTCTCTTTTTCATGGCTTGTGTCATCGATAAATATGAAGCATTATCGATGGCCCCTTCAATGTCGAGAAATGCGCACAAGGCTATTTCTTTCAAAAAGAGGGATTTTTCTAATTTGGTCACAAACGAGTGTAACACGGTGATCGTTGATTTTCCAGCTCGATAAGCAAACTGGAACTCAGATAGTAGATATTAAGTCATGTTTGCAGATTTTAGGTATTCGTCGTTTTCAGCAGAACTAATGATACTAATGATAACTAATACTGAAACTAATGATAACTAATGATTTTCAGCAGAACTAAATGATGGGTCTGAATGCTTTTGGTAGTGACTTGTCGCGTTTCCCTGCTTTCGGTAAGAAGACTATCTTTACTAGTTTCCATACAGAAGGTATGTGGTGAAGTATTAGGCTTGCCTTGAAAATCTCCATAAGAGATGGGATTAGTGCTGATTCTCCATTTTGAATCATGGCAGGTTGAATCCCATCTGCACCTGCAGATTTATAAGGTTGGAAGGATCTCACCCTATTTCCCACTCTGGTTTTTGTGAAAACCTTTCCAGCAACTCAGTTTGCAACTTCTTCTGTTCTATCAGACCTTGGAGTGATCACTCGAAACTATCTTATGTGTGGAACGCGGAAAATGAGTTTCCGTCATTAAGCCTAAAGCTTCAGAAGGCGTTTTTGTGTACGAGTCGTCATCCTTTTTGAGGTTTCCTAGCCCGTTCGAGTGGTCTTTTGCGAGCGTCTTATGAAGTCTCGCCACAATAGGGGAGCATTCAATACTTTCGCAAGTGTGAACCCAGGATTTTCGCTTGGATCCCCTTAGTTCAATGTTGTATTCGGTTAGGGATCTCCTATATGTAGTTCAATCCGACGAGATTTTTGCTCTGGTA
Source organism: Wyeomyia smithii (assembly GCF_029784165.1). NCBI lineage: Eukaryota > Metazoa > Arthropoda > Insecta > Diptera > Culicidae > Wyeomyia > Wyeomyia smithii. The sequence goes on from NC_073695.1 coordinate 273,677,167, forward strand.
AACAGTTTTCGTACTGTTTTACGAAACTGCTCGAGTCTTTCATTCCACCAGGAGACATTCCTGGTAGAAGTGACATTTTTTCAGGTCTGTAGCATGGATTTCTTTTCATGCAAATTGTTCACACAGAATGGAGACGGTGCAGAAAAAAGAAATCATTCACTATGATCTTTGCTTTCTCCCATGGCGGGATCCACTGAAAATACCATCGCACGGAAACCGCTGCCGACTCCGACTTGGTATTCAGCCATTGGAACTTCGACTATAAATCGCACAGTCTGCCTTCATTGCGAAATTAGTAACTGGCCACATCGATTACCCAAGTGTGAGACCATTACGTCACAGAAATTTTCCCTATTTTGGAACCATTCAACCGATTTTACCTTAATATGTGCATCAATGACAGAAGATTTGTCTAGGCTCTTGTTTACCCTAATTACTTCGCATTCTTGTTTAGGAAGAACATGTCGTGTTTCGTAATTTTTTTGGTTGGCTTTGTGTGAACGTGAAAGAGAGAAATATTTATTAGAGGGATGTCTTAAATAATAAAAACAATCTGAGATTTTCGATAAGCATGGATATTATCAGGCCCTTGATCATGTTTGAAGGCCAGCAGTTGATATTCGAGGCCTGTTTGGAATCCCAGATGGCCTCGGTTTTTCGGAAGCTTTTTATACTGTCGTAAAAATTCAAAACCTACCTAACATTGATATTTTTGGATCCAAAATGACGCTTGGGAACCGGAGCTTGACGCTACTTTGAAGTTCAAGGGAGCGAACTCCAGTTTCTATGAATCTGTAAAATTCGGTGGAAGGGTATTTTCGAAATCAGAACGATACGTAGAGACTAAACATGTAAATTCGACGTTAATTTTGAATCCAAATCGATAACTTTTGGTTCCTGGAAAGCTGGATGAAATCGATATTCCCGGTACCTGGAGCACGTCTTGAAACCGGAAAGCGATGTTTCAGGGAGTTTTGAAATTTAAGATGACGACTTCTGCATTCATGAAACCTGCGAAAATCGATCATATGTACCCCTGTATGAATCTTTTTGGATACATATTGACGTCCAGAAACTAAATTGATGCCATTTTGGAATCCAAGATAGCTACTTCCATTTTCTGGAAAGCTGGGAAAAATTGAGAAAATGCTTGAATACTCCCTAATAAAAAGTATCCGGAACTGACATGGCCCTAAAAAAGTTCATAAAATTAAATAATTATCTTGCATTTTTCTTGGGGATGTCATATTTCGTTATTCCACTGGTCTGTTATGTGAGAACACGACCGAGAAAGAAATATTTTTGCATCAATAGTTCTTCCATATCTTTTAAAAAATTTTTTGGGCTCTCAAATTGGTCACTGTATTTATTTGATCAATTGATTAATAGATTTTGCATAATAGCCTCTCTATATAGGTGAAAGTTTGTTCCATCATAACTCTGGCATGGCTAAACTCATTTCAACTAAACTTGGTATACATATTCAGTATACAAAGCAGGTCATCATACACGTTTTAAAAGAGTTTAGTCCCGGAAATGAAGAGAGATTGTCGGGGACGTCAAAATTTTTCGATGAAACCGATGAGTATTGGTATTACTAGGCCCTCGATCATGTGGTCATGTTTGGAGGCCGAAAACTGATGCTCGGAGAGTTGAAAATGTTATTTGTTTTCAATTCCTAGAAAAAGTTCAATACTCCTCTAATGTTTTCCGAAAGATTTCCGAAACCACTTACATGAGTATTTACGGAATAATTATGACGTAATTCGAGATAACATTGTGGGGAAAAACCAAATACTCTCAAAATTAGTTTTTTTCTATGACGAAGTTTTGAAATTCCAGACAGCGACTTCCGAATTGAAACTGGGCCAGAAATGATGGCGTAACTTCTTTTTATTTCACGCTAGAGTTTTACAGTTATCGATAGTTGTAGATCACAAAATTTTGTAAAATTTTGAAGATTTCACAAACTTTCTATCTTCTTCAGTTTGTAAGATTTACGAGTTTATCAAATTTGTCTGAATTTCACATTTTCTTGTAATAATTTTATAATTTCATTCAAAACAATCGCATGTAAATTTTCCCTCGGTAGTAATTGAATAATTTCGCTCTTTTTTGCTGAGTACGCCAGTGTCTTGAGAACTTAACTGAAACCCAAAGTTCAAAGACACAAAGTTTGACAATTTTGTGAATTACATCCCGTAGTCTAATTAAGCTGAAATTTTGCATGAGGATTTTTTTTCGAGAATGCCAAACTTTTGCGTACTTCTACTAAACGACATTCGTGGGATGTTCATTGAGACGTTCCATTACTAAGCTGTAATGCAGAATTAAAAGAAATTTGAGCATCAAAGGCTCTGAGGTGGGTTTGTACTTCTCTCCCCTCTTAACTACGCCACAGGCGAAATGACGCCTTGAAACCTGCCACAGCTGGTGTCCGACGCCATTCTGAATCCCACGTCAGAGGTCATTCACAAATTACGTAAGGGATTATAAGGGGAGGTGGGGTATCCAAATTTCTTACGAATGCTTACGAAGGGGGAGAGGGGGATTCAAGAGAATCTTACGTAAGATCGAAAAAATTTAAAAAAAAACTGAAAAAAAGTTTACAAAACTAAAAAAAAATAAAATTAGTTGAATTATTTATCGCTGTGATCTTAACAGTTGAACCTCGGGAAAGCAGTGAATTCGCCGTCGCTGGGTGATTGCGTGCTTTACTTCATTTCTACTTAATTTTAAATTTTGTTCACTTTAACATAGTATAAACTGTATTAACTTGTTTTGTTTTATCCTCTACGAATATGCTATGTGTAAAAAAAATGTTTTACATTCGAAAATATTTTTTTTCTTGAAAAAGACAATCTTACGTAAGATTCGTGGGGGGGAGAGGGGTAATGCAAAATCTTACTAAGCCTTATTATGGGAGGAGGGGGGGGGTCGAAAATTTCGAAAAAAGTCCTTACATAATAAATGGATGACGCCTTAGTGACTTCCAGTTTCTAGTTATAGCTGAACTATCAACAAACTAATAAGCAAAGCAAAGCCAAGCCTTGGTGCTACATTCCGATTCGGAACTTGACTTTCTGTTTGCTATACACAGACTTCTCAGCCAACTGTTTAGTGTATAGGACAATTGCGGGGCTAGCGCTACGATCCTACTGACACTAACAGTCCTTCGGAGCCGAGACTCGAACCACAAACTAATAAGTCGAGCAAAAAAATCGATCAGAACAGAGTCCATCTATATAAAAGTGGAAGTATACATAAATGAACACTATCCACCATAACCAAACTTGTTAAGAAGGTCAAGGGCTTTTTGGTGGTGGACAGTTGAGCGCGAAAATCAACTGCTACTTGGCACTAGTGTGAAAGCATTTTTTTTGTATTTTGATAGTAAGTTATCTCGAGATTCCGACCTCCCAGAAAGCTGCAGTCTTGAACAAGGTTATTTTGAAGGTTGAGGGCTTCAGGCTGGTGGACAGTTTATGGCAGAATACTGCCACTTAAAGACACATGTGAGCCCATCATTTTTTGTATTTTGACGTTAACTTTTCTCTCGATTACGATTGCCTAGAAAGCTACAAGCTTTGTCGTGGATATTTGGACAATTTCGAGAGAAAGGAGAACAGACTTGAATTCAATCGAATTGTTTTGAAATGAGCTGGACCGAAGCAATTGGAGGGTATTTTAAAGAATCAAAGATTTAATTTAATTAAATTCAACACTTATTTTATGTCAACTAGTTTTCATGTTATCAGCCGAAATAAAAAACTGTTAAGAAGAAAAAAATTAAATTGAAAAAAAATGAAGTATTAATTTTTTTCTACAAAACTTCAATCGCTGAGTTGCTGAAGTAGTTGGATTCTCGAAATAAATTTAGTTCATGACACTCAAAACTAGTGGTCTTATACCCAACCGATCTGTCCATAAACCGGAAGCCCTTGACCCTTGAATAATTTTCAAAAATAAGTAGTTTGGTTGATTTGAGCGGTTTGATAGTGCCCGCGAAATAGGTGTTACAGGGGACTGGAGGATTGCAGACCAGGACCGAGTGATATGGCAACATATTTTGGATTCGGCACCGGATCAATAAACAGTCTGTCGCCTCCAGGGGCGGACGAAGGCTGATTTGAGCTGCAGGCGAAGACTGATTTTGCCGCCCCCCCCTCAAATTTTTATTTTATATGAAACGCATTTTCTATAGACTCGAAAATTTGATTAGACAGCATGTGTTGTGTTAACAATTCAAAAATGAACATTTCATGCTTTCAATATTGAAATTTTGTTTTTATCGTTTCCGACATATCAATTTCTTGAAGCACCTGTCTTTCTATCGATATTATCGCCAAGCCACACAAACGTTCTTGCGACATGGTCGATCGTAGTTACGTCTTTATAAGTTCTAATTTTGAGAAACTTCTCTCGCCACTTGTTACTTACTTAATTTACTTTTAAGGCGACAGGCCGATTATCAATCCAGTGCCGAATCCAGAATACGTCGCCATGTCACTCGGTCTTGGGCTGCTATACTCCAATCGCCCCTAACACCTATTTCGCGTGCATCCTCGTCGACAGCACACATCCAACGAGTGCGGGGTCTACCACGAAGTCGTCGACCTCTATCGGGATTCCTGCTAAATATAGCCTTCGCTTGGCGCTCATCCGGCATTCTCGCTACATGCCCAGCCCACTGAAGCCTGCCGTGTTTTATCCGCTTGACTATATCCGCCGACATGTATGCCTGGTACACTACATGGTTCATGCGTCTGCGCCAAACACCATTTTCTAGTTTGCCGCCAAGGATTGAACGCAAAATCCTACGCTCAAAAACACCAAGAGCTCACCGATCGGCCTCTTCCAGCGTCCATGATTCATGGCCGTAGAGAGCCACCGGAAGAATCAGTGTTTTATAGAGTGCAAGTTAAGTACGGATTTGCAGACTGCGGGACCTTAGCTGGTTACGTAGTCCGTAAAAGGCCCTGTTTGCGGCTGCTATCCGCCTCTTTATCTCACGGCTAACCTCGTTGTCACATGTCACTAATGTTCCCAGGTAAATAAATTCGTCGACTACTTCAAATGTTTCCCCATCTAGCACCACCGCAGCACCAACCTCCAACGGACTACCACGCACTCTGCTAGCCACCATGTATTTCGTTTAGGCAGAGTTTATGACAAGCCCCAATCTCGCAGCTTCTTGCCTGAGAGGTCCGAAGGCCTCTTCCACTGCTCTACGATTAATACCGATAATGTCGATATCATCCGCAAAACCTAGAAGCAAGTGCTATTTCGTAATGATGGTGCCGCTTCTCTGCACATTAGCCCTCCGTATAGCACCTTCCAATGCGATGTTGAACAATAAGTTCGACAGCCCATCACCCTGCTTCAAACCATCTAACGTCACGAAAGGGTCCGATATTTCACCGGTTATCCTGACGCTTGATGTAAAACCTTCAAGGGTGGCACGTATCAGCCTAATCAGCTTTGTTGGGAAGCCATGTTCGAGCATGATCCGCCATAACTCATTTCTCTTTACTGAATCGTACGCTGCCCTGAAGTCTATAAACAGATGGTGCGTCTGCAAGTTGAATTCTCGAAATTTTATCGAGGATTTGTCGCAAGGCAAACATTTGGTCCGTCGTGGAGCGTCCCCCTCGAAAACCGCATTGGTACTCGCCAACAAAGGTCTCCTGCAACGACCTCAGTCTGTGGAACAGGGTGCGGGAGAGAATTTTGTACACGGTATTGAGAAGAGTTATGCCCCGATAATTGCTACAGTCCAGGCGATGACCTTTTTTTGTAGATCGGGCATATGAGACCCTCCAACCAGTCCGAGGGCAATTCTTCATCAGACCACACTCTCAGTATGATCCGATGGATGGCACGATACAGCTGCTCGCTCCCGACTTTGAAGAGTTCGGCGGGAATGCCGTCCTTCCCAGCTGCCTTGCAGTTTCTCAGCTCTTCCACTGCTTTCTTCACCTCGTCCATGGATGGTGGATCCACAGCTTGACCATCATCCTCAATAGTCATCCTGCTCCTTTCGACTCCACTGTTTCCCTCACCGTTCAACAGCACACTGAAGTGTTCCTTCCAACGCCTGGCCACCTCTGTTTTATCGGTTATCAGGTTCCCCTCCCTATCGTTGCTAAAAGATACAAAGATACAAAAACATTTGAAAAAGTATCAATCAGTTGATTTTTAGTGATGTAGTTCAACGCATTCATTGGAGTCTCTCAGCTGGCAATAAGGTGATAAACTAACAAGTTCTTGGTGCATTTCATGTCCATCGATGTCACACTCTTTCTTGTGTGTGAGGATTTTCTGTAAATGTAGACAACCTCTTCTCTAACTGATCTGTACTACAACCCATTAAACTGTGAACTTAACTGGAATCGATCATCGAACGATGCAATCGCTACATCCAATACAGAATAGAAGAAATTCACTTTGAAAGAGAGTTTTTTCGATGTAATTGGTTCATCTGACTGTTCGTATGCAAACTGTTTCTTTATCATTCTCGGCCGAATTCGTGTTTCTGTTTGAAACTCCGGATTTACTTCTAAAGCATCAGTAATGACGCTATTCAAACCTTCAATTCTCATATTTTTCGAAAATTTTTAAACGCTGCCAATCAAGTCTATAGTGTTTTCGAGACTGCTATTTATTTTTTGAAGGTACTTACTCACTAAATTGATTTTGAACAAAATTGAATGCCAAGCTACTAAACTGCATAAGAATTTGATTTTTTTAATTTTTTTTGCTAGGCTTTTTGCAGTATTTCTTGCAAACGCAACTTGATTCAGATCCTCGATTGCTTCATATAGGACATAATAAATTTCTCCTATTTTTGAACGATGAGTTGAAGCAGAAAAGAAGTTGAAATTCTTGCACGACACTGAAAAAGTCTACTGCATCGAAACATGACTTGGCACCATCGCTGCATGGAACGGATTGATTTTTACAAAATATGATTTTTACAAAAAAAAGTTTAAGATAATTAGTTTAAGAGATTATGACAGATCTCGACGTTTCATGCATTTCTAAGACCATTTTTTTCAATATCGAATATTTTACGAACTACCTGTGCATTTTTTATCGGCCGAAAAAGTGAAATTTTGACCGCTTCGAGGCACCACTTTTCGAAGTCCGACTGAGCTGAAATTTTGCAAGAAGACTGTGGCATGTGGAGTGTTAGTACAACGTTAGTACATGAAAATGTGGATGGTCGCGTCGCACGTGAATAGAAATCCTGCTAGAGAGAGAAAAAATTTCCTCGTCGCTTAAAAAATAAGCACACGCATTAGCCGTCTGTTTGCCGCCCCTCGATGATTGACGAGCAGGCGACCGCCTGCTTCGCCTACGCGTTAATCCGCCCCTGGTCGCCTCAAAAGTAAAGTAAAGTAACTAAGTAGCTTGATTCACGTGATAAATTTTATTCAAAATACTCAAAACTACACACATACACACAAGCTCTGCGTTGCAGTTGAATTGCGGATAAAAATTTGCACCAATCCTTCTAAACAACTTTGATGAAGACCACAGCTCTCTAGGGTGTCGGAATCACTAGATAGAGTTACATATATTTGCTTAATTTAGGAGATTCTAAACACAACCCAAGTGCAGCAATACTCGAAACTTGACTTAATTCATTAACGCAGAATTGTCTGTGTAATTATTTGCTGTAATTAAAATCTCTTAACAGTTAAAAATGTAAAATAGTTTTTATATATACGTGAGAGCCGAACATTTCCCTACGACAAAAAACGGGTTTTAATCTTCTGTTTATCGCTACCTGCTCCCAAATTAAAAAAGTTTCGACGAGCATTATCAGCTTGACCTGTAATAGTGAAACTCTAATTTTGACTCGTCTACCATTTAAACAACGTCTACATAACACAACCGGTAGGTAAGAGAAGAAGTAGGGTAGGAGCGCCAGTTATAGCAATAGCACCAGTTATGGCTATACTGCTCAAAAAAATTAAAATTAAAAGACATTGAATATTTAATATCGAAAAAAAAAAATACTAAACATGATAAATGCTATTTGCTTTATGATAATCAATCATTAAACATAAATGTTCATAATTATTTTGCTAAAACATTAAAGTTTTTTAGGCCCTACCTCCATTTCATACGAGTTCTTATCATTTTATTAGTGGACATGCTATTTTGAAATCGCTGGTAGGAACAAGTTAATAACAATATAAGTTTGAAAATAACGTGCTTGGCATTGAAATTGAATTATCCATTCATATAAACTGTTAAATTGTGGTGTTTTTATCGAACTAAACATTTTATCAGTATTGCCACAATCGGTACAAAATAATTTGAAGTTCCCCATTTGGCAATATGCGAATGGATCATAGCACGCGTGGGAAACACCAGTTATCGCCATATCGAAACGAAAGTAAACAAACCATCGGCAAACGTTTTTTCGGAGTATTTAGTGCTTCCGTAGTGATTTCTGTTTGATTTAGGGACAGCATTATCATTTCAGTTTGGTAACTAGCTAAAATTTTAGTTGTAAAAGCTGCAATAAGCATTTGATTTTAGCTAGAACATCAGCTAGCGCGCGAGTGTCCGAGAAGGATCTTCGTGGTTGGTTTGGTTTTACCAGAAGCATTCTTACGACTTGCTCCATAGATAGAGCATTCCTAACAAAGTATGAAATGGGGATGGGACATCATTTTACCTACATCCCAAGTCCAAGGAGGTCATAGCACAGACCGGGTCTCGCAACGTCTACGAGGTTGAACAAGCACCAGAAAAGCAAACGGCGACAAAATTATAAATTCTACAAATTCGAGAACAAAAACTTCTTCAAGGATTGTACATGAAATTCAACCAATCTGCGAGCTCACCGCTTCCCGTCCTTGAAAGTTTGCTTTTGAATTCTGCATTCTAATAGAAGCAGTCAGCAAGCCAAAGCTGGAGCATACTCGACGGTTGTCATTTTTTTTTAAAAAGGCACTAGCTCCGCCGCGTCGCAAAGCCCCGTAATTGTTCAAAGTGATTTTTCCCTGTTCTTACAGATTTACAGCAAAGAGAAGATTTGATGAAATACGTGAAAAGGATAAGTAAAGGTTATAGAAGCTCGAAGAAACAAAAAGCTCAAGAACGCGTGGCGATGAAATTAAAACGCGAGGAAATGAAAGAGGCCAAAGCAGAAGAGTCTGATAGTAAAAAAGCCGAAAAAGCAAGCTCCAAAACTAAAACGAAAAACTAAGCCGTAGTTTTGATGTGATTACTTCTTGTTACCAGATTTTTTATAACTTGTGATATATACCCCGATGAATTTTAATCCTTGAGTGTCAGTTTCTTGTTTGGGACCAAATTGATTAGCTGCTTAATATAAACATAATTGTTAGGGGGAATTCTAATGAGATAAGAGGTCAGACCACAGTTCATGTTTCACTGTTCTAATTTAGTATAGAAATACATCTTGCATAGGAGAGGTCGTCTGTGCGTATTTACTTTAAACAATCTCACGTGGTCTGTAAGCCATCCCTTTGAGCATAATATTTTTTTGCTGATCATTATCTGGTAAAATTGTACGTGACGGATATAAAAACTCAATTCTATGTTTTTTTTTCGATATGACTATAACTGGTTCAGTTCTATGGCGAACAAAAGAACTTTATAGCCATAACTGGGACTCGGTGGAAGAGTTTTTCCTGCGGCGTTTTTTAATTAAACAATAAAGAAAATTTCAGTTTCTTAATATATGATGAATTATAATTGTTGTTAACTTACAATGAACACCATGAACATAAAAATATCCGAATTTTTACAACCAAAATATTCAAAAGACTGATACATCCTTCAAACTATTGCCATAACTGGTGCACTTCCCCTAGATGAATGAATATTTGTATAGCAACAATTTCACCAAACTCCGAGAGCTTCAATTATTGAATGAAATTTAACGAATATTCGCTTAAACATTTTCCTTCTTGATTATCCTAGTTATTATTTAGTGAAGAAGAAGTATGAAAAACATTATTTTGACTAGAAGTTTATTACAAATTGATGAATACATACAACTGTTTTTACAAGTTTAAACGCAATGTAACGTAATGTAAAATAATGACTTTTGAAGTAAAATAATACATATTGGAAAAACTTTTGCATGAACAATTATTATGACTGGATATGAATTGCAGATTAACCTTTGCTAATTGCTTTTGTATAAAAATAAAATTAAATATACAACTCAATAATAAAAAATAATAAAATATACAATTCAAATACTCTCCCAATATTTTTGTTTTTGATTGATCATTATTTTCATTATTTTTATCGAAGAAAGTTTGCAACTTTCATCATTAAAATCTTAATGGGAATTGTTATTTAAGAGATCAGTAATTGCACGGCGAATAATTATTTGTCATTATAATGGATTGATAAGTCTCGTTCAGCCAAAATTTGTCTGGACCCCAATGATTTCCATACCTTTGAGTGCAAAGATACCCTCTATTGTAAATTTTAGTATGAACAGGCATTGTTTCCTGCAAAATATACACTCGAACAAATTGTAAAAAAATGTGAAAATCAACATAAAATTACAGGTTACGTGAAGAGCAGTCATTATATTTCTTATTTTTTTTTACGATGACAAAAGCCAAAAGTTCAAAGCGATTCAAAACTGAACAAGGAAACACAAGTGATCAATTTTTAACACACTTTCTAAATGTCAACTATTTGTAAGAATAAACGAATAAGCGATAGTGATTCTAGGGGTTATAATGAACACTCCTGAAATAATACTGTTTATTTTAGAATATATATCTGAAGAAGAAACGTGATACAAACGCACTATTCTGAAATTTATTTTATTCGTAATTGAATATAGTTTTCAAGTATTGGTCTATTTGTAGTACTTTTCTTGCAAGAATAAGTGGTAAAATGCAAACTGTATTGCAAGATTGTGTGCTAAAGCATAAACTATATACTTAAGCAAAAATAGCTCAACATTTTTTGATGAAGTTAATAAAAACTCACATATGTTTTGAAATCTTTATTTTTCCCTTTCCAAAACGTCTAAAGTATTTGAAATCGGATGAGAAATGACCAAGTTGGAAAAAATTATGTATGCGTTGAGGTCCAAAATAAGGTTTTTCGAACATTACTGTAAATTTTAGTGGTTTCAACATGAGTGAAAGTTACACTCGACTAGACCTACAACCTACACTAGCTCATTTCAGAAGGTCGTGCATTTTTTCCATTTGTAGCACCGTGTAATTAAGATATCGCCAAACAATGGATTGACTGGTCGTAAACTCGAATGAAGATTAACGTAAATTTTGCAAATTTCCCTTGTGGTTTTCCGATACCGAAAAGTTTGATTTCGCACAGCCTTACTGCGGGCTGCCCGTGTGTCCTTCGTCCTTTCCTGCGGGGAGCCCCCTCGTGCCGACGCCTCTCATGTATAAAATATTATGCCATGCTTCTGGTGTGTGGCAACGCGGTTGATATTGCAAAAAAGAAAAAAAAAACGACAGAAGGGGAGAAATAACTACTCCGACCGAGGGGATGTAACGGAGCTGCGGCAAAATTTGCACCATCGAATGGCTCGAATTGCGTTCGGGCATCGAACGAAAGGAAGTTGGGCTGTCTTGCGGATGTGAGCATTTTTATTTTTGTTCTCCGGTATTTCCGTCAACAAAGTAGGCCTCCCGTGAGAGACGTGCTCAGCAGAGGTAAATAGTATTATTTTTCAATTTAGTTGATTGAGAAACTTGACAATTTTATAGGCAGTTTGGTGGGTAATATAGCAGTAGAACATGCCCTCGACATTTAATCACAGCTCCGAGACGTACAACGGAAACTAACTCACTTAAAGCTAACTTAATTACTTACAAGTTCCGTAAGGAGCCTTCATTCTACATTCCCAATCGCTCGGGCCAATCTCATATATAATTTTCCCCGTCTCGCCTCCAAGCAAGCAGTTTTTTTTTCATAACACTCCAAAGTCCCCGTAGTTTCTGGTTTTCGTTCTCTTTCGCTTTTTCCGTGCTAATATACTCCACACTCCACTGGCTGTGTCCTTTCCCCCACCACCCCTCCGACCCCCTTTCTGCTTCCAAACACTTTGCGTTCCCAATGAATGTTAGCTGCCTCGGTGCCGTCGATCCGTCGTCGTTGTTATTGCTGTTAGCAGCAGCAGCAGCATCAGCAGCGGCAACGGCAGCAGTAGTAACCGATCGACCGTCACCGAAGACATGCGGAAAGAACGGGATGCGGGAACAGAGCTTCCACAATCTCTCTTCCCCTCCTACCATTCTACCGTCTCGCCCGACAACCGAATCAACTCACCCAAAGCGAGGGGTTCCATTTTCATTTTCCATTCCGCCTGCTGCGTTCCATCCAACTGCGTCTGCCCCTCTCTCTCACTACCGCCGCTTACCGCACAGAGGGGGTTCGCAGTCGTCGTCGTAAAAACCCTCTTTGTGTTTTACCCATCATGTCTCCCGTGTACACTCTGTGTATGCATGCTTCGATACAGCTGTATCTACACGCCATAATACGTTGAGTCGAACGGTGCTTTCGGATTGGTCCGTCTGTCGGTGCGAGCTTGTACGACTCCACGTGGAGTAAAGAGGTTGAATTTTTTGTTACCTCGCACGTCTCTCGTTGCTTGCCAGCCATTCCACACTTGGTTGAGGCTTCAACGTTTACTGGGTGAGTCGCTTCACTCAAGAGGGACCGACCGACCGACAGACCGACCGACCGATGCGATGGGGTATTTTTCGCTTTTGCTGCTACTTCTTCGCTTCTTTTTTTTCCTCCTCCTCTGTCAGGTTTCCTTTTCCGTACAGCTTCGCTGTTGTTCTGGTGCTGCTTGTGTCCGTCCGTTCGCCTTTTCCTTCTTGTTTTCTTTTATGTTCTTCGTCGCCACCACCACCGCCGTCACTACCGCTGGCGTTGTTCACATCCTCATCGACGTGTGTTTGTATGCCTGCTTGCCTGCCTGCCTACCTGCCCAGAGGTTCGTTTCGTGCTTTCTGCGTTTTTTTAATGGTTCTAATAATAAATTATGAAAATTTCCGAGGTAACTCGTACGGTCGAATCGAATATTAGATGAGTATTTAAGTGTTATCTTGGAATAATTTACACTTATGGTTTTGAATTAAAGCCACGGCCCAAAAGTGGTCGGGTTGGGAGCTGGGGAGTAACCGTCGCGTCGGAGAATCGTGCTTGAAGCCAGCGAGTGGGAAGTGGGAGCTCGCAACCGGACGTGGCCCGATGAAACGAGTCGGGGTTTGTCGGTCGTTGGGTTTGCGATAGGCTTGCTGGCACATGTGTTTTTGTTCGCTTGAACATCTCTTCTGTGCTCTGTCAGTGACGCAAAAGGCACGAGGGGCTGGGCGTGGGGACGTTCTTTATAAAAACAAGATGTAAAGCTGCGTGCTGTTTTCGGGTGAAGAAAAATAATGAAACAAAAATAAAGTTTCAAGAAATTTCCGACTGCGGTCGACGCCGGTCGGTCACCCAGCCCCGAAAAAAAAAGGGTGGCCACTGTGGGGGGAAAGGGGCTGCGCGCGGTCTGCTGAGGTCGACCGCTTCTTCCATTAATTTTCTCGCTCGATCCACAAGAGCGAACTTGGCTCATCTTTCAACCTTTCCGCTCCTCGTTTAGTAATTTTATAGGTTTATTTTTCTTCTTCGCCCTGTTCGTCGCCGTGCTGCTCCGCCTGTGGGACGGGGTCTTTTTTTCCTGCTGTTCCAGCAAAATGTTCGTCTTATTTAATTTTTAATTTCATAAATTAAAATTTCAAAAGCAAACTCCGTCAAGAACCGGGCAGGCGGGAGGTTGGCGCAACCTTTCCGCATATGCAGAGAAAAGATTCACCACGATGGGAAACAAGGGTTCGCATTTTCTTTGCCCCCCGGGGGGGTCGACCCGCTTCGGTTCGAAATGAAGCACGCACAAGGCACGGAGAATGAAATCAAGATAATTTGAATATTCTCACTCCTAGCCGGCTCTGGTGGATGACGGCCGACTCGGGTTCGGTTGGACCCATGTCTTAGATAGAGGCCTGGCAATGCTAATTTTGTTTTACTTCGCTGTGATGTGGAGCAACCGTGGGTACCGTAGGGTGTCAGTGATTATCATAATTACACTCGCACATAAACTTTTGCTCGAAAAACCCCAGAAAACGACAGCGCCCTTCTGCATCGGTGCGGGGTTGGGTGCGTGGCCGGGCGGTGGAGAAGCTGTGGTTCGTCAGTGCACCGCAACCACCATTAGAGAGCCTTAATCGGTTGACCGTATCATGCGCAACCACACGGATCAGTATTTCCGGGGCAACCTCCTCCCATGAGCTGACTGACGTACAAAGGCGAGTGGAAGTGGAGAAGCAGATCTACGCCAGCCGCGGAAGCCGACCCGACGAGGGAGCGGCATTTCGGTCTGGTAATTGATTAATTATGTAACGCAGAGTGCGCCGCCGCCATCACGCGGAATGAGGTTCCAGGCATTGCTGTTGCTGCTGCTGCTGCTGCGGTGGGCAATCAGAAATTCCTGAGAGATTGTGTAATTGAACATTAATAGGACTGTACCGGAGCGGTAACAGGTTGTGTGCGAAAAACAAGCCTTGCTATACATTTATACGCTATGATTAAATTGAAGTACGAACTGATTGTTGTGGAGATTGAGTTGCTTTACTATTTTGCTTTGCTGCTGTTTTTTTTGCTACTTTTGTTTAATTCTGAAGAAATCATGATTAAAGATTTAAATGTATACATTTTTTGACGTATGATTACGACTGTGCTTATGATACGGGGGTTCTGGGAACACGCGTGTGGAAATTAGCTGTTGGAATGAACTAATTCTAACGTCAATAACTCTGGAATTCTTGAATGAATGGCGTGGAATAGTACAGGTTTGCGAAGTTATAATTAAAATACGCTTTAAGGATTATGTTTCTCTATACTACAGAATTGGAGGATAGGATCACAGTTATCAAAATTCATGAATATTCTCGGATCCAAACTAGCACGCTCGTAAAAAAAAAAGGAAGTTTAGTCCACAAGTAAGACAAAATCATTGAAAATCTACATTGTAAAAATATCATCTGTGTTTTTCACCAAGAAAAGGCCAAAATTTTGCTTTAGGTCCAACTTTTTATTTCTGTCTTACGAGCTCAAAAATATTTGACATTGTATATTTACTGTCTTCACAGTGTTGATTTAAGAAATCCATTCTCACATCTAATTGCCCCAGTTTTTGTGTACTCAGAGCGATGACGGAAAGCGAATGAACTACGATTTCGAAGTCATCTAATCAGTGCAGAAAAAGTGTAGTTTGAAAAGTACCGTGGAATGCGGTGAATATATTAATAAATATTCTTTCACAATATTTTTAAATAAGCCGCCTCATGTTGATTTTTTGCGAAACCCTTATAGCAGTGAGTACAATTATATTATAAATTCAAGAATTCTTCCTTCAAGATAAATTGGCGTAGAGTTAATCAACCATGAAATGCATGCATTCTATTGTGAATGTGCTATCATCCGATATGTACATGACTAATGATGACAAGTTCTGTTGAATCAACAACGGACGAACAAGAAGAACTGAGAGCTTGAATCCATTGTGTTTAATGAGTACAAATTTACAGATTTAAGTGAAGTTGAGAGGCTTTCGAAAAAACTATGCTGTTTTTCTGTTATTGCATATATTTTTGCCTTTCTTCTAGAAAGGTATAGCAATCACTTGCAAAACCGAAAGTAAAAAAAATTGCTCCAAAGGGCCGAATGGCATATATCACTCGACTATCACAAGACCCTATTAAATTTCATAGTAATCGGATTTTTAGTTTAGAGGTTATGTGTCAAAATGTAAAAATCATGAAACTTCATTATCTCAAAAACTACACAACCAATTTGAACAAAATTGGTTCCAAATGAACGGGCTACTCAAAAAACCCTTAACTTTTGAATTTTAAAAAGATTTGACATGTGGTTCAAAAGTTATAAAAAGAAACGTGTTCTAGAGACCGTTTAATCTCACTCATGTTTCTAAGAGATGGCTGGACCGGTTTGCATAAAATCAGTGTCAAATGGAAGGTCTAGTTGCCCCATAAGACCCTATTGATTTGTTTTGCAATCAGACTATTACTTCGCCTGTTATGTTTAAAAATGTGAAATCCAGCTATGAAAAGGAACATATTCCGAAGACTACTTGGACTCACTCACTTTTCTCAGAGATGGCTGACCCGATTTCCACAAAATTAGTGTCAATTAATAAGTCTAGCTGCCTCGTAACACCCTATTGAATTTTACTGTAATCGGACTGTAACTTCGTCTGTAAAGTACCAAATTGTGAAAATCACGAAACTTCATTATCTCAGAAACTACACAACCGATTTGATCAATATTAATATCAGATGAGCGGGCTGATAAGGGTTAACTGATGAATTATGATTGAACACGTGGTTTCAAAGTTTGGCTGCCCTATACGTTCCCATTTCATTTGATTATAATTGATCTTAAGCAACCGTTATGTATTAAATTGTTGATAAAACAACGGAAGTCTATTATTTCAAAGATTACATGACTTATTTGAACATAACTAGTGTCATACGAACGAGTCATCTCTCAAACTTACGAATAACAAACTTCATAACAATTTGATATGTGGCTCAAAAGTTATGGAAAGAGAAAAAATTCAAAGACTATTTAAAACTATACCTGCTTTGATCGATATATGTGGCCGCAACATAATTTAAATGTGGTATCGTACAATTTGAACGTTCCAAATTCATTGATTCCTTGCGATGTGTTTCAGATCTGCAAATGCACGACGAATCGGCCATAGGATATGATCAAAGTCAAATAACAAATCGTTTAAAATGTTATCGGAATGACAACATCCTCGACTGTTGGCTTCTGTACATCGCATTAATGCTGGATATATTCATATTGGGTGGTATTCGATCATTTTCAGCAGATTTTCTGGCATCAATCTGACACCGGAAATACTCATATTGGGAGGTATTTAGTTATTTTGGTTGTTTTCCAGAAACTAACAGTGGTCGTCTTTAGATTCAAAATGGTGTCAAGGGTCAATGTTTGGTCTCTATGCATCATCTCGATTACGGAATCATCTCGATTACGGATCCATATTGAGTATTATTCGGTCATTTTCGACTGTTTCCTAGAAGTTGCCATTTAGCAATTTAAAACGATGCCTGAGGTCAATTGTTAGCTCATTGCATCATTCTGGTTCCAGAGATACTCATATTGGATGGTATTTGGTTATTTTAGGCTGTTTTTCACCAACCGCAAAAAAATAAAATGGTTCTTAAGATAATTTCTGGCCTCTGAGCGTCATTCTGGTTGAAGAAACACCAATATTGGGTGTTATTCGATCATTTTCGGCTGTTTCCCAGGAACCGGAAGTCGCTAACCTAGAATCTAAAATGGAGTCTATGGTTTATTTCAGCTGCTGTGTATTAATTCTAGATTCGGAGATACTCATGTTAGACGAAAATCGGCCATTTTTGGTTGTTTTCCAGAAACCAGAAAATGCCATCCCAAAATTCATAATGGTATCTGAGGTCAATTTTTAGCTTCTTGCAACATTCTTGCTTCGGAGATACTCATATTGGGTGGTATTTGGTCGCTTTGGGTTGTTTTTCAGAAACCGAAAGTCGTCGTTTTATTCTTAAAAATTGCCTGTGAAATCAATTTTTGTCATCTGGGCGTTATTCTGGTTCCGAAAACATTCGTATTTGGTCATTTCCGGCTGTTTGCCAGACACCGGAAATCACCATCTTAAAATTCAAGATTGTGTCTATGATCAATTTTTAGCTTCTGTCCATCTTTATGGTTCCGGAGGTACTCATATTTAATGAGAATCGTCCATTTCGGGCCGTTCACCAGAAACCGGAAGTTGGCATCTTACAATGCAAAATGTTATCTGAAGTCGATTTGTTGCTCTAGTGCCACATTACGGTTTCGGAAATATCTATATTGGGTGGTATTTGGTCCGCTGTGCCGCTGTTTTTCCGAAACCGGAAGTCGCCATTTTGGGTTTCATAATGGCATATGCAGACAATTTTTGGAATCTGAATGTCATACTGGTTAGAGAAATACTCATATTGGGTGGTATTTGGTCATTTTCAGCTGTTTTTCAGAAACTGGAAGTCGTCATCTTAGAATTCAAAATGGTATCTGTGGTCGATTTGAGCTCCTGTGTATCATTCTAGATCGGGATATTATTATATTGGGTGGAAATCGGTCATATTTGGCTGTTTTCCAGGAACCGGATGTTGCTATCTTACAATCCAAAATATTGCCTCGATTATGGAACATATTTGTTACCACTAAAAACGTTCACCTACCAAATATGGCTCCATTTAGTTGATTAGTTCGCGAGATGTGCAGAAATTTGTACAGAACATGTGAAGAGGAAGGGGCATCGAACCATTATGGACATATTTTTTACCTCTAAAAACATTCACATACCAAATATGGTTGTATTTTCTTGATTGGTTCTTGAGCTGTGCGAAATTTGTGTTTCATTTGTATGGGACCCCTTCCTTAGAGAAAAGGAAGGGGTGTCAAACCATTAAGCACATTTTTTTTACCTCTAAAAACATTCACCTGCCAAATTTGGTTCCATTTAGTTGGTTAGTTCTCGAGATGTGCAAAAATTTGTGATTCATTTGTATGATACCACTCACTTCCAGAAGAGGGAGGGGCGGCCAACTATTATGGACACATTTGTTACCCCTTAAAACATCCACATGCCAAATTCGGTTTCATTTGCTTGGTTTGTTTTTGAGTTGTGCAGAAATTTATGTCTATTTGTATGGGACCTCTCCCTTCCAGAAGAGGGAGGGGTCTCAAACTATCATAGGAACCTTTATCGGCACCAAAAACCCCTACATACAAATTTTCACGTTGATCGGTTCGGTAGTTTTCGAGCCCATATGGATCAGACAGACAGACAGGTAGACAGACCGGACTGCATTTTTAAATGTATAGATTACAACATCAATTTTTTAGAACCTAAAGAGTGAATATACATTTATTATATTGCAGCGTTCATGTAAATCTATTTTTAAAAATAATAAGTTTTAATGAGAAAGGCGGGATCTGACCGCTAGGTGCATTAATTTAGGTTTTTTCTATTAAAAATTGTGTTGAAAAATTTGCAAGACGACAATTAAGTACGTGAGATTTCCCCGCCTAGATTTCAAATCTGCCTTTTGTATTCAGATTTGACAGTTCACGCGGGAATTCTGACAGCTATCAAAGTCTAATGTACTCAGTTTGGTTTGTCATTTCACCATGAACAAACTTACGCCTGAACAACGCTTACAAAAATGTTTTTTACCGAACAATTGTGTTCAGTGACGAAGCTCATTTCTGGTTAAATGGGTATGTTAATAAGCAACATTGCCGCATTTGGATCGAAGAGCAACCAGAGGCAATACAAGAATTGCCAATGCACCCAGAAAAATGCACGGTTTGGTGCGGTTTATGATGATTTCTGATTTTTTTTTTGCTGGAAATGGAAGAGCTGGGTCTTGCTGACATGTGGTTTCAGCAAGACGGAGCAACGTGCCACACATCGCGCGAATCAATGGATATATTGCGGAATGAGTTCGGCGAGCAATTCATCTCACGAAATGGACCGGTGAATTGGCCGCATAGATCATGCGATTTAACACCGCTAGATTATTTTTTGTGGGGCTACGTTAAGTCTCTCGTCTATGCGGATATGCCAACAACAATTCCAGCCTTGGAAGACAACATTACACGCGTTATTCGCGAGATACCAGCCGAAATGCTCGAAAAAGTGCCCCGAAATTGGACTTTTCGTATGGACCATTTGAAACGTAGCCGTGGCCAACATTTGAAGGAAACTATCTTTGATAAGTAAATGGCATAAACCAATTTATCAGCTGAAATGAAGATTTCATACGTTTTGTAATTTTTATGCGTTTATTTTTTTTTTTTTCAAAAGAAAAACCAAATTCTTAAAAAATCACCCTTTACATTCGGAAAAGTTCTCGATTCCCGTGACATATTGAACTGGCCAAACAATTTTTCATCACTTCCGTTTTTTTGTTTATTTTTAGGTGACTAGGGGAGCTGTTTCATTATTAATCTCAGCCCATGTATGCATCTCATACAACATGAAAACATTATTGAAAACTAGAAAAAAAAAAACATATTTTCTAACTAAACCAATCTACTAATCCATGGAATGGATTCTTCTTAGTTCACTTTAGATTCCTCATCAAGTAGAATCATCAAAAACTTACTTCAAAGCTCTAAACATGATATCATAGTCGGGCAACTGCACTCGAAAACTCATTTAATATAATCATCTACCTGAAAACAACCACTCATTGCTCTATATGGCTATAACGGGACTCGTTCAGCAGCTAACCAAAGTATTTTCCGTCATTAGCGGACCACTTTCCATTTTTATCACAAAACAAAATCACTCACTACACTAAGAGTACTTTAATCTTTAAAATGTTCACCTCGAATTTCCATAAACCAGCTTTAATTACAGAAATATATGAGAGATGAATATTCACAAATCCTGAATTTCAACTGTATGTGTTTTCATCTGTTTTCACTGTGTTGAAGATAATCAAAAGTTGCCTAATCAGCTCATGTTAGTACGAAAAAATTATACTGAAAATGTAGAATATTTCCAACATAATTGTCATAAATCGACAGCACTGCAGTGGTTACCTAGGTTAACAATTTTGAGCGTAAACAACTGAAGCGGTAGCCTACTAGGACGGTTTGCGGCTACGTTAATTTACTGTGTGATGAATATGGGGGTGTCGTTAGATGAATAATTGAGTAGTGATTCAAGTTTTGAGATGAGAATGAGAGCGTTGTGAGAAATGTTTTGTTTTGCAAACTTCAGAAAAAAACTAGCTGAGTTTACTAAATTTTTATTGCTTGGCGATTCCATAAGAGCATGTAAGCGTATTTTGTTTATTTGTTTTATAATTTCGTGAAAATTTGGTGTTCAATCCGTGCATTCTTCGTGCTTGTCGGCTTAATGAAAAAAAAAATAATGGAATAAATATCCTAGCTGTTAATTTCTTTTAACATAAGCATATAACGCACAGAGCGGAAATTCCCCTATTGGACTGAATTTTGCAATTTTAACCTCTGGTCTCTGGACATATTTTCGGTTCCGAAAATATACAGATTGAGAGGTATTTGGTCATTTTAGGATCCATTCCAGACACCGGAAGTCGCCATCTAGAGATTTGGTATGACACCTCACAATGATTTCCGGTCTCTGGGGTCATCATGATTACGGAAATACATTTATTGCATGGTAAATAACCAACAGTCGCTATACCGATTCCGGAAAAACTCAAATGAAGTGATATTTGGTTACTTTAGGTTATTTCAGAAACCGGATGTCGTCATGTTGTTGTAGGGCTTGTTGAGTGTAACATTCGCTCATACTAGAAATTTTCCAAACACCCCCAAAATCTGAAGTTATGGTCAAAATACGGTTTTTTGAACCTCAGCGCATAAAATATTTTTTAACTCAGTCATTTATCAACCGATTTTCAATATATTAGCAGTTTTAGAAAGAGGACAAATAGAGCTTTCAAAATATATATAGGTTTTAACTAATACCAATAAAACATGTTGAGTTAATCTTGCTTTTTTTCATCATTTGTAGCTCCGTGAAATAATTGTGCGATAGAAGCCAAAAATTCTGGATTTCTTAAAAAATATATTACTTAGCCAAATATCAATCGATTTCCACAAAACTACTTTCATTTGATTCGGCATTGATATACTTTCAAAATTATAGTATATTTGTGTTATGTACCTCACAAAAATTATCGGCAAATTTAAAACTAAATTTCATGAAAAAGTCTAAAAAATAAGATTTAAACTCATTTAACTCAACATGTTTTATTGGTATTAGTAAAAACCTTTATATATATATTTTAAAAGCTTTATTTATCCTTTTTCTGAAACTGCTAAAATATAGAAAATCGGTTGATAAATGACTGAGTTAAAAAATATTATATGCGCTGAGGTCCAAAAAACCGTATTTTAACCATAACTTCAGATTTTGGGGGTGTTGTAAAATTTCTAGTATGAGCGAATGTTATACTCAACAAGACCTACAACCTACACTAGGTCACTTCAAAAGTTCTAAACCGCTGTAGCACAATGTAATTTTTCAATTTTTTTCGGTTTGAACTGTTGGAGTGCACTAGAGATGGTCGGGTACGGGTATTTTCACCCGAAACCCGTACCCGGCGGGTTCGGGTCGGGTTTCGGGTAACGTGAAAAAATATTTTACGGGTTCGGGTCGGGTACGGGTAATTTGAAAACCAAGGCTTCGGGTTCGGGTCGGGTACGGGTTTGAAAAATTCTCAATTGGTCGGATACGGGTCGGGTACGGGTAATTTGATTTTCGTGCATTATGAGAATTTAATTTCTGACATTTCAAACCTAGGTGTTTTCTTAGTGTCGATAATCGGAAAGATCGAACAAGAAATTGCCCATTCTCACTCAACGAGAGATCGGCCAATACCTATTCTGACAGTTATCGGCAGTGTTTGCACCAAGGGAATGACATCATGCTATCTCTTTCTAATGTGAAAGTCAATAGTTCTTCCTGCAACAGTTTTGAGTTAAATGGAATTTTTGCCAGGCTTTTTTCATATCTGTAAGGAAAACCGCGGAGCATTGCACAGTAAAGCAACTAAATTCAAAGGCTGGTTAAGTAAAAAAAGTGTGGATAAATGCGACAAAAATATGGTATTTACCTAATTTTGGGGTGCTGAACAGCAATCTCCATTCCATTTTTTATTTGGGGCCGTCCATAAAGTACGTGACCTAATTATTAATGATTTTGGCACTTTTCCCCTTAGCCACAGGGCGTTCTCCTCACAGAAACAAATTACGTAGCTTTTGCACAACCCCTCAAATTAACCAAATTTTGCGAAAAAAATTTTTTTTTTAAATTAAAACAAAATAGGTAATACAAACTAACTACGAATCAACCCTTTTTTTTGACACCAAAAAAATCCAAGCTATCATTGAAGCTGTTTCAAAGTAATGAATTTTTTTTAAAACATATGTCGAAAAACGTCAGTACGAACTTCGAGAAGTCATAAAAAAAACAGATCTCATGATATTGCACCCACATTTTGGATTTAGGCACTTGAATGTTATAGCAATCAAGAAAAAATATTATGAAACAGCTGACGTAAAAATATTTCAGGCGGATGGCCACCGATTCCCTACTGTGCATTGAGATGTTTGGTACGAAGCAAATATGTATATGAGATTTGACAGCGATAGCATAGTCTTTGTTTGCACTGTGATCAGGGAAGTACAGAAATATCTGTGTTATACCGATTTTTAGATTGAATCGATGATACCGAATCTGTACTAAAAAATTACAGGTTTTTGGCAAATGCAAATGAATTATTAAATTTTTCTCAAGTTATAAACAATATTAACTTTGACTTTATTATAATACTAAGATTTCAGGTTGCCGCGATGTTCACATAAAACTCGTCGTTTTTTTAACTTTACCAGACATGCACTTTTCATAGTGGACCTCTTCCTTATAGTGGACCATCCGCCTGGAACTCTGGGTTCATTAACATGCGTTCACATTCACACTCGGTTTTTGTCTAACTCCGGCCATCATTTTGAGAAACCACATATGACAATTAGTGCATATAGCGTGCGAGGTACCCAGGTATTTAAAAAAAAAAATCCAGGACGGGTCGGGTTCAAGCAATTTTGGCGTTGTTTTCTTTCGGGTTCGGGTCGGGTACGGGTATTTTAAACAAACCAGACTACGGGTTCGGGTCGGGTACGGGTTTGAAAATTTTCGATTAGTCGGGTACGGGTCGGGTACGGGTAACAAATTTCCCATACCCGACCATCTCTAGAGAGCACCTGTGTTGACCAGTTTTATTTAAAGTTCGTTGAAAATTTTCGTTTTCCGGTTGATTGACATTACGTTTTCAGAACTCTTTCAAAAGATATATATCAGCCTATAAAAAAATTCAGAGTCGTTGACAGCTATTTGTGATAAATTTGGAATCGTTTCTTCTGACATATTGAGCAGTTGTTCGTTTTCATTTGTTAATTTATTGTTCTAGCCTAATGCAAAATCATTTAAAAAAAAATTTGTTTCAAGTCTTTGAGGTACTTTCAGCTAAGCTGTGAGCTAAGCTTAGAATCAGTTTTGTTAGAAAAAAAAATATTATAAATATTGTTATAATATTAATTTCAAATTTGGTCAGATTTGTCTTTAAGGATTGAATGTTTAATAGCATGCCACGTGCTCCATATGATGGAAGAGAAAATGATGTTCAATCTAATTAACAAAAGGCATACCTACTAATGAAATTGCTTTTGAAGTGGTTCTACTTTTTCTTCGTGTAATATTTCAATATTGATGTCACATAGGCCATATATACTGTTTCGATGGTAAACGGGACCTGAGAGTTGTGATAAAAGTGCTTCATGAAGCCTACCGTGTTATTAGCCTCGAAAATTACTTCCTTCTCGAATTGAAGCAAGTTAGGAATCTAAGACCAGAGCCTGACAAAGTCATTTTCAATTGACATTTATCAGGTTATAGTGACGCTTTGACCCGTCGCTCTTAATTAAAAAGCTTTTGTATCATTCTCAAGCTCTTCGTGAGTCACATGAAAACTACTCGAAAGCTCTTGCTTTGAGTTTGACAACTGAAGGGCTAGAAACTGATACAAATGCGTTTCAATTGAAAAAAAATATTATCACCGTCACCCTCACATGACGACTCTCAATCGAAAACTACAATGAGCGCTAACGAAAACAGGGAGCTTTCATACAGTACTTCGCGCAAATATATGGACGAAGGAGAAAAGAAAACCGTGACGATATGAAACGGAGGACACCGAAACCAGTTTAACAATCCGTAGTGGTTACGCAGCGCCAGTGATCAACAGCGAAAAAAATTCCGAAATTTCAATCGAAATTTGCGTGGCGTGTTCATTGGATGCCATTGCCGTTTTAACTGCGGCTTGCGGATTTAGAAAACTATCATCAAACGACGCGATGCGGTGCTAGTTTCAATTGAGACACTGAAGTAAATGAAAGATTCTCTCTATCCGTCACTCTCTCCGTCAATTGAAATAGAAACACGATCTGGATAAAAAAAAACAGCAGTAATGTTTGCAAATAGACGTGGAATGCCTATCAACTGGAACCTGTACAAATCATTGACACACAAAAGAAAGCAAAGCGGACCTATATTACTTCCTTGTGGCACACCCACTTCAATAGGCATCAAATAACATGTGCATCAATAAAAACGAACTGTTTTATTACTGACAGATGGCTACGGATTATGTCGTTTTTTTTTCTTCACCTTCACACGGCACAAATACAATTTAATGTTTAACGGCGCCAATTATATCTGATGACTTAAGATCTTTAAGCAAATTTTTTATCCTCGCTGCCGACTACGAGCTGAAATTAAGTCTATCTTAAAACTAGCATATATTTTTCAATTAATGTTTTGTAGTTAAATGGTCGTCTGATGATCGTCGAATGGCCATGAATATGCAGCATGTATGGATTTGTTCTGCTGAGCCACGATGTTATGAGCTGGGACAGGGGCTTGTAATCCTCCGGTCCTGGAAGTATTGTGCGGGGTTCAGTTGCTGGTTATGGTTCGTTGTTGTTGTTCGCTGTTGTTCAAGCCAAGATATCACGAAAGGCCTCGGGTTCTCAGGTCCCGGCGGATTCGTGTGGGGTTCAGTTGAGGATTCCAAAATCGAGGTCTATGACGTGTTCTTGCCGTTTTGTTGAATGTGGATGGAAAGGAATGGGACTAGACTGGGGCGTGGATGGATTTCAGGAAAATGTATACAAGGGACATGTAGGGTAGGTCACGACTCGCCAAGACATCACGAACAGGAACAGCTGGTCCTCTACCCTCGGCCCGGAGGAAAGTTATTATTTTGGCCTGGCGTCACGGTGTACAGGGCATGACCAAACAACGTGCTCTATGTCGTGATAACCTTCACCACAGGCACAGATACCACTTTCCTCGAGCCCAACACGACGGAGATGCGCGTCAAATCTATAGTGATTGGACATAAGCCGGGACATCACGCAAATGAAATCCCGACCTACATCCAACCCCTTGAACCACGGGTTCGTCGACACCTTGGGGATTATGGAATGTAACCAGCTTCCCAGTTCCCCTCTGGACCAAGCATTTTGCCAACTGATGATCGTATTCTGACGCACAAGTGCGAAAAACTCATTAAAAGCAATTGGTCTTTCATAAATTTCACCGTTTGTTGCGCCCACCTTAGCCAAAGAGTCCGCTTTCTCATTACCCGGTATCGAGCAGTGAGAAGGGACCCACGCTAAGGTAATCTGAGTAGATTTTTCGGATAAAGCACTCAGATGTTCCCCTATTTTCCCCAGGAAATACGGAGAGTGCTTAACATCTTTCATCGATCGGAGAGCCTCAATGGAACTGAGACTGTCCGTAAAGATGAAATAATGGTCCGTGGGCATTTTTTCGATAATCCCTAGGGTGTACTGAATTGCAGCTAATTCTGCGACGTAAACAGAAGCAGGATTATCGAGCTTATGGGAGACGGTTAAATTGTTATTGAAGATACCGAAGCCAGTGGAGAAGTGATCCGTCAGTGAAGAACATATTGTCGCAGTTGATATTTCGATATTTATTAGAAAAAAATTTGGGGATCTGCTGCACGCGTAAATCCGGGATTCCACGAGTTTCTTCTATCATGGATGTATCGAAAAACACAGTAGAATCAGAAGTATTTGATAAGTTGACACGATTTGGAATATTCGAAGAAGGGTTAATATTTTGGGACATGTGATTGAAATACAATGTCATGAAACGGGTTTGAGAATTAAGTTCGATTAACCTTTCAAAATTTTCAATCACGGGACGGTTCAAGACCTCACATTTGATTAGAATACGAGAAGACAGGCTCCAGAAGCAGTTTTTCAATGGTAGTACTCCAGCTAAGACCTCCAAACTCATCGTATGGGTCGACTGCATGCAACCCAAGACGATACGCAAACAACGATATTGTATTCGCTCCAGTTTGATCAGATGTGTGTTTGCTGCGGAGCGGAAGCAGAAACACCCGTACTCAATAACAGACAGTATCGTTGTTTGGTAAAGCCTTATAAGGTCTCCTGGGGGGGCTCCCCACCATTGTCCGCTTATTGTACGAAGAAAATTCACTCTTTGTTGACATTTTTTCATCAGATACCTCACGTGACAACCCCAGGTGCCTTTAGAGTCGAACCAGACACCAAGATATTTGTGTACCAAAACCTGAGAAATCGTTTTACCCATTAATTGTGTTTGAAGCTGAGCAGGTTCATGCTTCCTAGAAAAAACTACTTTCTCAGTCTACTCCGGAGAGAATTCGATACCTAGCTGTAAAGCCCAAGCAGACAAATTGTTCAAGGTATCTTGCAATGGTCCTTGCAAATCGGCAGCTTTGGCTCCTGTAACAGAGATTACACTGTCGTCTGCAAGTTGTCTTATCGTGCATGAATTTGCCAGACATTCGTCGATGTCATTTACATAAAAGTTGTAAAGAAGGGGGCTTAAACATGAGCCCTGGGGAAGACCCATGTAGCTAATGCGAAAAGTTGCCAAATCGCCGTGCGTAAAATGCATGTGCTTTTCGGACAACAAATTGTGCAAAAAATTGTTCAAAATTGGAGAAAATCCTTGTCGGTGAAGTTTACCCGAAAGAATGTCAATAGAAACGGAATCAGAAGCCCCCTTAATGTCCAAGAACGCAGACGCCATTTGTTCTTTGCGAGCATACGCCAGCTGAATATCTGTTGAAAGCAACGCAAGACAATCATTCGTCCCTTTGGCACGGCGGAAGCCAAATTGAGTTTCTGATAGTAGACCATTTGATTCGACCCAGTGGTCTAAACGACGGAGTATCATTTTTTCCATCAATTTCCGGATAAAGGATAGCATTGCAATCGGCCTATAAGAGTTGTGATCAGAAGCTGGTTTCCCTGGTTTTTGGATGGCGATCACCTTCACTTGCCTCCAATCCTGCGGTACAATGTTTTGCTCCAGGAACTTATTGAACAAGTTCAACAAGCGCCTCTTGGCATTGCCGGGTAGATTCTTCAACAAGTTGAATTTGATTCTATCTAACCCAGACGCGTTATTGTTACTGGACAGGAGGGCAACTGAAAATTCTGCCATCGTAAAACGTGATTCTATCGCGTCGTGGCCCGGAGACGTATCGCGAACAATGTTTTGCTCAGGAACAGAGTCCGGACATACTTTCCTGGCAAAATCAAATATCCACCTACTTGAAGACTCCTCGCTTTCGTTGACCGTTACGCGATTCCGCATTCTTCGGGCTGTGTTCCAAAGAGTGCTCATCGATGTCTCCCTCGACGTCTCGTTCACGAACCGACGCCAATATCCGCGTTTCTTTGCTTTAGCCAAGCTTTTAAGCTTGGTATCAAGCTCCGAATACCGTATATAGTCGCCAGGTAAACCTCCCTTCTGGAAGGCCAAAATCGGAACACTCTTGGTCCTACCACGGAGTTGGAGGCCGCTCTTTGATCGTTACGCCGGGATATTTCTTCGTTTGGGCCTGCAACGCGGCGTCGAGAATCAAGCCCGCGAGGAGGTTGTATTCTTCAAGTGGTGGATGATGTTGAATCGACTCCACCGCTTTTGAAATCATTTCCTCGTATAACTTCCAATCGACATTCCGTGTGAGGTCATACGGAATGTCAATTGGTCGCATGCGAGTTGACCCGTTAGTAATTGAAATAAGAATAGGCAAATGGTCGCTACCGTGAGGATCGAGGATTACCTTCCATGTGCAATCCAACCGTAGCGACGTTGAACATAATGATAGATCCAAAGCGCTTGGGCGCGCTGGAGGTTTCGGGATACGTGTCATTTCACCGTTGTTCAAAATAGTCATGTCGAAGTCATCGCAAAGGTTATAGATTAAAGAGGAGCGGTTATCATTGTAAGGGGAACCCCAAGCCACACCATGAGAGTTGAAGTCTCCCAAAATCAAACGTGGCGAGGGAAGAAGTTCTATTAAATCAAAGAGCAGCCGTTGCCCAACCTGTGCTCTGGGAGGAATATATATTGAGGCAATACAAAGCTCTTTACCTTGTATTGTCATTTGACATGCGACAACTTCGATGCCTGGAATCGAGGGGAGGTTAATACGATAGAAAGAATAGCACTTTTTAATCCCTAAAAGTACTCCTCCATATGGGGTGTCTCGATCAAGGCGAATAATATTAAAATCATGGAAGTTGAGATCAATATTTGAAGTAAGCCAAGTTTCACAAAGGGAAAATGCATCGCATTTGTTTTTATTTATCAAAACTTTAAACGAATCAATTTTTGGTAAAATACTTCTACAATTCCACTGTAAGACAGAGATAGAATCCTTCATATACGCAGTTGAATTAGGCATCGAAGGATACAATCGCTGCAAGGAGGGGCCATTGGGCAGTCAACTGCTTCAAAAATGTTCTAACTGTTGGGAGAAATGCTGTGAGAAAAATTTTAATTGGATCGGGTATATTGAAAGTTTCAAAAATCCAGTCCACAATGTCAGAAAAATTGACCAGTCCAGCATTTGATTTATCAACTGGATGTGCAAAAGGAACAACTGGGGCTTTAGATGTTCCAGGAAGTGCTGGGAACTCCGTCTGAGACTTTAAATTTGCAAGCCCAGGAGGAGTCTGCTTCGGCTTTTCCGCAGCACTTTTAGATTTGTTCGTATTATTCATTCCATCTTGAGAAACCTTAGGGCCTTTCCTGGGAAGCTTAGGAGAGGAAATATTTTTCCTCTTTCTAGATTCTCCAGGATTGGCGTAGGACGTTTCTGCTGGTGGATCGTCAGAGTCCGTTTCATCCGAAGACAGCAGATCAAAGGGGTTCGATGTTATGGTAGAAGTGGTCACGGTCTTCTCAAGAATTTCAGCGTAAGAACGCTTTGAGCGCTCCTTAAGAGACCGTTTAATTTTATCTCTGCGTTGTATGTACACCGGGCATGTGGAAAGCTCATGCAGATTTTCCCCGCAGCGAATACACTTTTCAGCGTTTACGCTGCAAGAATCTTCCGCATGAGTCTCCCCACACTTGCCACACCGTGCCTTATTGCAGCAGTAGGCAGCTGTATGACCTAACTGCTTGCAATTGGTGCAATTCATAACACGGGGCACATACAAACGCACAGGCAGACGAACTCGGTTAATCGAGACGTGGTTAGGGAGAGCAGATCCGGCAAACGTAACGCGAAACGAGTCTGACGGAGTGTATACTTTTTTACCGCTGACGAGCGACATAGACCGTAATTGCTTACAGTCCAATATCTTCGCCTCAGTATTGGAATTCTTGGAGCAACCGGTTGCACTCAGGATACACTCGACAGACAGACTCGAATCGGTTATCACACCGTCGATCTCTACGTCTCGTGCGGGTACATACACGCGATACTCGCGTGTGAAGAGCTCGGAGCAAGCTATTTCGTTGGCCTGATCCTGATCATTCACCACAACACGGAGCTAGTTAGGTCGGACCTTGGAAATTTCGGTCACGGCCTTGTATCGTGACGTCAGATCCTTCGCGATTTGCAACGTGTTAAGCGATTTACCTTCTGGTTTGGGCCTCATGTAAAGGACCAGTGGACCCGTTGATCCGTCTGGGTAAAGCCTGGGACGAGGATTGATTAAAGCAGGGACAGACGGAGACTGAACAGGAAGGACAGGGTCGGGTGGGTTCGGAGACGGGGGATTGGGGGCTAAGGAATCCACATCCATTGCGCTCAAACTAGCGCAACAGTACAGTGGCAAAGAAACACGTACCTCTTCTTCTTTGTTGTCTTCAATAGAACAATCACCGAGTCTTTCGGTGCTGGAACGGGCAGCTGCGCAGCGACACCACTAAAGCACAATAGCAGGATGACCTTCACTGCGGATTATCAGATTATTTTCACACCGCACTTCGCACTCTTTGAAACGCGACCGGGTAAGCAATGGCTTTTTCGATTTTTTCTACACAATATCGGTTTTATAGCGAGACAACCACTTAATGCGTCCGTTATTGCCGAGCGTTCGGAACGGAATGATTATGTCGTTTGCAATACCCTTAATTCCATAGCTTCTGAAATTATTCAATAGAATCGAGTGGTTTAATTTAAAAATAGGTAAATCTTAGAATAGGGCACAACAATTCCTAAGATAACATCGTTTAACAGTTCAGCAATTGCTGTTGCTGTACTACTTCCTTCTCGAAAAGCATACTGTAGGTTATACAATACAATGTTCATGAATTCTAATAAGAAGTAATTTTTCAAGAATTTTATTTAATATTGACAGCGTTAAAATCGGACGATAATTACTTGGATCGCAAGTGTCGGCAGATTCAAAAGCCTGGGTGGCATAATATTTCCAACATTCTATTGGAAGCTTCTCCAGAATTCGAAAGAAAAAAAACTCAGTTATTCTTGACAACATCAGCGGAAATGTATCGAAACTACAGCTTTTATTCCATATCAAATTATGAAGCTAGAAAAATGAATTAGTCTCGGAGTCCAAATTGCAAATTTGAACAAGGATCTACTGAATTATTCTTCTATCTATTGGCGGCTCGTTGCTGACCTACACTAGAAAAGAATTTGTTGAATATTTCGTATATTACAAGGTTTCGGTTAATTTGTTACCATTCACAACAAGGGTTATTGATTGAGATTTTACAGATTTTCTGAAAATATGATTGACTGGAGACTGTCCCAAATACATCGATGTTGAAAACGTAAATTGGAAGATAATGTTATTTATAGTATTCTTGTAGAACATTTCGACTTTCTAAATAATATTTTAAGGTTGCCAAAACGTGATTTATGGAAAAAAAATTTTTTTTGGGCTAAAAAACCACTCTTTGCACTTTCAGCAATTCTATTTGATTCCCCTATTTTTCCATATACTTTTTTTATCTTTTTGTGTTACTTTTTTCAATATTTTACATACTTTAGTTCAGTATCGCATTCAGTTATTCGAGTCACAGAGCCCAATAAGCATCGCAAAACAGTGATTTTTCCCATTAGTTCTAAATAAAACCCTACTACACATACAAAAATATTCAGTCAGGATCTGAAGGTTTTCATAAATCAGTCAAAAAGTCATTTTTCATAAATCACGTTTGGGCAGCCTAAAAACAATTTTAGAAAGTCATCATGTTCTACAAAAATATTATGAATAATTATTGTCTTTCAATTTAGGGTTGAGCACCTTCTTCCAACATCGATTTTTTTGGGACACCCTAATGGGGAGTATTGTTCAAGGGATTGTCATTGTACGACTTTTCAGTTATTTTTTCAATAAAACTACTTCATTGGACATGTGGTTTGAAAAATCTCCATGATGGAGATTATTAGGCCTCCTCTTTACTTACAATTGATTTAATTTGGATCAGCTTCAAGTTATTTAACACCCGCAAAATATTATGTACATGAAGTTGATTTACGCCAATATGCTCGAGAAATCCAGATTAAATGCAAAAATGATTAGTCGCATCCATCAATGGCACTACTTTAAACTAAATTTGAAAACTAATTCCGCTTTGGCCAATCTTTTTTTTCTTCTTTCATTAGGAAGCGTTCTTCAACCATCACGTTGAACTAGTATCATTTTCTTTTTCGGCTTTTCCTTTAGTTAGAATTACTTACTTAAATTACTTACCCACTTTACTATCAATTCGAACCTAATTTAAGATCATTTTCTTTATAATTTGTTTATTCTTTTGGATTCTTGGAGCGTTCTCAAGCATTATTAGCGTCCGGTTTTCAGAAAACTTTTTTTTTGTATTCTAAGACGAATTTTTATTCAACTCTATTTCGCATGTGCCCAAGAACAATTTCTCGGCCCTATTTGACTAAATTTTGATCATATCCTATTTTTCGACCTTTTTATCTAATTTAATTGTTATAAACCATTATTTCATTGTTGGTTTTTCTAGTTCTGAGCGACTTTTAGTTTTGCTGAAAGTCATTTAAGAGTGGATTTTATAATCTATTGTATTGTTTTTCGAACGATTAATAGTAACTAGTTCATACTGGGTAACAAGGGTTACACTCTAGAGCTCCTGTGAATTTCGGCGCCTCTATCTTTTATGCATCCGCCTGAAATCAAAAAAATGTATTTTAATGATTCGAACTGTTGTACTATTAAAAATTGTGAAGCCCTGTTGAAACGCATATTTTGACCTCCGATTGGTCGCCTAATACTTGCTTTCCACGTTCGACAGAATATTATACGTGATTAACCGGGAATACCAAACTCTTTGGGCTATATTAGAGCCTGTTTCTGCTCAAACCAATCATTTTACTAGTGGATGACAACTAGGATGGTTCTGACTCAGTAGTAGCAGGTATCAACAGCAGTAGTGATAGCAACGTCAGTAGGTTTTTGGGATGTTTCGACCCTAGCCAATTTGAATCTTTTCACGGTCACCACATTATTTCCAGAGATTTATCCTGATAAATAGCGTTGGATAAAAGTTATTTTTATTGAGATAAGATAGTCAATCGTAATCCTAGCGTCTAAATTTAAAAAAATTTCAATTTGGTATCAATTTCTACGTTGCCCATTTCTGTTCTTTTTAGGCTGAATTTGGTTGGGAAAATCGATGGTTATGTTTTTTATCTTCATTACTCTTGGTGTACTGGATACCAGTCTCTTTCAGCCATGATTGGATCGAGCGATGATCGACTTACTAGACCAGAACCGTTTATGGAGATTAGCTAAGAGGAAATTTTTAAAATTGCTCTCTGGGGTCAATACATATTAAATTTTTTAATTTACTTTTCAATTTACTTTTCTATATATAATGCACATTTGTTCTTTTTCATGACTTTTATGACATACTCTCTAAAGTCAGGTATCAAGCAACAGTTGTTCAGGTGGTACGTTTTGGTACCTGATAGTGGATAATAAATAAGCCAGTATGGAATTGTTTCACCAGCACCATAAATAAGTCAGAATAAGCGTAGTCTCCGATAAGGTTTCGACAAAAAAAAAACGAATTTGACAAGCAATTTATATGAGTGTTGATAGAAAAAACCTACAAATCAATTGGATCTAAACAAATCGAAAGAGAGCGTAAATTGACCAACCGGTCAGGTACTTAAAATCTCCCGGAACAAATTATTACCTCGAGGGTAGAGGTAATCTTGTATTTGGTGAAGTCATGCAATCGACGACGGGGCAGAAAAAAACAACACTCATAGGATGCGGCTAATCCGGCATTCGTCCCAACATATTGCCCTGTGCATTATCGTGAATAGAATCAGTCAGACCTTTCCTGCAACCATTTGACATGCTGTTTTCGTTCTTGAATAGTTTTTTTCTTCTTCCCAGTCTTCTTCGCCTTCTTTTGCTCACTCATTTCGCAAGCAATCAGACCTCTTTTCACGGAAAACGCCATAAGCGGCTTAGCACAGTACAGTCCATTGTCATCCTCATCGACAAGCAGAGGAGTTAGGATTCGTTAACAGTGATCGATGGGCAACATGGTAGAAACATACTGTAGGAATCGTATTCGTTTCACCCACTTCTATTTCTCAGCCGTCTCTTTCAGTTGTTTATTGCGGTTATTGGATTATGAATAGCACGGTAGAAAAAAAGTGAGTAATATGATGCGTTGCCTACGATACAGCTCAGCATGAAATTTGTTCCATCTAAACACACTTGACAATCCAGATTATTAAAAACTCAATATCTGTTTCCCCTCCCGTTGTTAATCGTAGAATTCGTATCACATTTGTCAAGCAGTGCCGTTGTTCCGTCACTTGATAGAAGACGACCGCAGCACCAATTAAAAGTTTACGGTTCCTCTTGAAACATGATATGATTTTTTCCAACAGTGGCCGTCATCCTTGGCGATCGGGTATCAACTTCAACGCCCCTTATTGAGGCGACATGTGTTTAGCTCAAATTACCGTGGAAATAGTAACTCCCAGCGATATGCCAGCCGCTGTATATTATTGCCCCCGAGTCATCCCCGAGTGACGTACTGCGGACCCTTTTTTTCCTATACCTTCCCTCGGCGAACGGCGCTGACAGTGATGCTGCCTGACCCGGAGCTACTTTGTTGAACCTGCGGTGGCGCGGAGCGCAAACGGGGCAAGGAGGAGAGCTGTAACCTTCACACAAATGTTATTGATTTTTTTTTCGCTTCCCATCCAGCGCAAACCCGCCCCCTGTGGCTGTTGTTTTGTTTCTATTTCACAGGCTTATCGGAAATCCTCTTTGGTATTTACGACGATGCCTTTATTCGTTTATGGTGGTCCCTCCGGGGTATTTGTTCCCGCTCGCCCTCCGGATTTTGCTTTTTTTTGTTTCTGCTTCTCGTACCGCACTGGGCTGGGGACTTGTCGTTCTACGAACAGGCCAGGCTTTTAATGCCTTTTTCATAAGGGTCGATCCCGGTCGGCCGGCCGGCCAGAAGGCCCCGACTCGACATGGACCGTCATTACGACCTGGGGTGGGCAAATCCACGGCCGTTCATGCATAATTGCATTTTTTTATGGGTTTTCTGCTTTTTGGCAGCAACAGCAGCAGGAGGAAGGCGAGGGAGAGCAGAGATTCCAGCTTCGAGGATGCTTTTCATCTTCTCCCAATTAGGGCCTTCAATTGGGAATTTTATGTGCTCTTTTTTTGCTGGGCATAAAAGGAACGGCTTTCATGTGCGAAATATACACTTGCCAATAATAAACAGCCGGACGTGTTAAATAGCAATAAATTCGGGCGAGAGTGGATGACAGACCCTTAAATGGCTTGGCATGTGCGAGTTAAAAGTGTCAAATTTTGGGTTACTTACTGCCAGTCGGTTCACCAGTGCAGGGAAACGTATCATCATGCAAAACCAGGAATCATAGCAAATTACAAAACACTGTTTGTACCAACAGCTATCAGATACACGTATATGAACACAGTATAGTACACTGCTGGTATGTGGCAGGTAAAAGCGAGAAGCTATCCGACAGAAGGTTGTTTTTACATCTGCTTTGCAGCTCATCTATATTATCATCATCCTCAGCCGAGCAACTGAGTAACCGAGCATCAGCAGCAGCAGCAGCATCAATGTTGCATTTGCCGAGATGTATCTTGTAGCTTTCGTGTTTTCGTGTAAGCTAACTCATTTTCAGATTGCTCCGTCCGGACCGGACCACTAACGCTAGCTATTTCCCGTTGATGAGAACACGTAAAACACATTTGCATACACGTACCGATTCATATCATACCGGCAGCATCATCATCATCATCAACATCATCGCAATCATGATCATCTCCATCTAACAACTCGGTCGGTGGGTCGATGTGTGCCAGCTCTACATTCAGTAGATGTACAATCTCAAGTACAACGGCATCCTCTTGCTCCGGAATGGCCTCTGATGGAGTGACGACGATGGACGGTAGCAAAACCATAAACTAAATCCGATCTACCTCCAAAACAACCAGACCGCGCTGATGCTACAGGCTCATCCAGAGCACTCCGGCGTTCTGTCCTGTCCTGTACCCCACCTCCAGCACCGGTGAGGGTTTGCGGTCTTGCCTTGCCGTTTGCTGGGCTGGGACGCTCTGTGTGTACTTTTTTCCGCCTCTTTCTTCCAGCGGACAGCGTTTATTCAAATGATGATGATGCTCCCTGTACCGAGCGAACTTCTCTCCAGTGACCAGCACTGGCAACTGGTATTGATTCCGCGACTACTTCCAGTGTTGTAATCTGTTATTGAAATACCAAACTTATTTTACACCATACCTTAAACTTTGTATAGCGCCATTTTCAAAGCTGTTATTAAATACTATCAAATCGATTGCCACTGCCCTCAATACACCCCTGCAACTGCAGCGGTTAGTCGTTCTGACGTTCTACGTAGCCATGATTTACGGAGTGAGGAGCGTCGTCCTTGTGGACTGGGCAACCGATCGTCTGCCCGAACCAACCATACAAAAACCCCTTCTTTCCTCTACGGCCCCATTCTAACCCATTGGGGATTCCATGAATGGTGTGTCGGAAGAGAAACGAGCGCAACGAGGAAGCCAAGCTACACGTCTATTATTAGATAGTCCGACAGAGTGAGCGGCTGAGCGGGAGAGAGACAGCGAGAGATTCGTCCGATAAACACAACCGCACATTCCGTACGGACCAGGAGTGAAATGACGACGAATTACCAACCAAAGCTCTGGTCGATATGAGTTGCTGAACATGAACATGGGTAACCGAGACGACGACGACGAGAGTTGGTTGGTTACCCCCTGACCCCATGACTGCCAGGACCATAATGTTCGGCCAACCGTGATGCTGCATGATACGTTCACCGTGTGCGCACTGGGGGGGATTGAGGGGGTCGGAGGAGGACCAGATGATGCCGTATGATGATAAATCCGACCCATGTACGGGGCCATGGGAGCCGGGGAACGAAGCGAACTCAAACTGTTGGCTGCGGTTGAACCCCCGGTGCGGTTCGGTAAGCCACATTTTGATTGACGATCGAAGCCGGGCCGACCGTTTCCCCGGTCACCAGGATAACGGACCGAGTGAGGCCAATAAGCCCACGTAAGCTGGTAGTGTGGATGTGATTTTAAGAAGTTACTCGATTTCGGTGTGAGAAGTTTTATCGAGTAAGGCTGGAACATTTACAGCTGCACTATCTTGTTAACCGCAATAATACTTTGACTGGTTGATTTGAGTTTAGGATTTTTTTTGAGGAGTTTAAGCTCAGCAACCTAGGATTGCACCAACAAATTATCGAAAATTAACTGTGGAGAGCTATTGACAAAATTTCAATACGGAAAAAGTGCTAGGAATAAAAATTACAAAAAAAAACAAAGTTTAATATTTAAAGGAAGATTGTGCTTCTCTGGTTTTCGTAGAAAATGTGGATTTAGATATAGCTTAGCTCAGGAGATGAATCCGAGCCATTGAAGATGCGCGACTGAGAGTAAACATTATTCCTCACTGTACGACGTTCAATGACTCAATATTTTATTAACCAATAACGGTGCCGGCCACGGTCTTGCACAACACTGAGACAATTCAAAATTTTGCATTTTCGATGGCAAACGATGCCAATTACCTACTATTTGGTTTTTTTTCCAGAAACCTGTTGAAAAAATTCACAAAAAATGCGGAGTTATGACTAGATGAGCCTTTACGGCACAAACTTATCCGGTTATTTTGAAGCAATAAACATTTTTGTTTCGATAATCAATATATAATTATTCATATAACCTCATTCTGTTTATTCCATCTATAATTATTTTAAGAAACACCGAGACTTATCAATGACTAAGAAAAATGTCCCACTTACATCCGAGGAGCAGTCCAATTACCCATAAAATTCATTATGAAATTTTGGGACATTTAAAGTAAATCTCGGTTGACATTCCTCCACAACTGAAATTTTGAATTTTTGCAAAACCAATTACGTTAACACAAAACAGATGAACTTATATGACAAAAAATTTACTGTGATCAAATCATCAACATCAAATTTACTCGATGCTTATGAGAAACAACACTGCAGCGATTGCTTAGACCAAATCGTTCCTTTCTACAATCATTTACACACATTACAGCGCTCATCTTCTACTTTTCAATATTTCTTTTTTTTCGAAACTGACACATTTTTCTTGAAGAGGATAAGTCAAGACACAGTAAACAAATATCAATTGAAAGCGGTAGTGTTGCCAGATATGTTCTTTTTGACTTGCTTATTTCAAAGAAGAAGTATAATTTGGTTTCAAATTTGATAATTTCATCATATTCCTCATCATATTCCTTCCAAAAAACTGTCGTTAAAAACAACTCACTGCAGTCTGTTACTGTCATATACAATAAAATATTATATATTTACACGGAAAAATGCGTTATATAATAAAAAAAAAGTTGTAAAAAACGTGTTTTTTGGGAATACGTCCAAAAATCGCAGTGAAAATACCGCGTTGTTAGGAAGATCAGTCGAAAAAACGTGTAAAAAGACCTTACTGTATCATAAGGAAAATATTCGAAATTCGAAATATAATTTTTTTTAATGAATTCGAAATTTTCCTCCTATAAAGGAGTTTCATATAATGATAAAATAGTAATCTGACTGACGCCTGTATTATAAAATTACTAGCTGAATGTACCCGGCCTTGCTCGTGTGAAAATTTCTGCTTTTTCCATAATTTTCTATATTTCCAAATATTTTCTCCAACTCATCATTTCAAATAATATTTTTATTCTAGTTATGGACTTGCTTATGTAGAGTTCTCCAAGCGAAAACACACAAACACTACGACGCGGCCCGCTTTACACTGTATATTGAAATTTGTGAGAGTTTGAATCAAGCTCGGTAGTTTTTTATGCTCTCATTCAGATGACAGTTCTCACAGGTGACAAAAAATTCTTACAGCTAACAAAAAATAAATCGAAAACATCGCACTAATACAAACGCACATGGAGAACTCTATACCACCTTTTTCGTTGAATAACAATCGATGCGAAGGCATTCCAGCTGGGTCGAGTGAGTTCAAAAATTCCCTCGGAAAATGGATTGCCTCATCAGCATCTTCGAGGGTATTCATTAACTTACAATAAACTCAATTACACTGAAATTACAAAATCAATTGCCTAAGCTTACCTCTGATAGTTAAAATTATTGCTTGCTATGTCTTCTCGTTTTACTGTTTTTTTGTAAACAATATCAATATCATCCTTATAGTTGAACATCAGTTTTCATGAATTAATCAACAATTTGGAGGTACGGGGACTATCTCCACACTTTCCTCAAGTTTTGAATACTCACTATACCAAACGTTCGGACACCAATTTTCGGTTGTAGAGAGTCAGCCCTAACCTATGAACCTAATATCAGGGAGCATTTGAATATTTTTCTTCTTGAATTTGAAAATAGCGTTTGACCCCCGTTGTCATTTTCTGAACTTAGTTCTCTTTCTAGAAATATTGACATTATTTAACCATTTTACTCAGTTTTACACTGCTTGACAGAAAGCAGAAATTGATTGACGGAATTGATTTCAAAACAACGTTTAAATATTACGTCCAAGCCTTCTTCTGTATTCTAGTAACCTTTCCAGAAAATGTAATCCGCCATGTACGATTGAAAAATTTGCACCGGACATAAATCTTTGGATTCTGGACGTCATCTTGATATCGAAAACATAAAATTTTAAAACCGGCCCTCGCCATATTGAATTTAAAAAATGGCGTTGGAGTTAATTTCTGGTTTCTAAGGTCGTCCTGGTTCCGGAAATACCAATGTTTGGAGGTTTGTAAACGTTTACCACAGTTGTATACAGCTTCCCAGAAACCAAAAGTCGCCATCTTTGTTTTAGAGAAACATCGGACATCATATTCCGGTCCCTAGACATCAAATTCTGGCCATGACCGACCGAGGGCATGGAAGTTATCGTACTTTTTCAAAAAGTTTATATAGGGCTCTAAAAGACCTGACTTTCTTATAAATTAAGACCTCCTCCCTCTTTGATAGCTGCCCCTTTCTCTTTTCGACAACATGTTCCGGTCTCTAGTAATCAATTTCCGGTCTCCAGACATGACCAAAGGCCTAAAACCTATCGTATTCATTCAGAAAGTTCTCATAATTAGGGTTTACAATATTCCCGGAAATATATTTTCCAGGAAACGGGAATAAAACATCTCATTTCCCGGGAATCCCCGGGAATAGAAAAAAAAAATTTGAAAATTGCAAAAATGAGTTTATTAATACAGTGATCACCCGATTATATCTCACCCTGATGATTTTTGACGTGATAAAATAGGGAAAGTGATAAAATCGGGAAATTTTTGAATTTTTTTTTTTTATTGAAGATGTTAAATCAATAACTAAATACGTAAAATCAGCGATTTTACTTTTTTTTTTGGAAAATTTATCTGTACAAACATATGAAAATAGCTGCAGTTGTTTTTTCATAAATCGCTATATCTGAATAATGACAAAAGATAGAGAAAAGTTGTCAAGGGATGAATTTGAGAAAACTGTCTGAGCTTTTATAAAAAATATTTAAAAAATTCAATTTGAGATCCTGTACTGAAAAAAAAAT
Organism: Wyeomyia smithii; assembly: GCF_029784165.1. NCBI lineage: Eukaryota > Metazoa > Arthropoda > Insecta > Diptera > Culicidae > Wyeomyia > Wyeomyia smithii. The sequence goes on from NC_073695.1 coordinate 273,718,339, forward strand.
TTCAAAAACAAAAAGTGACTATAAAAAATCAATCATTTCATTGCTCAGCAACCTTCGCTTGGGAAGTGTCGCATTTATTTACAGCTGCTACCGTCATTAATCAGAGTTTTCAAGGGGTTCGAAGGTTTCGAAAGATCAACGACAATTCAAGTACACCAAGAAATTTAAAGATCAAGATTTCTTTTATTATAACAGCTAAGTATAGAACTTAATTTATTATATTTGTATCCATTTGCATTTTTTGTTGCCCTACCATAGTGTGCTCTTTTACACACAATGGAAGTGGATGAAAAAAATTTGGCCGATCCTGTTTCTATTACACCTAAACCTCCTGACCCTTTTTCCACTGTTTCCTCAATTCCCTCACGCGTTAAACTGTATCCAGACGGATCGACTGGTTCATTTGTTGTTTATTTCCGACCAAAAACAGGGCCCAAATCAAAGCCCTTAAACATCATTCAGATATCTAAAGATTTAGAGTCTCATTTCAAGTCTATCATTGAAATTTCTAAGGTCAGACCTAACAAATTGAGAGTTGTGGTTAAAGACCCTACTCAAGCCAATAAAATTGCTACTTCGGAGTTTTTCACCCGGGAATATCATGTTTATGTTCCCGCTCGAGATGTAGAAATTGACGGTGTTGTTACCGATTCCAGCTTATCCAGTGAATTTCTTTTAAAAGACGGTGTTGGATATTTCAAGAACACTTCCATTCCAACGGTTAAAATTCTCGATTGTCAACAATTGAGATCCGTGTCCTTTGTAGAAGGGAAGAAAATATATTCCCCCTCAGATTCATTTCGTGTCACATTCGCTGGATCTGCTTTACCATCTCACATCTCGATTCACAATGTCCTTGTACCCGTTCGCCTGTATATTCCACGAGTCATGAACTGCACCAATTGCAAACAGTTAGGCCATACTTCTGCCTACTGTTGCAATAAAAGTCGATACGGTAAATGTGGGGGTAACCATCTTGATGACTCTTGCAATCAAGAAAATAATAATTGTTATTACTGTGGTGAAACTAAACATGAACTCTCGAATTGTTCCTTATTCATTCAACATAAAATTAAAATGAAACGATCTCTTAAAGACCGCGCTAAACGCAGTTATTCTGATCTCCTTAAGCAATCGAAAACAAATTCTCTTATTTCTTCTAATATTTATGATTTATTGTCCTCTGATGAGACGGACTGCGATGTTCCTCTTGCTGGTCCTTCTTTTTCAAACCCTGGTTGGTCTAGAAAAAGGAAAAATCTTTCTTCCCCAAAACTTCCCCACAAGGGCCCTAAAATATCACTTAATAGAAATGGTAATGTTCCCAAATCTAATCACGATACTGAAAAATCAAATCAAACTTCCTCTAGAATTTTAAATTTAAAGTCAACACAAGAGTTTCCACCACTATCACCCAAAAACTGTGATAGCTCATTCACACCTTCAAATCAACAAACAAAATCAGGAATTCTGAAATTTTCTTATGTAATAAACTGGATTCTTGAATCATTAAACATACCGGACCCTTTCAGCAAATTTATTCATTCATTACTCCCTGTTTTCAAAACATTTTTAAAGCAGCTTACCTCTCAATGGCCCCTCATTTCTACTTTAATATACTTCGATGACTAACTTATCGTCTGAGACTAATGATTTTATACATATTTTACAATGGAATTGCAGAAGTATCATACCTAAACTTGATTCATTCAAAGCTATGATTAATAATTTGAAATGTGATGTGTTTTCTATTTGTGAAACATGGCTCACTTCAGATATCAATCTCAATTTCAATAATTACAATATCGTACGATTGGATCGAGATATTCCCTATGGAGGTATACTTTTAGGGATCAAAAAGTGTTATTCTTTTTATAAAATTAATTTACCTTCAATTCAAGGCATCGAATGTGTAGCTTGTCAAATTAACATACAAGACAAAGATCTCTGCATTGCTTCTGTATATATCCCTCCTAAAGCACTAATTAGACAACAAATGCTTTCTGATATTGTCGAACTTCTACCCTCACCCCGTTTAATATTGGGAGATTTTAACTCTCATGGTGTAGCTTGGGGTTCATCTTACAACGATAACCGCTCCACTTTGATTTATAATCTTGTGACAATTTTAATATGACTGTTTTGATCAATGGAGATATGACACGTGTTCCGAAACCACCGGCTCGTCCAAGCGCATTGGATTTATCATTATGTTCAACGTCATTACGGTTAGATTGTAGCTGGAAGGTTGTCTATGATCCCCATGGTAGTGATCATTTACCAATTTTAATTTCAATTAATAATGGGTCAAATAGTACTCGACCAATTGACATTCCGTATGACCTTACATTAAATATTGATTGGGAAATTTATAAATTAAAAATTACAGAAGCTTTAGAGGCATTGCAACACCTTCCATTTCTTGAAAAATATGATTCATTTGCGGGTTTAATTTTAAATTCTGCAATATTAGCCCAAAGGAAAAAATATCTTGGCGTTTCAACTAAAAGACGACCTCCTACTCCTTGGTCGGACAAAGAGTGCTCAAAAATTTATGTTAAAAAATCAAACGCGTATAAGATTTTCCGGAAAAAAGGAAAAATCGAAGACTTTGTACGATACATGAAGTTAGAATCCATGTTTAAAAACTTGATCAAAGCTAAAAAACGTGGTTATTGGCGACGATTCGTTAATGAGCTTTCCAGAGAAACATCTATGAATACTCTTTGGAACACTGCTAGAAGAATGAGAAATCGAGTAGTGGCTAATGAGAATGAAGAATATTCAAATCAATGGATATTAAATTTTGCAAAAAAAAGTATGTCCAGACACTGTTCCTGCTCAAAAAATTAATCGTGTCACGTTTTTCTGAACAATCGGTGATGGAACTACCATTTTCTATTACTGAACTGTCTATCGCTCTTCTCTCTTCCAATAATAATGCCCCTGGTCTGGATAAAATAAAATTTTATTTACTGAAAAATTTACCTGACATTGCTAAAAAAATGTTGTTAGATTTATACAATTTTTTTTTGAACTAAACATCATTCCACATGATTGGAGACAAGTAAAGGTGATTGCTATCCAAAAACCTGGAAAACCTGCTTCTAATCATAACTCATATCGTCCAATTGCGATGCTTTCTTGTATTCGTAAATTGTTTGAAAAAATGATTTTATATCGTTTAGACCATTGGGTTGAAAGTAATAATTTATTATCACATACCCAGTTTGGCTTCCGTAGAACTACAGGAACAAATGATTGTCTCGCATTACTTTCAACAGAAATCCAGATTGCATTTGCTCAAAAAGAACAAATGGCTTCTGTATTCTTAGACATTAAGGGAGCCTTTGATTCTGTTTCTATAGATGTTCTTTCTGATAAACTTCATCAAAAAGGTCTTCCTCCTAAATTTAATAATTTTTTATACAATCTACTATCAGAAAAACATATGCATTTCTCTCATGGTAGTTTGTCAGCGTTTAGACTTAGCTACATGGGTCTTCCACAAGGCTCATGTTTAAGTCCACTGCTCTACAATTTTTATGTGAGTGATATTGATGACTGTTTGGTAAATTGCACTATCAGACAATTTGCAGATGATAGTGTGATTTCTGCCACAGGTCCCAGGGCATCCGATTTACAAAGATCTTTACAATACAACTAGGTATAGACTTTTCAGTTGAAAAAACTGAATATGTAGTTTTTTATAGAAAACATGAGCCAGCTCAGCTCCAACTTATGTTAGTGGGTGAACCCATTACTCAAGTTTTAGTTCATAAATATCTTGGCGTATGGTTCGACTCAAAATGCACTTGGAAAAGTCATATTCGATATTTAATGCAGAAATGTCAACAAAGAGTTAATTTTTTGCGCACAGTAACTGGATCATGGTGGGGAGCACATCCTTGGGACCTTATTAAACTTTATCAAACTACAATTCTATCAGTGCTCGAATACGGATGTTTTTGTTTCCGTTCTGCCGCATAAACTCATATCATAAAACTTGAACGAATACAGTATCGCTGTTTACGCATTGCTTTAGGTTGTATGCATTCAACTCATACGATGAGTTTAGAAGTGTTAGAAGGCGTTCTCCCCTTAAAAGATCGTTTTTGGATTATCACTTCTCGCATTCTTGTGAAAAGTGAAATTTTGAATCCTATGATAATAAATAACTTTGAAAGACTTGTTGAACTTCAATCTCAAACTCGTTTTATGACTGTTTATTTCAATTACATGTCTCAAAATATCAACCCTTCTTCATTTCCTTCAAATAATATTTACTCATTAGATACCTTTGATTCTACCCTATTTTTTGATACATCAATGTTGAATGAAATTCGTAGTATGCCTGATCAACTACGTATACAACAGATTCCAAATCTATTTCGTGAAAAATATCAAAATATAAACTGTAATAATTCATTTTATACCGATGGTTCTTTTCTCAACGGATCTACTGGTTTCGGTGTTTATAACAATAATTTATCCGTCGCTTACAAACTCGAAAGCCCTGCTTCTGTTTATGTTGCAGAGCTGGCTGCTATTCAGTACACATTAAGTTTTGTTGAAAATTTGCCTAAAGACAATTACTTCATCTTTACGGACAGCCTCAGTGCTATTGAAGCTCTCCGATCGATAAAAAGTATAAAGAGTTCTTCGTATTTTTTGAATAAAATACGCGACCATTTGAGTACTTTATCCGAAATCGCATCACAGGTTACATTAGTATGGATCCCTTCTCATTCTTCAATTGAGGGCAATGAGACGGCAGATTCATTAGCTAAGATCGGTACGGTACATGGTGACATTTATGAAAGACCTATTGAATTCAATGAATTTTTTAGTTCTATACGTCGAGAGTCGCTCATGAACTGACAAAACTCTTGGGACAATGGAGATCTAGGAAGATGGTGTCATTCAATTATTCCTAAAGTTTCTTTAAAACCTTAGTTCCGCAAATTGGACGTAAGTCGTGATTTCATTTGTATGATGTCTCAGCTTATGTCCAATCATTACTGGTTTAATGCTCACCTTCGTCGTATAGGACTCACAGAGGATCACCTTTGCACCTGTGGCGAGGGTTACCACGATATTGAACATGTTGTTTGGTCATGTCCGTTATATCGTGAAGCTAGATCCAATTTAGAAAATTCTCTTAAAGCTCGGAATAAACAACCAAATGTCCCTGTTCGTGATGTCTTAGCAATTTTAGATTTCCCATATATGCGTCTTCTATATTCCTTCCTTAAATCAATTGATGTTCCTATTTAGTACACTTTTGTTTTCATTTCAGATTCTATTTACGCGCTTAACCAGGAATAAGACGTTCCCGAAAATATATTTGGCTCTTGAAGCTGCAGAAACCATACTTATCAAGATTGTGTTTTATGATTTGTAACTTATTTATAATTGTATTATTGTATATGAAAAGATGAGAGGGTTTTTATGCCTGTTTGAGGAGAAATATTTATTATTTTACTCAAGCAGGCTTTTCCCTACTCCAATAATTATTTCGGCCCCGTTATGCTCTCTGCGATTGGGCCTTTATCTTATTACATTTAATTAGAATAAAAAAAAAAAAAATAAAAAATCAATCATCACTATTTTTTAAAAACATGTTTTAGATAGATAATTCAGATGCCTAAAACTTTTCTGAACAAATCTAAAGAAATAAAAAACCTAAAAAAATTGATGTAAAGTTGCAAATAAATTACAATTAAGATTTTATTCGTTCATGTTTTTGTTTGAATTGGTAAAATGAATTACTAGCTTTTTTGCAGCGCAGTACAATCAGCAAAACATTGAATGTTCTCACAACACTAAACTTTGCCGAAGACAGCATGCTGATATCTCTCACATATTGCAACCAGAAAAATCTTAAAATGTAAATAACGATTTTTAATGCCTTCTCATAGAAAACTTTATGTTGCTTGCAATATGTAAGAGATAGAAACATGATGTCTTCTGTAAAGTTTCTTGTTTTGAGATCACCTAATACTTTGCCTAAGACACCAAGCGTCTTCATTCTATATTCTATCTCACTTTTAGAAGGATTGATCACCCAGCTTTCTACATCAAAAGATGCGTTTTCAAATATTTTGAAACTTCTCCGAACATATTATACGGTTATAATAAACCTTTGTATCACTATTCAATTATTCGCACGATAACAGCAAAATGTAACATTGTGCATCGGTTGAATTTTTAATGTAAACTGCATCCAGAATGAAACACAGAATTATGAAAAATATCTTAAATATTGAAGCGTAATAGAAAGTCAGTTCACCCTGACATTTTTTTTAATGAAATGTTTTATGATGATAAAATCGGGTGAAAAATGTGATAAAATCGAGGCCGATAAAATCGGGTACAGATATAATCGGGTGATTACTGTAAAAGGTATCAAACAATTGTTCACGATTTCATTATCAATTCGCATGAAAAACGGATTAAAAAAAACCTATTTAAGCTCACACCAGAAATTCATGATTGATTTTTGTAGCAAATGTTGGAAGAAAAGTAGGTTTCAGGGTTTTTATGCCGTCGAACAATCGCTTCAGATCCGCTGACAATTTTTCGTTGAGCCCGAATAATGTAATTCCCTTCTGTAAAACTTTGATAAGATCGCTGAATCACCGCTGGTGTCTGATTTCAAGAATACTTCTAAATCACCGATTCCAGTTCTTGCTACATTTCATTAGAAACTGAAGAGTCCAATACTTCCAGTTTGTTGAAGATAAATCTCAGTGTTTGTCAGGCAGGTTTTAGAGCATTTGAATGCCTACGTTCAAGTTACACTGACTGAGTTTTACTAATTTATTTATTTCTGGTCGCATTGATTTACGGGTTTCAATTTTATTTTTATCAATTCACAGGTTTCAAAAATTTTTGTCGATAAACAAAGAAAAAAAATCAAGCGAATTGGACGAAACGAATAAATGCTTAATTTTTCGTTTACTGGATAAGACAGTATATATTTTTGACAAATAATTTAAGCAAATAATTTGATATTAACGGGAAGCAAATATTGATCGTCATTTCAAGCAAATATTTGCTTCGTATAATGCACAGCTCAAAGCTGCTTTACACTTTTACGAAATAAGTTTCGTGTTTTGATACGATATTTAGTTTTCTTGGAATATTGTGTGGAAAATTTTTCGAGGAGCTCGGGAATCCCGGGAATCAATATTTCTTTTCCCGGGAGAAGGTAATTCCCGGGAAATCGTTCCCGGGATTGCAAACCCTACCTAAAATGCATTAAAAAACTTGATTTTTTGACCAATTGAGACCCCCTCCTCCTTTGGGGGTTGCTTCTTCCTCTTCCTAATACTTCTATGACCACTTCCTCTGTACAAAGAACACGAATGCCAAGTTCGGTTAAAATCGGTACGTCATTCGAGAGTTATGCTGGAACATACATACATACATACATAACTTTTTTTAAATGAATAGCTGGATTTTAGGAGCTCTTATCTTATTTGATCGATGCTCTTAATCAAATTTTAATTTGGTAATAGTTGAGCTTCAGCAACTTCTTCAAATATATTTTTTATCCAAAACGCTAGATTGGACTCTCCGTTATCAAATTATGCAATAAATATGTCAAGAAATCGTTTCAAAAACGGATCAAAACAAGTTGGATGCTTTGAAACACTTCTCTAGAAACATTTTAACGAAAACCGATATTCGGCTTAGAAAAGAAAGAAAGGCCAATATTTGGAAATATATGATCGATTTTCGTATAACGACGTCTTTCCGATTCCGAAAATACCCATATTGCCAAGTATATAATTCAATTTATAATTTTCGCAAATCTCCAGAAACCGGAAGTCGGCAGCCCAAGTTTCAAAGTATCGTCAGACACCGAAAACCGGTTCTTAAGAGTCATTTTTGCTTCGAAAATACCAACATTGGGGGGTTTGTGAGCGTTTTCCACAGTTTTAAATGGCTTCCCAGAAACCGGAAGTCACCATCTTGGATTGAATATGGCATCGAGCATCATGTTTCGGTCTCTGGACATCAACTTCCGGCCTCCAAACATGACCAAGAACCCGAAAATCATCAAATTTCAATGAAAGATTTCCATTTTGTTTGAAAATTTATTACTTAGGACCCCCTCCTTCTTTAAGGGTGACCCCTGCTTCTATCCAACATTCCTATGGCCACTTCCTTTGTACAAAGAACATGTATGCCAAGTTTGGTTGAAATCGGTTTAGGCCTTCGAAAGTTATGCTGGAACATGCATACATACCAAACTTCTTTTTTATATAAATAGATAGATTTTCCACATTTTATTCGACATATTCAACTTCGAAAAGCTATAGCAGTTTTTAGAAACATCCTATCTCTCTAGTGTCTCTGGCAAAGTTGTTGAGCATCAAAAAAACTGCCTTTTGAAGTGAGGAAATGTATGGCTTAAGCCATTCTAAGCTCTCTTTAATAAAAAATGCGAAATAGTAAGTCTTTCTATACACTGGGGTCTTTTTTTACGCGGTTGATTGTGCCGCGTTTGAAAGATAAGTTTAGATTTATTTATACTAAATTTATTTGATAGCGCGTGTACATAATCTTCCTAATCGGGTAGAAATAATCCACGTTGTTGTAAAAAATATTCGCGTTTAAAAAATGCATAAAATAACCCGCGTTAAAAAAGACCCCAGTGTACAAATCCTCATACAAACTGGAATTGCTATATGCTAAGGAGGAGACAAAACCAATCGACTTTCGATAAAGCCTTAAGAAAATAGCGTGAACAGTTGATCCACTAAAATTCAACAGCCAGCAAAGCTAATAACGGGCGAAAATGCGAAGTAAACACTTGAGGATCATCGGACAAAAAAGTGTGCTTATACGCGCATTTGACGACACAGGAATAAGCAACATAACGATTTTACCACTATTCGAAGGCGAAGTCTCGATGCGACGAATAGACTCTACAAGTAACTTAACGAAGACTGCGAGCGTCGATGTAATTGAGAAACCAGGAAAGATGGCGGATTCTTTTTTTTAAATTTGTATCATATTTATATGCCAGCAGCTGGCCGCCATAAATCATATCTTCTAGATGGCTCACGGCTCGTGAGTGAAAGGATATGAACCGGCCTGGTTAGGAATAAGGTCGTTTGCATCCCAGTTCCATGGACATGAGTATCCTATTCTATGCTTAAAATCGCAACATTCCATTCACACAGACATATTCCGAAACAGTTAGTGGCCACGCGCGTGTATGATTTAGCAGCGCTTTTAACGCACCCAGCAATTCATGTTATTTCATGGAAACGTGAAATTTGACGCTCTATTGATCATGGTAAATATGTATAGCGAGCAACGCTTTGCACTCTCAAATCTCTGCATATTCCATATCAAAGGACTAAACATTGTATTTTGAAAAAAAAAAAGTTGTGAAGAAACCCAAAACAAATATTAATTTTGAGCAGCAGTGTTTCAAGTTACGTTATTTTCGAATTTGGAAAATCAAATTGCATTTTTCGACAAATGAGTGTATTTTGATTTCAAATTTTACAATTTAATCGTGTTTTTGGAAAAAAAATATGTGAAATACTTATCACACCGAGATGTCATAAGTTACAACATTTTCAAGAAAAAGAGTAAAATTTACTATTATATGCTTGCTATCTCTGTTCCTATTTTTGTTATGTCTATGAAACGCATCGGCTTATTCTCGAAGATCAAAGCAAGCCATGGCCGAAATCGGACGTACACATTTTCGCTCGCAGAAAAATCGCTCAATTTAGTTGTGCGTGTTCGTTATAGATGTTATCGCGGAGTGAGTTTATTTTATAAATTTACAAGTGTTTTTTTGGAAAATTTCGCGGATGGTTGTGTTACGTTTGTTGCCAATTGCGTATGGTAATGCCGTAAACATCGATCGACAAAATGGCTGCAATAGCATATAGAGTGGTACGACGCTACCGCAGCTGCAGCTGGTTTCGTTTTGCTTCTTATCAATGTTTGTTATGTGTGTATGTGACTTGGAGCTAGTGCACTAGCTATTGAATGGTGATGGCAGTAAAAAAAACTTTATTCAACAATGTAACAGATGAGTATAACTTATAACCAATATCAAGTTATACAATTCTGCTTCTTCTTTAACGTGAGGATGAATGCCGCGAAGCGACAAATAATACGACTAAATTAGCTAGGGTAGATGATCCAATAGTTGTGGTAGCACCAATAGTTGCGGCATCGGTTTTAAATTCATCGTTTAAACTAATTAGAACCGAATTGCTTATGCTACATGTTGAAGAAATAATAGATTAAACATAAGTACATATGTTACTACAACAATATATACTGAAAATATCCAAATTACTGAAGAATACTGTATTTTTCAGGAACTTACCCGGAAGGCACCACTCACTACCCATTTTCTTATTTTGTCCACGATTGTTTTGAGATATGTGTGTGGTTTTAGTACGATTATTACTCATATAATTATTTTCCCAGAAAACAGTTTATTATGGAAACTGTTGCACAGGTGAAGTTCGTTAATAGATGATCATAATATTTATAAATTACTTCCTCCACTATTGGATCACAGGATACACTAATACATAAATGATGTAACTTATTAGTATTCAATTTTTGAACCCCACCTTCCCCTGCCACCGTGTATTCACCGATACTTCATACATGATCGGCCACAAAAGCTATCGCTCTCACCCCTAAGATGCTGTATTATGCATTGATGACCTCTTAATCGATGCTTACCCACTGCTTTTGGTCTTGTAATTCTTTTAACGAGCCTTTCACAGCTACAGTCGCTCTTTTAGTGAACACTAACGTCAAAAATGTAAGCGCAAACATGGTACGAAGCAAAAGTAATAGACTCTAATTTCCAGTGTTGAGAAGTCACCATTTGTGAAAAAAAAAATTCTTCTGAATATTTCAAAATGAGCGCGATTGGTCTTTCTCTTCAGCCAATTTCAGCCCTTCTCAAGTGTTAGTCTAAAGACATTTTATAAAAAGTATTCAAAATTTGATTTATTTTAAAAAAACCTACGTACCCTCACTGAATTTTGCCAACATCTGACCAAATTGTCGCAAAATCCGTCTCTTAGTTAACTTCGTGCATTTTTGTATTTACTTGCAAACCGACTTGTCAACCTATTAAAAACAATATGATAAATAGTAAAACAATCAAAAGCCACTTCAAGCGAGGCAAATACCTTCATTTAACCAAGCAAACACGAATGTTTTATATACCGCAACTACAGGAACACCCATTCACAACTATAGGAACTCTACCGCAACTATTGGAACAAAAGCGTGCAACTTATTTTAGTTAATTTAAACCCTCAAAGCGGGTTCAAAGTCAATTTTAAGGTGCAAAATTATCAAATAGAACCCATTTCAACAGAAAATAGTGAAACGGACCAGCTAGATTCGTTTTTATTAGCCAAAACATGGCCAAACATGCATAACTCGTGCTTAGCTCATCCACTATTGGGTCATTTACCCTAATTGCGCCTGAAGTATATATCAGAATGCTAGAAAGAAACTATTTCCAGCATGAGCGAACAAAATGAAAGAAAGGACAGAAGGTGTGACCTAAACTTAAAAAGAATGGTCCTCATCCAGACGGGAATTTTTTTTAAGCTGAGTCACACCTTCTGTCGTTGTTCATTTTTCGCATCCTCGTAAAATTACATATATTGTCCACTTTACTAAAACTCAAAATGAAGTCATACGACAACACTGTCACCACATGAAAGAAGGTCTGAAGTCCACCAGCTCCAGATCGACTTGAACTGTCCTACAGTACGGTCGCATTTTACCAACAGCTCGAGGCTAAGTCTTAGACTACCGAGAGATATTAAAATTTTGTTTTTCGCTTTCAACAGGCAATCTTTTTAAAAGACTACCTGTTGAAAGGCAAAGTAAAAAATTTGTTTTTAAAGTTAACGAGTGTTTAGTGAATTAATTTGGTTTGAGATATTTCTACTCAAATTCTATAGTGAAGTGAAAGTGTAGTGAAGTTGTCCAGTTATGCCTGGAAAAAATAAAAAAGCTCGCTTTGATGCGGCATCAAGGAAACGTGAGGCATCTCCTCCAAGTGACACTGAAATTTCGACTCACAGGTATGATATTCTTTCTTCTGTTGGGGATCTAGAATTCCAAACTTCTCATACTGAGCATAAAGCCGTTATGAAGAAGGTTAAAGTTCCACCTATTGTGGTATTTGTAGCAAACTTTAAAGCATTTCGATCAGAACTTTCATCATTTCTATCGAATGTGAAAGTTAATTTTCAAATTGGTCGCCAAGGCGAAATTCGTATTTTGGCCGAATCTTTTGATGGCCATAAACATCTTTTACAGTATTTGACTGAAAAGATGTATAAATTTTACTCTTTTGATGCCAAAAACGATGATCAAAGTATTGATAAAATCAAAGATTGTTTGTCAGAATCACTTGGTTTTGCCCCCAACCAAGTAATTTTGATGAAACGAAAGGCAAATGCCAAAATTTTTCAAACTGGAATACACCAGGAAAATTACTAAGTACATTTTGCTCGTACCAAAGTACATAATTTAAAATGTTTAGAAAAAGCACGTGTTTTATTCAACGTGCGAATAAAGTGGGAAAATTTCAAGAGACATGGAGGAATCCATAATCTTACGCAATGTCGGAATTATCAAGCCTATGGTCAGGGAACTCGAAACTGCCATATGGCTGCAAAATGTATGATTTGTGGTGACACTAGTCACACGAAAGATATCTGCCCCGTGAAAGAGATCACTAATAGTTTCAAATGTGTAAATTGTGGGGGAAATCACAAATCTAATTTCTTCAATTGTCCTGTAAGGTCAAAAATTATTGCTTCTAGACAACGTAGGAATTCTAAACAACCTGTTGTCAGTGTGGGTAATCAAAAGACTTTCAATACTGTTCAGGCATCACCAGCACTTCCATTAGCAGGAGTGTCTGTAGGTAATAATTTAAATTCAGATAACAAATTTCAGAAAAATAATCCTGTTCAGGCAACACCAGGCTGTTCAAATGCCAGTGTCCTTTCAGGTAATATTTCAAATTCAAACAGTAACAAACCATTCGTGCTTGGTGCTGAAAAATCAGCCAGTATTGATTTAGGTAATCCAACTCCCGAAAAGATTGAATACCTGCAACAATCCATGCTGCAGCTAATGTCCGTTTTGTTGAACTGTAACTCGATGTACGAGGCTGTTCAAGAAGGTATAAAATTTACAACTAATATTGTTATGAAATTGAAATTCAGCAATGATTTTAAATAATGCTGTGAATTTTCTAAATCGGAATGCTCGCTCTTTGAAAACGAAAGAGGATGAATTTTTCAATTTTTTAACAGTCAACGATGTGCATATTGCAGTTGTGACTGAAACGCTTTAAAGCCAAATATTAAACTAAAAAAGAACCCAAATTTTATAGTTCAAAGGTTTGATAGAATTGATGTTGCCGGTGGTGGAGTTGCAATAGTTATCCACCGTCGAATAAAACATCGTGTTTTACCACATCTTGAAACCAAAGTTATCGAGAGTTTGGGAATTGAAATTGAAACAAGTATTGGCATTTTATTTATCGCCGCAGTGTATTTGCCTTTTCAATGCACTGGTGAGCGAAAAAAATACTTCAAGGGAGATTTGCAAAAACTCACAAGAAATAAATCTAAATTTTTAATCATCGGTGATTTTAATGCGAAACATCGATCTTGGAATAATGCTCAAAGCAATTCCAATGGAAAAATATTGTTTAATGATTGCTCGGCTGGATTTTATTCAGTTTTATTTCCAAATGGTCCTCATGTTATTCTTCTATTAGGAATCCATCTACAATTGATTTGGTACTAACAAATCAAAGCCATTCATGCAGTGATCTATTAACTCATGCTGACTTTGATTCTGATCATCTTCCCATAACATTTTCTATTTCCCATGAAACTATTTTAAATCCCACTAGATCTGTGTTAAATTATCACAAGACTAATTGGGATAGATATCGTTCTACGATCGAAGAAAATTTGAATGATGATATTATTTTACAAAATAGTGCTGACATTGACAGAGCATTAGAAAATTTTAGCAGCTTAATACTCAATGCCCGGAATTTATCAGTTCCTAAGGCAAGAGTGAAATTTAATGCACCAATTATTGACAGTGAACTTCAACTTCTTATACGTTTGAAGAACATACGGAGACGTCAATACCAAAGATCTCGTGATCTTGCTTTGAAAATTATTTTTCAAGAATTACAAAAGGAAATTAAACATAGATTCACTCTCTTGCGAAATGAGAATTTCATGAGAGAAGTTGAACAACTAAAACCTTATTCAAAACCTTTCTGGAAGCTTTCGAAGGTTCTTAAGAAACCCTCGAAGCCCATTCCAGTCCGTAAAGATGGTGATTGCATTTTTCTAACGAATGAACAAAAATCTCAAAAACTTGCTCAGCAGTTTGAGAGTGTTCATAACTCCCATTTGAACGTAGTAAGTCCTATTGAAAATGAAGTAAACCAAAAGTATGTTCAGATCACCACCCAAGAATTTCTTTCCGAAGAGGTATTGGAGACAAACTTGAATGAGGTGCGAACCATTCTCAAAAAATTCAAAAACATGAAAGCACCAGGAGATGATGGGATTTTCTATATCCTCATCAAAAGACTACCCGAAAACTCTTTAAATTTCTTGGTAAAATTTTTTAAGAGATGCTTTGCACTAGCACATTTTCCTACGAAATGGAAAAATGCCAAAGTCACTCCAATTTTAAAACCCGAAAAGAATCCAGCTGAGGCATCAAGTTATCGACCAATTAGTTTACTTTCCTCTATTAGCAAACTTTTTGAAAGAATAATTATTAATAGAATGATAACACATATTGATGAGAACTCAATTTTTGCAAATGAGCAGTTTGGTTTTCGCCATGGGCATTCCACTACTCATCAGTTACTTAGAGTAACAAATATGACTCGAACTAATAAATCTGAAGGCTGTTCGACTGGAGCTGCTCTTCTAGATATAGAAAAGGCATTCGACAGTGTTTGGCATAAAGGTTTGATAGCTAAAATGTCAAATTTCAGTTTTCCGCTTCACCTCACAAAAATGATACAAAGTTATTTAACTGACCGCACTCTCCAGGTTAACTATCTAAATGGTAAATCTAATAGATTGCCTGTTAGAGCTGGTGTGCCTCAGGGGAGTATCTTGGGCCCAATCTTATATAACATTTTTACTTCTGATCTTCCTGATTTACCACCAGGTTGTGAGAAATCCCTGTTTTGTGACGATACAAGCATTTCCGCAAAAGGAAAAAGCCTTCGTGTTAAATGCAGTCGGCTACAAAAAAGTTTAGATATATTTTCTTCATACTTACAGAAATGGAGGGTTTCACCTAATGCTTCTAAAACACAGTTAATTATTTTTCCTCATAGGCCAAGAGTTTCATTTCTCAAACCCACCAATAACCACGTTATTAAGATGAACGGTGTGGTCTTAAATTGGTCTGATCAAGTTAAATACTTAGGACTTATTTATGATAAGAATCTTACTTTCAAGGAGCACATTGAAAATATCCAGTCAAAGTGCAATAAGTATATCAAATGTTTTTATCCTCTTATCAACAGGAATTCTAGACTTTGTCTCAAGAATAAACTGTTAATTTACAAACAAATATTTAGACCAACAATGTTATATGCAGTTCCCATCTGGACAAGTTGTTGTGCAACCAGGAAGAAGACACTTCAAAGGATTCAGAATAAACTTTTGAAAATGATTTTGAAGCGTCCTCCCTGGTTTAGCACGAACGAGCTACATAGGCTCACTAATGTAGAAACATTAGAAAATATGTCAAGCCAAATTATCAACAAATTCCGACAAAAATCGTTGCAATCCTCAACTGCAACGATTAGCTCACTTTATAGTCAGTAAGATAGTTTTAAGTTTATTTTAAGTTTATTTTAAGTTTCGTTTTATTCCTTTTTTTCTTGACAAGTAGGTTTAATAATCTTCCTACAATTACATTATCTTAACTGCGAAAGCTAATAACATTCAATAATACTAAAGAGCGTACAAACATATATAATAGTGTTGAAATGTCACCATTTGTGGCAGAACACACAATACTAATTCTGAATAGTACATAAATAAATCAGTACAAACTCCCGCCCTATAAAAAAAAAGTCCACCAGCTCGCCGGTAATTTAAAGTCGTGTCTACCGACGAAAAGTTAATATAGTAAAAATATTAAAAAACTTTAGAGCAAGATCGCGCCAAAGGACTGATGGTCGAATATCGGCCATTTTTGATTTGAATGAAACTTTGCACACGTATTTGGCTTAGCAAACTGTGCATTTTTCATAGATGGAGAGATTTTCTACACCCAGTTACATTCTAAAAGGGCTTATGCCTTTTGGCATAGGTTTTATTCGAAGCATTGTAGCCCATAAACCGTTGGTTGTATTGAAAAACTGTCTGAGAATGATTTGTAGAGAATTACAAATGCACCATAAAAAAATATACACTGTACAGAAAAAAATTGTTTTTACAAAAAAAAATTAAAAATAAACATAAAATTTCAATTTTAAAAAAAGAGTTGAATTTTTTATAATTTTTTTTTTTAAAGAAACTTGATGTTAATACGCAAATTTTAAAAAAAAGTCCAGGATGGAGAAATGAAAAGTATTTTTTTTATGGTACATTAATTTTTTTATAAAAATTCTAATTCAAACATTTTTCAAAATATTTGTATTCTGATGATTTTAAAAGATGCAGAGTCATTTTGAATCAAAAAGCTCTTGGTAGTAAACATTCTAATGGCATCGGTTTTCGAGTTATTTTTAATTTAAGCTCAAAACTTATTAATATTTAGGAAAATACACGTTTTTCTGAATTTGTCCGTGGTTCTCCAGCAAAAACCATACGTTCATTGGAATGCTTGATACGTTCATTATGGTTTTTGCTGGAGAACCATGGACAAAAAATGGTCGATTAAATTTTCGCTTGTTTCCAGGCGATTTGAAATGATTTTGCTATTTAAAATGTTAAAAATGTCAAAAATGTCGTTATGTCAAAAAATTTAAATATGTCATATATGCCAAAAGTTGTTTAGGATGTGACACTGTTAATTATGCCAGAAATGTCAAAAGTGTTAAAAATTTCAAAAATAGTTAGAACAGTCGAGTTGTCTAATTATAATCATTGTTCACTGCACTTTTCAGCTACACATGTGGTGGTTCTGATAGGTATTGTTTTTGTTCTCACTGACTGTAAAAAATACTGGCTTCGGTTTGATAAATGTATTACACTTTTTACATATATTGAAACTTTTTGAGAAAAACGATTACAGTGCGACTTCACAACAGCATTTCGAGCTCAGAACAGAATTTCCTTATCACTCAACCGCCGTTGCCCGTAAGATGATTAAGATATTTCATACATTCGTATTACATACGGAACAATATCTCTGCGTTTACAAAGCTGGGGAAAATGAACTCAAAAAAACCGTGTCTGAAATAAACAACGTGAAGCGAGATGATTATGGTTAAAATCCCTCGGAAACAAAAACCAGACAAGACAAAGGATTATATCATGTCAGTGCGGACATCTTATGCGATGTGACCACATAGCAACTGTCAAAATCCGCCACAAATGCCCAGAAGTTCGCTGTTCACCACAAATCGATAACACTGTGCATAAACAGCGTTATATATATATAAAAAACAATTAGTTGGTAGGCTCTACTAAAATGCTGCATTCGTTTTAAAAAATTCATTACACTTGCTTCAAAATATTGAAAGATTTAAGAAAGACGGTTATAGTTTTTCTTCACGGCAGCACGTACAGAATTTCGTTCTCCGCTAGCCGCACAGATGCAATATGCAACACGCAACGGGGTAATGAACTATTGCGTGGCTGAGAATGCTGCACTCTTGCTATCTGCTCTTATCCGACACAAAAAGATTTTGATCATCTTCCTTCCAAATCATAACACGATCTTCTTTTATTGCGTGTTATTTTATTGAGTAGCCGGGAGCTTTATCGGTTAGGTTCCACTGGTTGTTAACACAAAATGAGATTCATTTATTGTTTATTCTTATTACACACGGAATAAATTCTCTTGCGTCTTGCAGAACTAGGAAAATGACACAAGTTTAAAAAAAAGCAAAGCCACTTTTAACATAGGTTGAAAGTCTTAGGTTTGGCTGGTGACTGGTTGAATGCTGCGAGACTGAACCAAACATGGTCGATTAACTTTTCAATTATTCACTAATGAAAAGATACTCCAATTGGGGCAATCTTCACTTTTCGGTCAAAACATTAGCGTTTAAAATCCATTCAGTGATAGCAACATAATATGCATTTCAAGAGGGCACATTTTCGTTACACTTTCCTCAGCCACCCTACTGACGTAAAACGTAATTCTACGTCAAAAACAAACCATGAAAACATTTTCCGAAATTTTGAGAGTGATAGAAATGCCGAAAATATGAAAAAAAGTATGAAAACTGAAAAATGCGAAACGAAATTTAAAAGAGACAGCTATTCTAGAAACAGGTAGAGTTGTTTAGCTTTTGACAGACTCCCTAATTTAGTTCAGTTTAGATAAAGTAATTAAAAAGTCAATAAATTGAAGAGATTGATATATATTGATTGTGTAGATAAGAAGAAATTTTAAAATGTAACTGAGTTCTATACCAACAAAAGTTGTTGATTCCTTTAAAAATTTCAAATCTTTTTTAGAATAGGACACCGAATGATGGCGCGAAATAAAAGGTTCTTCACATACTAAAAATTTGAACTCCATTCTAATCTTCATAGAAAACATTCTTATAATTGGCCTAATTTTCCACTGAGAAAGCAGGTGAAACCAAAACCCGTCTTATAATGGGAGCTGTAATAAATTTTTTTTATGGATTTCAGTTTCCACAGAATGTATCAATCAGCTCGTACAACTGAGCAGCATGAGCCCCGGCCGCTCACCCAGCAAGAAATAAAGCCATTTTTCTATATTCGAATTATTCCTCCTCGTCTGCTTCTTCTCGAAACAATAAACATCCCCTGCGCTATTCGTAATCATGACTCCGGCGGTGGTATCAAATCCGAAGTGCTTCACGCCAAACGATTTAGTGATAATTAACATTAAAACCGACCGGACTCATCGTCGTTTATTTTATTTTATTCTTTTTTTTTTTTGCTGCACCCGTTTTGGGGTTTTCTGTTTTTGACCGTGAGAGGCGGCGCACATGCCCGGAGCGGCGGAGATAGGCGATTAGGGTGCGCCTTTTTTCTGCTCCAATTAGAGGCAGCCACCGGACTAATCGGCCCCTATCGCTCGCCACGGCAACTCATCGTCAGTCGAAAAAGTCATTAATTTCATCACAAATATACCGCGCGTCTCGTCCTCAAAGGTGGATGGTTTAAGTTTGGCGCTGCTCACATTTCTGCACTGCTTTACCGTTCGAGAGTTTTCGAAAAAGTTGAGCATTCATGCGGGAAACTGCAAGCTTGGATAGTTTCGAACTAATTTTAATTTGATTCCACCCAATTTTACAGCAGGTAAGCAACAACATTCGGCTAATTTGACCCTCTTCAATGGTACAGTTCAATTTAGAGCAAATCGTCTTACCGGATGAATTTGTTGGATTTATCATTCTTTTTCCGCTTTCGTGCAAGCCTTGAACGATTCCGAAAAAAAAAATCATTTCACCTGAAGAAAATATAACAACTTGATTGTCATTAATCACGCGAGAGTGAGCAATCGCCTCTTCACCTCCCCCTCAACTTGGCCAACTCGAATGCTCAGGCGGCTCCATTGGGTTTTCCAAAAGAGGAGCAAATAAACACTCAAACCCCGGCTCAGTGCGGGGCGAGTGTGAATCGTGGCGCGATCGGGTTGCGGAGCAAGCGGGCGCGAGAATGCACAGTTTCGATCAACGGCGCGGCCTCCTCTGATTGAGAAAAGGAGACCCCACAAACCAATTCACCGCTGCCGGCGCGGTTTTCCGCCGACGTTGCCGCTTTGCCTCGCGCGCTCTTTCTTCCACCCTGCCCCGCCAATGGAGCTCACGATGATGAAGCCGATGGTGCTGATGATCATAAATCAGCGCCCTGGCCAGGGGGCACACGGGTTGGTTGGGTGGCGGTTGGTTGGTTGGTCGGTCGCGGTACGCGCGCGAATGCGCATAATTTTCCATTTCGTTTCGCGTGATTATCATAATTTCACAATTATCATGTTGTTTGATTGCGTTTAATGAATGCGCGAAGAATCGTGAACGTGAACGTTTGTGTCTGTCTCTGTGTGTGTATGTGTTTATGAGTATGTGTGTTAGTAGTACGAGACGGCGGCAGTTGACTAGGATAGAAGTACGTATAGCGTGTTTGCTTTTGCACTTGATCCGTGCTTTGAGAAGGAGCGAAATGAAGAACGTTTCGTTGGGTTTTAGCGCATTCATTAAATAATCCCCATGACGCATAAAGTGTGCCAAAAATGCGAAATAATGCTTGATAAAGATGTCTAGTTATTACCTACGATTTATTTCTATTTTAAAAGTTTGAGAAAATGAATTCTGTTACTAACTAACAGCAATCAAAATACTCAATTGTCTGCTACACTTTTATTATAACAACAACGTTAAGAAAAATAATTTAATTTAGTACGAAGTCATAAAAGCTGCTTTCATTTTACCGAAGATTATTCAACAATCAAATCACCAAATTGAAATGCTGTGAATGTGTTATTTTTATACGCATGTTGAATTACGACTCGCAAACAATAAATATAATTAGTTGCCATTCATTACAGTCATAAAATTATACTAACTAATGGGGTACTAAAGTTTTAAATGGTTTTCTGATTTTTATATATCAGCTGGAAGCGTGCAATTTTCTGAGCAAAACGTGATTTAAAAAAAATGTTTATCATTTTTCTTTGATTTTTAAATGATGGATAAAAATCTGCTCGAAATGCCTTAAATGACAGTTCTCTCATTTACCGTACATGGGTGAAACGTCATCTAAGACCTTTCGAGCAGTTTTTTTATTCTTCATTTAAAAATCGAAGGAAAACGATAAATGTTTTTTAAAAATCACGTTTTGCTCAGAAAACGCGGCTTCTTCAAATGATATATAAAAACCGGTATAGCTTTAGGACCCAATTGAGTACTGCAATAATAAACTATCGCGTAAGTTCTAAGGATAATTTTACATTAATGATTAAAAATTAGTGCAAGTTAAGGTGCAGACTTAAGATGTTGTTTTATTTCCGCAGTTTGTTATGTTGCTT
Source organism: Wyeomyia smithii (assembly GCF_029784165.1). Classification (NCBI taxonomy): domain Eukaryota; kingdom Metazoa; phylum Arthropoda; class Insecta; order Diptera; family Culicidae; genus Wyeomyia; species Wyeomyia smithii. The sequence goes on from NC_073695.1 coordinate 273,739,615, forward strand.
CGAATTTACAATGACAACCAGATGAAGTGACAAGGAAAAACAATTGTTTGCTCTTTTTCATGATACATTCAATTGTTCCACTGAAACAACAGCAGAACTGCTGAAAAAATATTTAAATCAGCTGGTTTCGAATGTTTGATCACACAGGTTGAAACGACTCTTTCGAGAGTTACATGCTTTGAAGAAGCGTTTGTGACATGGATGAAGAAATGATGAGTAAATGAATTATTTTCGCATTTTGGCACGCTAGCCGTCAACGTGGCCATAATATAAACGTGGCTGTTAAACGGCTGGCTGCCAAAAGGTTTTAATCTAACAAAAAAAAAATAAGTTAGAGATTAATTAGCCATTATTGAACTCTTACTTCACAAAAAAGTACAGGAAGAGATTTTCACTCAAACGTTTTCGCATAAAGCTTTTTTTTTTCAGTAATCTCTACCGCAAAAACTCATCCGTTTTTATCCTATCGGAATCTTTCCGGGACCAAAATTGCAACTCTTTTCCGTCCACTCAGCAAGCAAAGTGGACGGAAATACGCCGAAAAAGTGGGAGAGACCCCCGGTGCACATAATAAGTGCCTTTATTTATGCTGTTCGCGTATGTTTCGCACTAACCGCGCTCCTGCAGCAACAGACTAATGATGCCACGATTCGTGTGCGTTCCAGTCAGTCGCGACTGCAGGCATGTTAGCATCCTTTTTTGTTGTTTCTGTTGTCAGACAGAGCGAGGACGGGATGGGAGAATGCTTGCATATTGATATTCAATGCATATGTAATCAGATCGGCAGTCAGTCGACTGGCACCCCGGCCTTCGAGCTGTCACCTTTTTTGTCAGCCCATCGCAATTCTTCGATCTTTAGTTTATGAGCCTTTTTTTTTTGCTGTAGCGTTTACGTGTTTATCGTTTTTTGCGATGATGTTACCTCATGTTTACCCCATGGCGACTGACGTGCGCTGATGCGGTTTACTGATCGCTCTCCGTTGGTTGTACAAATTGTATTTACATTTATCTTTCCTCAACTATGCTGGTGTATAGAATTCCCATCAATAAAAGTAAACGATGATAATCAAAGGCACAAAATGCTTCGGTTTTGATGACGATAAATTACGTGATGGTACATATCTATTCTGTTAGTGTGAAATTGACGACGAAGGCAAATACGTTATTCCGCATGAAACCGACCCAAACTGTGTTGACTGGCGGTCGCACGCGGAAAAGATTCCCATTACTGTGTGCCAATAGAAGAGCAGGAAGACTACGCTACACACATCGAAAAGAAGCGAGCGGCATCACGGTCCGACTGGCGCCAGAGATCAAAAGGGCCGTCCTGGTCCGTCGCAGTGCGAAAGGATCCCTACATGTTGGCATGCGGAACGGTTGCCGGAGCGCAGACCGTACTGCGCGGCTCTTTGTGAGGGCACACGGATAGCATTACTGAAAGGGGTAATTATACGTTCTGCACCAGCGGAGAAATCGGAACGCCTTGGGCGTCAGACGCTTAGTGCAACATTTCGAGGAATACTTCGATGAATCTCGGCAGTGGAAAACTGGGGGGACGACCTTTGAATTATGGGATTCTTTAATTTGAATCTTCGGAACGCCAAATTACCGTTTGGATTGGATTTTTTGGATAATTTAAAAACGTTTAAGTGGAAATCTATAATTTATTTGTAATCTTGGATTTGCACGATATCCCTGAAAGTTGGCGATGATGTTCTGTTACTGAAATGGAAGAATTTTGGTTGGCCTTGAAAATCGCGTGCTAAGAAATCTTGAACCTTAACAATATGATGAAACCTTTCTTGGACCACAGCTTATATTTTTATCTTTTAAGCTTCATGGAATAAAATTAAAAAGTTGATTCTGCATCATTATATTGTTCTTTTTTTATTGTCGGACGTTTCGTCATTGATCAGTGACATCTTCAGGGGAAACTGCAAGGGTTTATCAACTTCCAGTTGCTGTTAACGATGTCAAGCTTCTTCTGTCTTGGGCAGCCACCACATCGTACACTAGCAGAACGTGCATCTTCTTCCACTGTGCACAACCATGAGTACGGAGCCTACTTCCTGGTTCTCCAGGTATCGAGTATCGAACGCAGAACTTTAAGCGCAAAATGACCGTAAAGAGCCACCGAACGAATCAGCGTACTATACAGCGCTAGTTTTATGCAAGTTTGCAAACTTACATGAATTATAAATCATTTTTGCTGAAATTTTCATGCAATCAAAATTCTGGCAATACATTAGTGTTTCAGTTGCACTCTGTTGTGGATTTGAAAAAGTTTTTAGAAAAATATTAGAATAAAAAATTGTATTTTCTTCTTCAGCAGAGGACTTACTGATGCTTACTGAAAGTTCAGCATTTGTTCAGAGTGCACAAAGTGTCTAGATGTTGCCAAAAGAGGCGTCCTTATTTGTAAAATTTTTTGTACCTTTCGCGTTATTATTGTAGACACTTGGTTCGTTCGCTTGCCAGATAATTCTTGTGCGACAACAAGTCAGCTTCTGCTTCGAGTGGTATGAATCCATATTCCTGATGGACACTGACCATCTACACACACTGTATTTTTGCGACTGTAAAGAATGTCCAATCAGAGTCAGCTATCATTGCTGAGATCGAATCGCGAGTCAAAGACTTACTTAAGACGATTTATTGGCGGTTATTCACACATGCAGGATAAATTACTTCCATTTTTAATCATATACACCAGAGAAGAAAGAGCTATTTTAAAACCTCAAGTACTAAAAAAAGCGCAAGCAAGTTTACAATAGAGCAATTCCATCGACTTTTTTTCAAAATTACAGGAGGGTTGTGTGCAAAGCCACGACCGCAAGGTTGAAGTAGAATACTTTTACAGGAAAGATTACCCGGCTGCTTGCGTGTCAGTCATTTTTTCTAGTAAATAAACGTTGACTAATCAGATCAATCGAATTTTGCGCTTCAACAAGGATTGACCATTTTCAATAATATAGTAAGTTGCTTGTCATGATTGGGGCTTGACAATTTTAAAATTTTGAGATGAAATTTTTTCGGATGTCGTGCTCATGACTGAAGGAAAAGATAATTCAGTACGTTTTGAGATACGGAGATGAAGTAAAATTTATAACTTTTACAAATTTAAAAACGTGAATTAACTTATTAGAAAATATTAACTCTTCAATCAAGTTTTTATTTCATCCTGAAAAGGACAATTAGTTGTTCATTTTAATATCGGATAAGATGCCGATTACATCTTTGCGTTTTCAATGACAGTGCGAATAAAGTATTCCTTGTGATAAAATAAACAGTGAAAAGCTCACTCAAAACTAGACGGCTCACGTGTTGTCAAAATGAGTTAACTTTTCATTGAATGCATTTACTAGTACCCGCTATCGCACAGAGACTGTATTTCACTGAAATGCCACACTGCATCAGCTGCTATCGATGCTGATACCCGCTGCAACTGCTACGCTATCCGTAGCCATGCTACAGTTGTGGCCGCTATACGCTGCCATTGGTATCCACTATCCCTACTTCAGCTGCTATCGTTGCTGGAATCCACTGCAACTAGTGCACTATCCTTTGCTACGCTACAGCTGTGGCCTCTTTCCACCATCGCTGGTATCCATTGCACTGCTAGTGCTGCTGCCAAGGGAGGACGACTGCTGTTGTCGCTGTCTAGAACTATAATGAGTCGCTTCGTCTAAAACAGGCTCTTGTATAGCCTAAATAGCATGTTTTAAATGGCAAGGTACATGATTCTGTCGACCGTGCTTGGGAAGCAAGCATATAACGACCAATCAGAGGTCGAATTTTTCGTTTTGACAAGGCTTGACTATTTTCAATAGTACAATAGTGTGAAAATAACATAACAATTATCTTATTTTGGGAAGAATCTTAGAAGATTTTCCAATCTATTGCTGCAAGAACGAAGGAAATCCATCGAATACTAACCGATTTATTAGCATTTGAAATTGGACATATTTTTCACTTTTTTCGGTTTTAGATTTTCATTTCACATCCCTATGTAGCCGAACTTCCTGAGAGAAGTATTCTACTTCAAAAAAATTTAAAAAATAATCACTTTTTACAAAAAATCATAACTTTTTTTTCTGATTTCTCCATGATCGGACCGGTTTTATTGTTTAGGTAATCTTTTGTAGTTTTTGTAAAAAAAATGGATTTTTCAAAAATGAGCTTTTTTATATAATTAATTTTTTATTTTTATTTCAACTTTTTTTCACAAAAAAAAAAATTTGGATGAGAGTGTATATTTTTTTCGAGAAAAATTGTTATCTACAACTTTGCTCAAGGCGTCATACCGATCAATCAAACTGTTTTGGCCCTAAAAATATTTGTAATCATCCATGCCTTCCCAAAATTCATTTTTCAATAGCTTCTTAAAAACATGTATTGTTCCAAAAATTAAACAAATACCACAAAATGGCAACTTTGCCTATAGAAACGTCTATGCAAAGTTTCAGCCGAAACAAAAATGACAATTTACAAAAAAATTTAAAACTAGGAAATTTTTTTGTAGACCTGCTCAATAGAGAAACAAACAACTGGCAGCCCATTTGAGGTGATCTCGGGTAAGTAAAAGCTGTCCCGACGGGACCAGGTCAGAAAGTCACAAACAAGTGAAGAGGACCACTTCAAAGGAGAAATTCCCTAGTGAACTGGGAACTGGTTAGAAAAAGTTCATAACAACCGACTAAAACGTTATTATAACTAAGAGCAGTTCCACAAAAATGTCCTAGTTCTAATATTTTTTCTATTGTCATTTTTGATTTGGCTGAAACTTTGCATAGATATTTCTATAGGGAAGATTCTATTGGTTTAATATTTTGAAACACTACACTTATTTTTGAAAAGTTATTCAAAAATGCTGTTTTGATAAGGTATTGCCTGCCTGTCTGTCTGTCTGTCTGTCTGTCTGTCTGTCTGTCTGTCTGTCTGTCTGTCCGTCTGTCTGTCTGTCTGTCTGTCTGTCTGTCTGTCTGTCTGTCTGTCTGTCTGTCTGTCTGTCTGTCTGTCTGTCTGTCTGTCTGTCTGTCTGTCTGTCTGTCTGTCTGTCTGTCTGTCTGTCTGTCTGTCTGTCTGTCTGTCTGTCTGTCTGTCTGTCTGTCTGTCTGTCTGTCTGTCTGTCTGTCTGTCTGTCTGTCTGTCTGTCTGTCTGTCTGTCTGTCTGTCTGTCTGTCTGTCTGTCTGTCTGTCTGTCTGTCTGTCTGTCTGTCTGTCTGTCTGTCTGTCTGTCTGTCTGTCTGTCTGTCTGTCTGTCTGTCTGTCTGTCTGTCTGTCTGTCTGTCTGTCTGTCTGCAATATAAAGATGTATGGTGCAAAAATTTCCTACAAGCAGCGCTTATGCTAGGCAAGAAGTCAGCGATGAATATTAACTCTGATTTTTCACATATTGAGGAGAATAACAAGTCTGTTTGTGTATTTCGTTTGATGGACTTTGTTATGCCGCTTAACATTACTTGAAAAAAATTAACAATTACAAAAATAAGCTAGAGAGCTAAAAATTTTACAAGACAATGGTACAAAGTTACAAAAAAAAAAAAAGCAAGGTAAAAACGTCAACATCAACAAAGATTAAAAGTAAAAAAAGAACTTTAAAAATCCGCTAAATGATACAACAACTATACAAAAGTTATCATAAAAATTATGGCACGAAAGTGACACAACGATGCGCGAAAATAAGAATGCGAAATTACTCCAGAAGGTTCAAAGTTTGTTGCAACGATAGTACTGAAATGTTTCAAGAGTTGCCAAAAAATAACACTATTCGACAAAAGCGAAAAAAATAATGCCCTAATTCTAGAAATAGTTGCCCTGAAAAGATTATAGTTTTTCAACCAACTTATTTTTATGAGGGGAAACTTATTTCAATGTCTGAAAAGATTATTTTTGCTGAAGACATCAAAATTCACAGGAATGGTTAAAAAGCTATAATCTTTCATTTTTTCTTGTTTGAGCTCTAAGGCAAAATCCGTCTTTACCAGTGATATAAAAGATTGGCACCCGCAAAACGACACAAAATGAAAGAAAAAAAATAGTTTTTTTTTCAAATGGCGCTGAAATTACATAAAATGAAAAAATAGGGCAAAAGAGTACAAAAAAACACGAAACAAAAGATCAATGGAACAGAGGAACAAAAATAGTTCAGAAATAATATAAATGAATAAGATAAAACTTACAGTATAATAATACATATCGCAAAGTTGATATAACAATCACATAAAAGTTACCCCAAAAATACACAAAATTAGGCACGAAAATAATATAAAAAGGCAATTTCTTCATGAGCATCAATAATTTTAAATATAAAAAGGTTACAAAAGTTGGACAAAAAAAAAAGAAGGACACACTTAAAACGACACAAAAATGGTACACAAGCAAATCATAAAATTGACCTTCTAAAGTATTTTAAATCAAGTTTGAGTGTCCATTCCTTCAATTTTTTAGAATGTATTCAATAAAGAGAGAAAATAAGGGCATGACAAAGGTTGCCAGGTCAGCTAGTCTGAATATATTTTCAATGTTTAATGAAATCCTCGTTTCGTTTTTGAGTTGTTAACATTACTACCATTTTTATTAACTCTTTTTATCAATTCTGAATGGAAACATCAATGAAAAAAGCAGTTTTTTTGTGACTGATTTAGTTGTTTTTATTTTTTTGTGTAAAAGTAATGTTACTTATTACTAAAGCTAAATTAAACGAAAATTATTTGAACGGGTCAAAAATCAATGTATTTTTGTGATAACTCAAAATTTAGGATAATTTGATTTGTTTAAATTTTCAAAGTTTTGCAATCAAAATGAGTTGGATAAAAATATTCGGGCTAAAATTGTGCTTTCAATGGGCGATAATAGTTTTCCATACGTGTAAGTTATTATAGCTGAACTCAAATTCATTTATTCATATAATTTGGTTTTGTGTAGAATCGTTAATGTGAGTCTCATTTTTTTCAACTAATGATGTAACTTGGTGACGCGTCCCAGATGGTCTCGAGGTACGATGCTGGCCTAACAATCCAGTCGTCGTAGGTTCGACTCTCGGCTCGGGAGAGACTGTTAGTGTCAGTAGGATCGTAGCGCTAGCCCCGCAATTGTCCAGTACACTAAACAGTCGGCTGCAAAGTCTGTGTATAGATAAACAGAAGGTCAAGTTCCGGATCGAAATGTATCACCAAGGCTTTGCTTTGCTTTGATGTAACTTGGTAATTACAAAAAAAAAAAAAAAAAAAAACATTTACATTTCACACTTCATTCCATGCGGTTCAATGTTGAAGATCGATTCATGTTAAAAATACATGTTTTCCGTAAATACATCACTTGAACTCTCGCCAAAGTCAAGAACGGATCCTCAAGTCGATAGGAAAACTGCTAGCTTTTTTCCTCTATAGACCTTTTATTTTTTCTTTCGACACATAGAAAGATAAAACATACATGAAAAACGAAAAAAAAAACTACACGAACACGCTGGTGTTATGTTATTAGAGCTATTATTGCTGCTACTCACGCCGGGTGGAAGTTTTCAACTCGTTCCTGCTCCCGTTCCGTGTACTCCCGCCCCTGAAACTGCGTTGAAAAGTTACAACCGCAATCCAATAACAACTAACCCGCGAGCCGCAGACGCCATTTACCGCATCACGTACGCTACAGAGAGAGAGAGAGAACATACGCAACCGAGAATCATCCGAACAATTTTAATCGCATTGTGACTGGCTCTGGCAAGGAGGAGCGGTGGGTGGGTGATGAACGAGGAATTCGTGTGCAGGTTTAGCATTTCTACACTTCATATTTTAAAATGTTAATTTCTATGTAAACAATATAACTTCTGGTATTTGTTGTGGCAATACAACATCTTCAGGCTCACGTTGGTCTCGTCCAGGTCCGGCTTGGATGGGTTGGAAGAACGGCAGCGCGCTGGATACTGGAGGCAGACTATAAATAAACACAAATAGAAACGTCTCGAGGAGGAACCTCTTCAAACCTAAATGCTCCAGGCACGGGAAGACTTGCGGTTTCGCGTTATGATTTGGGTTCGATGAACGGTTCCGATGTCACAAGTTTTCTGTTTTTCCAATAAATATGATCGATTGCCGGTTTTCGTAATCTATTCTGGGCTCTTTTTTTCTCTATTTGGTCACATAGCAGACCGACAGCGCCAGTTTAGTTTGCTTTTTTCTTCATTGTTATTGACTTTTCTTACTGTTCTATGAGATGTGTATGCTTTTGCTGGTAAGGGTTGGGTTTACTCGGAACCGGTCGGGTTGGTCATGTAAACAATCGACCGACCAACAAACCAACCCTCGAAACAAAGATAGGTTCACATGCGGCGTTCGTGTACACCGACCGGAGCCAATCGTTGTGCCATCTTCCAGCGCTCTCCCGGAACGCCAATTCATGGTTAGGCCGAATGGCGCACTGCAGCGGAATCCCTGGGCGCTCTGGGGGTAGGAACCAGCAGAACGACCATGCTGTTAGTATTATTGTTATAGCTGTTTTACTTGTGTACACACATGCGATGACTTAAATATTTATGTTAATATTTAACTTACATAAAGTTATTTACCATTCTGTTTAATCAATGAAATCTGTTCAAACATGGGCGAGAAACAACGTCGTCGGTTGGTTTGTTGGTTGACCAGTTGCTTGGCTCAGCTCTATGGTTCACCAAAAACCCCGACCTGGCATCGAAGGAAAACCAACGCAAAGCGAAAGCGTTGATCGTTGTTGAAGCAGGTCCAACATCTTAAATATTATAGCGGCGGAGATTTACGGACTTCTCAGACGATCGCGGGAATGAGTCACACACAATTCTAACAATGTTTGCTGTTTCCGGTGTAGAAGTTGTAACCTGAGCTGAACTGAGTCGTATTTACGACCATCAGCTTGGTGGAACCACGCTAAGCAGCAGATTACTGTGTCAACTGCTCTTCAGAACAGCCAACACACACGATGTGTCAACCAGACAGTTGTTGACACATCCGTTAGCCCCGACAAGGAGCATGAGTGCGGGTAGTTGTTGTTAGTATAAAAATAAACAGAACCTACATACACTCAGCTAAAAGCACCGTTCTTCTCACCCCCGTCCAACCGACCGTCCGTCCGTGGTGTGTACTTTTGCAGTTCTTGTGTTGTACTATCGCATGTTTGTCCATATTATTCCACTCAGGGAATGGAATGACGAAATAACTTTGCCACTTGAGGCAAAACAACAATTCGAACGGATATCAGCCCCACTCTGCACTGAAGTATGCGGCCCTTGCGGAATCAAAATTGTAACGGTGTTCCTTGCTCAAGGACCGCATGGTGCAATTGCCATTTGATCTCTCCTCAACAACTTTCGACCGGAGTGTGTCAACTGGTTTGGAGCGTCGTTAACCTCATCGTCGTCGTCGGCCGGGCTGATAAAATCCATTATTTTCCTTGTGCATTTCTAGAGTACTTACGAACTCGAGCTCGAGCGCGAACAACGTTATCGAGCAAACAGTTCCGTTTCCAACTCTGCTGCAGGTAACATTGTGACTACACAATCTGGTGAAAGGTATTTTGCGTATGTTTGTTTGAGGAGAAGGAAAATACTATATTATAAACCGGATAGTTTGACCTTTATACCGCACGCAACAGTTTAGTTTAGTCCTTCGACGGGGGTTGGGGGACGAACGATTCAAAAATATGCTCTACTGGGAATACATTTGTAACGGCGAGAAGAAGGGTGTCTGTAACCCATGACCTAAGTGGAAAAGACCTTCTAACATATTGTTATGTTATTACTGGAAATTTTATCACGTAAACTGTTCGAAATGACTTCCCTAGTACACCAATTAGTTCCTTTTAGTTTTAAAAGGCTTTATTTCGTGTAAAGCGTTATTGGCAACCTAACAATAAGAAATAACCTAACGAGCAATTTTGTTTTGAAAAGTTGTTTAAATCGGTGGAGATTGGTAATATAGATATTTACTTTAAAAAGTCTTGCATAATCATTATATTGGTTTCATATTATTATTCTATGGCAAACGATGTGCATTTCAAAATGACTTTTTTCGCTAGTCTGAGCCCATGTTAGTACACGCAAAAGTTCAAGCTTTAATTATCCAATGTGTCCTTTCAATTCGCACAGAATTTGCTCTGACTTCGCACAACCAATGCGTGATACGCATAAAGCAAAAGTTGTACAAGGAATACATTGACAGAGATCAAAATCAGAATATGTATCATATACACAAAAATCGTAATGTCTCGGTAAACTTCGGCTTCGGGCGAACGATCAGTTTCGAGGCGCTCAAAAAACCGTTCTTTACATTCGCGAGCCGGTGCGTATCAACGGCTCGTGCATCCCTAAAAATCGTCAGCAACCGAAACAGCCAATAGCGAGCCTTGTTGCCGCGGAAGTTATTGACGCTGGTGCCAGTAACGCAGAACCGAATGCATGTGAATGAAACCAGAGTCATAATTAAATGCAAAATGTTTTGGACTAATCTCATGTTTTTGTTTATTGTTAATGATTGAATGATGTTTTCAAATGACCTGATTCATGAAAGTGAATCGATCAGACAATAATTTCTTCAATGGAGTCAGTACCCAACTTATCAGTATTGATTGCTGGTTGCACTGTTTTAACGATGCCAACCTTCTGAACATCAGCTGATGCTTTATAAGTGTAGTGGTTGGGAGCTGCGCAATACATTCAAAATGCGCTAGAGCATCAAATGCGTTATGCCCAACGCACATGCGTTGTACTGGTTCCAATTTTAATCAGTAAATGCGCTAATTTCGCTCATAAATGATCTGGTTACGTACACTCCAACTTTTGCGTGTATCAGTTTTGGTTTTTCTGGTTTCGAGAACCTTTTATTTTGAGCTCAATATGAGATTATTTTCTTTTGTGGACTTTTGGAGTGAACTTTTCAATGACTTGAAACGCCTTTTAACGTACAATTACGTCCTAATTTAGTAGTAGAGTGACATGCCAAAAAATCGAATATGGAGTGAAGCGGCAGAACAAATAATTTCAAATGCTTATAAATTTGTTACCACTGAACAGATTTTTGTCAATGATATCTCGTTAGATAGAGAACTTTAGTTTATGGAATCATTTTTTATATTGAAGTGTAGTAGTATTTTTTAAGGGAATAAATCTCGAAATGCGATTTTCATGATTACATGATAAACAGTGTGCAGCGGATTCTGCGTTTTTTTCGAATTCTCTCATTCTATCACCTGCGTCGCGCCGCCTGCTTGCAGTTTTGTTTGTCGCCACATCGCAATTCCAGAAATCGAATTTAGAGGGAAATTAGGATCTATAGATCAATAGAAATATTCTAGAGAAAAACTTTCCTTATGATTGATGTTTTGCATAAAACACATACCTTTTGTATTTGTTTGCCGTTCTTTTTAAAGCAAAAATAAATAAATTCTCTTGAAGCTTTAATTTGGAGGGCAATTTTGACTCTATATATGGAGATTAGTTTGAAAAAAGGTTATTTTTCATATTTGAGTAAATTCAATTTGAAAACATGACAAAAAAATACAATAATTACACTGTGCTACAAATGAACAAAAATGCAAGAACTTCTGAACTGACCTAGAGTAGGTTGTAGGTTTTGTTGAGTGTAACATTCTCTCATACAATAAATTTTCCGAACACTCCCAAAATCTGAAGTTATGGTCAAAATACGGTTTTTGGATTTCAGCGCATACAATTTTTTAACTCAGTCATTCCTTGACCGGTTTCCAATATTATAGCAGTTTCGTAAAGTGGATAAACAGATTTTTTTACAAATAATATTTACAGATTTGTACCAATATAACCACGCAATTGTTCAACTTAACTTGAAATTAAAAAAAAATTGTATGCACTTCAAAATTCTGGTTTTCATAAAAAAATTCAGGTTTTCATAAAAAAATATATAACTCAGCTGAATATTCACCGATTTCCACAAAACCACTTTTGTTTGATTCGTCATTGAATATACTTTCAAAATTTTAGTGTGTTTGTAGTATGTTTCTCACAAAAACAGGTGGCAAATTTCAAATTTGGTTGAAAAATTGCGTGAAAAAGTCTAAAAAATTAGATTTAAACCCAAATAAGGCGATATTGTTAGGATGGACAGAGGCTCGGTATAGTAGAGCAGTAAGCTTGAAACGGAAAGGTAAAACTTACACACAAGCACGGATATGAATGATAAGCGTATCACTTGCTTCAATAGTGATATTGCCAATAATATGAAGTGCGGAATACAGGAAACACCTGGGAAATATCACAATAGATCTAATATCTGGTCGCAGTGATGAGTCCACACAAAAAAACCTGTATATATTTTGAAAGTTCTATTTATCTTCTTTCCAAAACTGCTGAAATATTGAAAATCGGTCAAGAAATGACTGAGTTGAAAAAAGTTGTACGCACTGAGGTTCAAAAACCGTATTTTGATCATAACTACAGATTTTGGGAGTGTTTGGAAAATTTCGAGCATGAGGATGAATGTTACACAGCCCACAACCTACACTAGATCCTAAATCGCTGTAGCACAGTGTTATATATGCTTTGCATTTAAAAGCACATAGATTTGATTTCTCGGAATTCTGACGTAGAACTATGACTCTCAGGAAGTTCGGATACATAAGGTTTAAAATGAAAATCTAAAAACGGAGAAAGTTAAAAATAAATAGTAGAAATATTTTCAAATGCTAAATTGTGCCGTGTCAAATAAATGTTGTGAAAAAAGAAATGCTAATAAATCGGTTAGTTTCCAATGGATTCCCTTCGTTGCTGCAGACATCCATTGGAAAATCATCTATGCATCCGCTAAAATACAGGCGATTGTAATTTGATGATACGAGCTATTGAATAGAACTATTCGTACTATTGGAAATTTTCAAGCATTCTTTTAACCAGAAAAAAAACAAATCTTTTTTTTTTTTTTGAATTTTGCTTATAAATTTGGCTTTATCTCCATGTCTCAACACGTACTGAATTGTATGTTCCTTCAGCAATATTTAACACCTAACAGCTTATGTTATCTGCTCCCAAACCATGCTAAAACACATAATCAAACCTTTGAAAATTGTCAAACTCTAATTATGCGAGCAACTGTACTATTGAAAACGACCAATCTTTGTTGAAACCCAGATTTCGATTGGTCGCTTAATGTTTGTTTTCGCTAGTACGGTCGACAAAATTATATATCTAGTAAATCGGGAAGGTACTATTTGGCCTATACAAGAGCATGCTTCTACCTAAACCAGTCATATTAGTTCTGGATAGCGACTTTACTTAGCAGCAGTAGCGGCAGCGGGTACCAGCAGCGGTAGTGACAGCATCAACGGTAGGTGCATTGGCCAGCAACCTTCTCCAGTGAAAATCTCTGCCGTATTTTAACAAATCAATTGTTCCTGGGATGCTGGCAATCGAAGTATGTCGGTCGTCAAATTTTCGGCACTTTGCACTGTGTTATCAGAAAAGTGTCTTTTACCCAATGTCGCACAGTGGGACCAAACTAAAAAAAGAGGGACAAAAGTCTTTTTTGACGTTTTAGCATATATGTCTTCGGAGAAATTTCCTGATATGAGTTTTTAAATATTTTGAGATATTCGTTAAAATAATGTTAAGGAGGTGTTCAGTCAAAATAAAAGCAACAACATCTAGTTGCAAGATATCATGTTTAGGTCTTCGGAAAAGTTGTTGAGCTATATAATTTATGAATTTTTCTCAAAGACACTATTTCTATCAACACCCCCTTTAAAGCTCTTTATTGAGTTTTTGAGTTCGAATCGTATTTAATCGAGTTGGCATGTTCTTTTTTCCGTGTTGGGTATATTATCACTGCGACCAATTTTTGATCTTTTGTGACATATGCCCTTTTTAATTTTGCTAAGTCAGGATAACGTACCACTATTGGAAGTGGCCGTAGCATTAGTCCAGTCTGGTATTACACTTCACATGAAGCGAATAACCGTACTGGGAATTGTTCTCCAGATTTCAGAGGGTTCTAACAGCCCCCTATTGAAGAACTTATGTCTTTTATTAATATTTGCCGAACATCGGCATGACAGGTGTTCCGAGTCTTCTTTTTCCATGCCACATAAGCGACACGTATCATCTTGAAGTTTTTTCATAAGCTTCAAGTGATAACGGCTCGGACATGTTTTACAAAGTTGTTGATATCATCAAGATACACAACTCTTCTTAACACTTCCACATCGTATATCAAATAGTTTGCTTTGAAAATTAGTTTTAGATCAAAATTTTACTCAAAATCTCATATCAGGAAACTTCTTCGAAGAAACATATATGCTGAAACGTCGAAAAAGACTTTTGTCTTTCTTTTTTTCAGTTTGGTCTCACTGTGTGTCGGGGTAGCACATAGATGCGATATTTAATTGAACAATAAATTGTCCTTTTGAGGACAAATTAAATACTTAATTGAAAAGTTTGGAAAATAGTTTTTTTTGTTACCTAATTTCGAAGTTGGTCGCCCAAACGACAAAGGAGCCAAAGTCAAAGGAAAACAAAGTTCCCGATCATCTTGTGCTGGGCTTTAATTTGCGATAGGTCAAATTCATCGTCTGCTGCGTAATTGAAATTATGCTCGTTGGTGCTGTAGTATAAGGCGCCTGTAATGGAGTACCTTGCTGCAATAACGTTGGAATATGCCCGGAACACTGCAAGAGCTAGTAATGCCGTGTCATCTGCACGTGTCATCCGCAATGTTGAATAATCAACAAGCTTTTATCAGCCGTCACCATTGTCCAGGGAGGTGTTCTTGGCAAGAAGGCCTAATTGGACTAATTTCAACTTTGTAAAAATAGAACCAACCGTCCTTTTAAGGAAAACCTCATATTTCAATATTGTTACGCTTTCAAATATAGAAACTTCTGATAGAGCATTTAGAGCTTTAGCTTTGTGGGCAAAATGTCTTTATTCATATGAGCTTCGTTGTTGCTTCTAATTGTTACGAAAATTACCGAAGGTAATGAGAATGTTACCCACCATAATTCATTATATTTGAAGTTGTTAATTGAAATTATGGAAACGTTTTTTAGCCAATTTGGAAACATTTTTTTCTATTTTTATGGTTATCAAAAGTGTTTTTCGTCGTTTCGAGATCAGCTTGGGCTCGTTTCTATAACAATTCTTTGCCCTGCAAAGATCAGCGTTTCTATGCCATTGTATGCTGAGATTGGGATCAGTTATTTAAAGTTTTCTCTGGTCTTTGGAAGCGTTATTTCAAGCTTTCCTGAGCTCAATATGGGATCATTGGCTCTTAAACACATATTTGTCCATTCTAGGATCAATGCGAGATTTTTTTTCATTTTTGGCCTTTTGAGCATTTTTTGCCACGTCGTTTGCTTCTGATTGATCGATTGATCGCGAAGAGGAGGCTGTTGTCACTATATCTTCGACTTCTGAGATTTCAAAGAATTTTCGTTCTTGGGTACCTATATGTTAATTTGAATGAAGAATGATTATGATACAGATTTTAGTTAGAATTTTTGGTTTATTTATGGTTCAAGAATAAATTTCAAAACCCTCTTTTGTATAATTTTGGTCACTATTTGGTCGCTATCCGGTCTCTAATTGGTCAATATTTAATGAAAAAAAGTCACTAAAGTCACTATTATTTTGCTACTAGCCCTGATATTTCACGAGAAAATCGTAACCAAATATCGCTAGCGGCATAGATGTGTTTCATGGCAGTTTTCTTCGGCCGGGAAAAATATCTAGATGTGTGAAAGTGGCAGTTTAAATTTTGTCAAAAAAAAAAAAAAAATGTTTGGGTTTTAATGGAGTGGTTTCATTCATGCGAAAAATAAAAAACTTCAACGTTCAAGGTAAGTTAACACAAATTGAGTTTCTGAGGCAACTTCTGAGGCTTGGCAAATTGAATCCTGCCCACAATGCATATCACCTGACGAAGCCGTCAGTTACCTTATATATATTAAATACGGGTCAATTATTTTGATATTGATATGTCAAATGAATTGAACGTCTGAGAATAATAATAAAATCTAATAGATTCTAATATTATTTTGAGGCGGGGCTTACCGAATGGAAATTGACTCCGGAATGCGCTGCAAGTACTCAGTCATTCTGCAAAGGGTCTTTGGAAGGTCGGTAGTGCTAACACCTTCTAGATTCCGCAAACAAGACAGATGCAGAAACAAGAATCAACAGCATTGTCTTTTTTCACCCTATCACTGCCAGACAGTGGAATCTAGAAGGTCATACATACACATACACAAAATTGAGCATTTTTTGCCAATATGAACCCGATTTTTGATCACTTTCCTATTGACATTATTTAGTTTTTGGTAAGGTTTTATGACCAGTTCAAGTCCAATTGGTTTACATTTCATTCATACTCATGTAATGAAAATATAGGCCAACATATTTCATCATTATCAGTGTGAGGGAAAATAAAATTCTGAGTTATAATAATTAATAATAAATAATGAGGTTTTAATTTTATGAACTGTACTTTCGCGATAAAACATGGAGCTGCAAATACAGTAGGTTTCCGTTTGTCGATATCTCAGCGGATAACAACAGATGTGGCTGCGTTGGTTTCTTCACAGATCACTTTTAAGTTTGTTTTATTTCAGTTCATGTAACACGTTTTATTTAGCTTTTCACTTCATTAATTTTCTCTTGATTTTGAAAGTTAATTTCACTTAATTTAGATATATTTCAACTTACAACTACATTTTTTAATCTTATATTCAACTTTAACTTATGTATTGATGATGTATTGTACTATCAGGGCTCATTTAGAGTACTGAATACCATCCGTGTCGGAGTAGAAGAGGAGTATTTCACGTGCTGGAACGCTATTTATACCTCGGTGAATATTCTAGCTGGCGGAACAAGGAAGTCAACAAATGACAATCGGCATTCTGCATCGATGACAGTTTGATGGGATGACTTCGAAAATTCGATGACCGAGGGATGCTCGCACAAGGTTGTTTATAAGTTTGACAGCCAGGCCGCGCTGGTTTATTCGTATGCGAACATCCTGGCCCCTTCAGAAATCATCATTTCTGATGACTATTGGTTGCTGTTCCCGTGATGACAGACGTTGACTGTTGACGTTTCCGCTTCTGCTCGAAGTGGTTATTGTTATTGGCGATCGAACGTGGTTCTTCCAGCTGTATCATTTTTGCATTGTTTTTCCTCATTTCAGGTGATTCAAATGTTGAAATTGCATCGGGATGTAATTAGCGACGAAATTGGTAGATGAGATGACTCATTGCTGTTGTTTTGCTTCGGTTTCTGGTCGACTTTCGGTTGGTGTTGGTGATTCATTAGACGGTGCGATTGGCAGCAGGCAAATTTTGCTTACAGGACGAGTGTAATTACCTTGGGCGGTGCGGAGTGTGACCACTCGTATGATTCCATCGGCTCCTGGATGTAATTGTTCGATCCTAGCGGTCGGCCAGAGCATTGGTGGCGATCTTTCGTCCATAAGCAGGACCAGTTGACCCGTATGTAGGTTGATAGGTGGGTCGCACCACTTTGTTCTTGGCTGTAAAGTGGCTAAATATTCCAGATGCCATCGCTTCCATATTATCTGGAATTTCTTTTGAACTAGCTGCCAATTGGTTAGATTACAAGAAACTTCCGCAAGGTCAGAATCAGGAACAGATTTGAGTGCGGACCCAACCAAAAAATGACCAGGAGTAAGGACCTCGTCGTCAGTTGGGTCATCGTTCAGGGGTGTAAGAGGACGTGAATTCAA
Organism: Wyeomyia smithii; assembly: GCF_029784165.1. Taxonomy (NCBI): domain Eukaryota; kingdom Metazoa; phylum Arthropoda; class Insecta; order Diptera; family Culicidae; genus Wyeomyia; species Wyeomyia smithii. The sequence goes on from NC_073695.1 coordinate 273,757,347, forward strand.
GCAGCATTCGATCTGCGTCAATAGTGTTTCCATATCGTCGTGGGCGAGTAGAGTAGTACCGAGAACCCGCACAAAATGCTTCTGGGCGGAGTGGATGGCTGCCTCCCACAGGCCGCCAAAGTGTGAGGCCTTGGGAGGGTTGAAAATCCATCGTATGTTGTTGGCTGCACATTCGGTGGCTAGTGCTTGGTGGTGTTGCTTGTCTTTGATTAGGTTGCGCAGCTCGTTCGCTGCACCGATGAAATTTCGTCCGTTGTCTGAGTAGATTGTGTTGCATAGTCCTCTTCGTGCCACAAATCTTCTCAAAGCTTGCAGGAACTTGGCCGTAGTTAAGTCGGTCACCAGCTCTAGATGAACAGCACGGGTAGCGAAGCAGACGAACACTGCAACAAAAGCTTTTTTGGGACCGGCGCGGCGGTGGGGTGGTTTTAGCAAAATAGGGCCCCAGTAATCTATACCGGTGGTGGAGAACGGTCTGCTTGCTGTGACTCGGGAGGACGGTAACTCCGACATAAATTGCTCCAGCAGTTTGGGACGAGCTTTCACACAGGTAATGCAGTTTCGGACGACGATTTTCGCCAAGTTTCTGGCCCCTGTGATCCAGTATCGCAGGCGGAGAACATTCACCAGTAGCTGAGGGGCGGCGTGCAAATGGTTGTGATGTAGTGAACGAAGCAAAAGAGAGGATAGTGGGTGTTTTCCTGGTAAGATAATTTGATGTTTACTATCGTAAGGTTGGGGCGCTTGAGTTAGACGGCCCCCGATTCTCATCAGCTGATCACTGCCAATAAAGGGTTGAAACCAACGAAGTTTGGATTTAGATTGCATTGGTCGTGAGTTTTGCAGTGCAATCCATTCCTCATTGTACGACTGTTGTTGTACCAGACGAATGACGACGGCTTCGGCTTCTTGTAGCTCTTTTGAGCTGAGGAACGGATGTGCTGGTGATGTAGACGGTTCGGAAGTTGGTTTGTATCTTCGAACGAAACGGCGACAATATGCGATGATGCGTAGTAGTTTATTGTAGTTCGAAAACTTGTTCACTAGCGAATCGATAAATGAAGGTGGGGTGACGGCTGCTGTTGCATTCACTGGTACCTGGCGTGCTTCAAGAAAAACATCCTCGTTTGGTGTAGATGTCGATTGGTTTGGCCAGAAACAAGGGTCGAGCTGCAACCATGGTGGCCCGTGCCACCACAGGTCGTCGTTCAGAATTTTTCCTGCTTCTGTTCCGCGGGAGATGCAATCCGCGGGGTTGACTTGGCCAGCAACGTGATTCCAAGTGCAGTGTGACGTTACCTGTTGAATTTTTGATACGCGGTTGGCAACGAAAGTGACCCATGTGGTAGGAGGTGCTTTCAGCCAGTTGAGGACAATTGTTGAGTCCACCCAAAAGTAGACTTCGCCAGAATGATTCAGAGATTTGTGAACCTGTTGGAACAGCTCCGTAGCTAGGCGGGCGCCACACAATTCTAAGCGGGGAATGGTCTGCTGCTGAAGAGGGGCATCGCGAGATTTAGCTGTTAGTAGTGCAACTTTGATTGTGCCGTAAGCGTCGACAGAGCGAAAATAGCAACATGCGCCGTATGCATGCTGTGAAGCGTCTGAGAAGAAATGGAGTTCAATCGACGACGGAGTTTCGCATAGAACCCATCGCTCGATTTTCAAATCGTTCAGTCGCGGAAGTTGATTGCAGTAAGCCAGCCATCGCTCCTTGATGGCCCTTGGTAATTGATCATCCCAGCCCCACATTTCTCCAGCGTCATTTTTTAAAGTCCACAGCTCTTGCATGAATAGTTTTGCTGTCGTGATTACGGGCCCCACTAGTCCAATGGGGTCGAAAAGTCGGGCAATTTTCGAAAGAACATTTCTTTTGGTGCTTGTTATTTCTGCAGGATCAGATGTTAATGAGATACGGTAGCGATAGTGGTCGGTGGCAGGTTCCCAATTTAATCCGAGTGTCCTTATGCATTGGTCACGAGAAAGATCTACTGATGGTTCTAGAGCCAGCTTATCAATAGAGACGTCACGAAGAACTGCAGGTTTGTTAGATGCCCATTTACGTAGGACGAATCCTCCTCTTTCAAGAAGCGAGGTAAGTTGCTCTCGAAGTTCGATGGCCTTCTCTATGCTTTCTGCTCCGGAGAAAAGGTCATCCACATAAAAATCCTTGCGCAGGACTTGAGCAGCTTCTGGAAAGTCGTGTTGTTCGTCGTCGGCCAGCTGTATTAAAACTCTTGTAGCTTGAAAAGGTGCACAGGCTGTCCCATAGGTAACCGTTTTCAGCTCGTACGTGTCCAGTGGTAAATCAGGTGAGTTTCTCCATAGGATTCTCAGCAAAGCGGTGTCGCGGTCATCAACCAAGACCTGGCGGAACATTTGTTTAGCATCAGCAACTAGCATAACGCGATGTGTTCTGCCGCGAATGATGATGGATCTCATATCATCTTGGACGATGGGCCCCACCATAAGTGCATCGTTCAGGGAAGGGCCTTGGCTCGTTTTCCACGACGCATTATAAACGACGCGAACTTTGGTGGTCGTGCTTTCTTCTCTGATAACAGCCTGGTGCGGAAGATGGTAGCAAGGGTTGGGCGGTGTTTCGTAGTCGTCGACTTTTTTCATATGTCCCAAGGTGGCGTATTCGGTCATAAAGTCGACGTATTGTTCACGAAGGTGCGGATTCTGAGCCATTCGCGTTTCCATGGCTCGAAACATTCGGAATGCGGCGCGACGGTTGTCGCCAAGCCGGGCTAAGACATCAGGTTTTACGGGTAAGCGAACAATGTATCGTCCTTGTTCGTTACGAGAGACGGTTTCTTTGAAGTGAGTTTCACAGGCGGCTTCTTCGACAGAGTGGCATGACGACGGATTTCCCTCTTCAATAGTCCAGAATCGTTCCATCATTTGCGTCAAATCGCCGATGGTAGCAACATTTGCGACGAACGGTCTGTTAGATTTTGGGCTGGAAATTCTTCCTGAAACTACCCAACCGAACGTAGAATTAATGAGAGGCGGAAGATCATCGCCAATTCGAATTCGACCCGTGACGTTAAAGACCTCGAAAAAGACATCTGCCCCTAGAACTAGATCGATTACTTTGCGACTGAAGAAAGCTGGATCTGCAAGCTGGATCCCGGGCGGAATGTTCCAAGTAGAAGCATCGATGGAGGTGGAGGGCAAGTCCAATGTCAACCGGGGTAAAACTAAACATTCAACTGTAGTAGAGTAATTGCAGACTCGTGATTGGATTTGTGGGAGAACTGCAAACTTAGCGTTGACGGTAGCTTGACCGATTCCAGAAATAGGGACGGAAACCTTTCTGCGTTTGATTTTTACTGTTTGGAGAAATCTTTCCGACACGAAACAGCACTCACTGCCAGAATCGAGGAGTGCTCTAACTACATGCTCAGTTCCATTATCATCGACGAAAAGGACCACGGCGGTGGCGAGAAGTACACTAGTATGGTTAGTTTCAGTAGCGGCGCAGCTTGGAATCTCGTTAACAGTCACTGTGGCTGATGTTCGTGGTTGGGTTTCAGAAATGAGATTCACTGTTGACTTCGACGACGCTGTATGATGTTGGCTCGCAGCCATAGCGGGTTCAGTGGAACAAAGTTGAGTATGGTGACGGTTTTTGCATTTGCGACACGAGCTGGAAGACTGGCAGTCCCGAACGACGTGTCCTTTACGCAGGCAGTTTCTACATAGTTGTAGACGACGAATCTCCTTTTCTTTGTCCTCAACGCTCATTTTCGAAAACGTTGGACACATGTAGAGCGGGTGATGCTCATAGCAGATGCAGCATTTCCGATCAGTGGAGAACTGGCTGACAGTGTGACAGGCAGTCGGACGTTGGGGAAACCTTTTCGGCTGGTTTAACGACGGTACGGAGGGCGGAGTTTCCACGCTTTTTTCTTTTAGTGTTTGAAGAACAGATACTCTTCGCTGAATAAAGCTTGTTAAATCTTTAAACGAGATACCGTCCTTGGACGAAGAGTATTCTTCCCAATCGCGACGGGTAGTGGCATCTAGACGGACGCTGAGCATTCGAATGAGAATAAGATCCCAGAACTCCGTTTTCTCTCCTAGTTGCTGTAGCACTTTTACGTTTGACTCGAACCTCTCGACCAGGGCGTGTAAATCTGCTGCCGACTCGCGTTTGAGGGGAGCGAACTCGAAGAGGGCGTTAAGGTACGACTGTTTCAACCTTGGCTTGTTCTTATAATGCTCTTCCAATAAATTCCATGCAACGGGGTAATTTAAAGCTGTGATGGGAATCGTTTGAACAAGTTTAAGAGCATCACCGGAGAGCGAAGAGCGAAGATAGTAAAATTTCTGAATATTGGACAGATCGTTAGATGAGTGCACCAGAGAGATATAGAGGTCATGGAAATTCAGCCAATTATCCAGACTCCCATTGAAAACCGGAAGTTTTATGTCTGGTAGACGAACGTGGGATGACGTAGGGCCTTGCTGGTTTGAAGTAGAAGTCGAGGCGAGAGGTGTCGGAGACGACTGTGGCGATTTATTTACGGACAGGAGAAAGCCTTTAACCCTGTAGTACGTCGATTCGTAGGTGGCTCGATCCTTCAGATGCTGTTCCATACCGGCTTCATCTAGAGCTTCTAGTTCCGACTGAACAGTAGAGAAGTCAGTCCACACTTTGTTCAGGTTCTCCAGGCGAACCGGTACTTCTGGAGCGTGTTGATCCTCTTGGTAGTTATCTGCAAACGTTTTGATGAGCGAGAAGGACGTCTGCAGACTCTTCATTCGATTTTTAAGGGCCTTCACTCGTCGCTCGCTAGACATGATGGCGGGAGGTAAGACGAAGGCCGGAACGTAAGCGAGAACGTAGATCGATCTGTGAAATCGAAAGCAACGCGGAGCACAAACGTGACAGGTTGTGAAGATTTGGAAATATAATCACCTTCTCGAGGCAATTTATATGCCTTGTATTAGAAATTTTAGCAGCAACTCGAACTTATGCCGGACTACTTCAGGTAGTGGCCAAATCCACGGATAGCAATTAAGGGGTGTTCCAGATGACCGGAGTGCGCGGCCCATCCGGCTCGAAGGACCAGATGTCGATATCTCAGCGGATAACAACAGATGTGGCTGCGTTGGTTTCTTCACAGATCACTTTTAAGTTTGTTTTATTTCAGTTCATGTAACACGTTTTATTTAGCTTTTCACTTCATTAATTTTCTCTTGATTTTGAAAGTTAATTTCACTTAATTTAGATATATTTCAACTTACAACTACATTTTTTAATCTTATATTCAACTTTAACTTATGTATTGATGATGTATTGTACTATCAGGGCTCATTTAGAGTACTGAATACCATCCGTGTCGGAGTAGAAGAGGAGTATTTCACGTGCTGGAACGCTATTTATACCTCGGTGAATATTCTAGCTGGCGGAACAAGGAAGTCAACAAATGACAATCGGCATTCTGCATCGATGACAGTTTGATGGGATGACTTCGAAAATTCGATGACCGAGGGATGCTCGCACAAGGTTGTTTATAAGTTTGACAGCCAGGCCGCGCTGGTTTATTCGTATGCGAACACCGTTTTTGGCATGTTCCGTTTTTGGCATGCTCCGTTTTTGGCACACTCCGATTTTGGCAACAAAAGGGTTCCGGCAACATTTTCTAGTACATAGTATACAATGATTTACACAACAAACTGAGCTGATTTTGACGCCCGTTCTGAACTGAAACTGAAGACATCTTACGTCTAATGGTTTCTAACGAGCTCAATTACCAACACTATTGATATGCCGCACAGTGAAACACTTAGAACACCAAACCTGATCATAGTGATAACAAAAACTTATGAGTGGATCTGGGTATATTTTTGCATCTAAATTCAGTCATGTTCGGCTCAAAATTCATCCATATACTTGAACTTATCATTAAATGACTTTTCGGTACACTTTTCCATCGTTTGACAAAGTTTCATTTTTGTAACCATGGCTACAACTATCCCAAAGGCGAAAAAAAATTATTTCTTGATTATTTTCACAGAGCGAAACCGGAATCATCCGAATGGTTTTTTTTTTTTCATCAATATAACCCAAAATATTGGCACTTTTACGTAATATAAGCCGTTCAACCGGATATTCCATTTTAAGTTAACTTGTAAAAACTAATATTTTTGATTTTATAATATTGATTTTGACAAACATTAGAGTATTTGGAGAGTTTACCTTACGCGCTAAGTACCCATTTCTGTTCGATTAACATTCTTTAACAATCTCCATCGTTGTTTTATTTAGAAATCGCTTGCTTATCTTCGAAACGTTATATTTCAGTTCACGGTATCAAAACGTCACTATCATTCACAGAAAACTGTTCAATTGGGGTCATTTCAAACCTCTCGTTACGACCGTAAACATAACTTTTGGATGCTGACAAGCTGTTAAATGATCAAGCAAACATTACACTTCAAAATGAAACACTACACAACAAAGTTGACTTACTTTGAGTTTTTCACTTTTGATCTGGTTTGAAGCATATTTACTCTTATGTGTGCCGTAGAGATATGCTTAGTTATGTGGGGATTGTTCTGTCAATGATTTTGAAACGGTGGGATTCCTCCGCGAGGTCTTTTGTCTTCTTTTTTCCGTTTGTTTACACGCAAAGTATATGTTTTTCATAATGTATTTCAAATGAAGCAAGCGTGATTAAATGCAGTTCCCCTAGAATGATATTTCACAAAGCGCAAAATCCAAATTTTGAAAATCAATTAAAAATTTATCAAAAGATTAATTGGTAGTTGTTACTCATCAAATGGGTAAAAAATTTACTCAATAAAAATCGTGCAATTTTGTCAAAAATGGGTGAAATTTCTCTTATTATTGGGTAACTTTAATTTAACGTGTATTTGACTCCAACTGTTAACAACGCACTGTCGTATATAACAGGTTTGGCAATCTAAAACCTGCTGTCTTTTACACTCATTTGCTTTTAAATGGAACAGAGAGTTTTACGTCACATACGCTGTTGTACAAGCGCTGCGAGAGAATAAAAGTGACGACAAATTTGAAATTTGTTATTACTGTACGTTATATTAGACGAATTTTGTTAAAAACCCATTAAATCATATAAACAATAAATTTTCATAATAATTTTTAAGTCTCAAATCGAATATATTGATGACAAAAATGGTTTCCTTTTTTGGCACGGTTCCAGTTTTGGCAACTGAAATTAAAAATTTTGTTGCCAAAAACGGAAGCCTACTGTATTTGAGAAGTAAAATATGCTCAAAACTCATCCCGTCGTAAAGAAGGGTTTGAATACTCTAGAAAGCAAACCGAAGGCCAGCTCGTTATGTATTTACTTGCAGAGGAAAAACAGCAGTCTTTTGATTGCGAATGCTTACCTTTGCGGAGTGTTCTCCAATTGGGCACAATGGAACCCTCTCAACCAACTCGAACAAGGCTCCAGCGAACAACAAACCACAAAAACTCCTTCGATCACGAGAGTACTCGAAAGTGTACAACATAACATCTCGAAGATTGAGAGATAGGAAAAAGAAACGAAGAAGAAGAAAAAACTCCTAAAATGTAAATAATTCTGTTTCAGCTTGGTGAAGTATTCAATTTTCAAAAAAAACACCGGTATTGTTTTACCTCCACATCACCACCTGCTTCTCCTGTTGCTCCCACGTCCACACCTTTCCGACGTTTCTTTCCACTTTCAACAAACTAGCTAAACCGAAAACAGTTTGTTATTAATATCCACACACAAAGCGACATTGTCCTTCTTCGGGCCACTAAGCTGTATGCTGTATAGTGCCTTGGATTGGCCGCTTTACCACACGGTCCGCTGGCCGATCCGTGCGCCGCGTTACCTACTCTCTTCTCACGCGGTTCGAACCTATCTCTTTGTTTGTTATTGTTTTTTTTTTCTTTTTTTTTTCATGCTATAGCATTGTTCGAATTGCCCCTTTTCTTCGGAATCACCGGGAGTTTTTTTCTGGCCGCCCGTAGCTCTAGCCCTCTAGCTTCCCTACCCGTCGTTTAGGTGTACATTATTCATCTATTTGTATGTTTTCTTTTACTTGTGCCGCGCGGTGTATTTTTTATCGTCGTTTTTTTTTTCTCTTCCAATAGTCGCTTTCGTCTATCCTCTTTTCATCGTGGCGCACGGTTGGTTTTGATTTGATTGTCTTTAAAATCGTTTCGACAATGTGTCTTCACCGCGCGCTGCTCCTTTTCCCTTCTTCACCAACTATGCTGCGATAGTTTCGTTTTCAAGATGATGTGGCTCAAGAGTTGCCTGGATGCATTGTTGTCGTAATTATAGTTGATGTTTTCCTGTTACTTCTGTTTGCCACTTTTATTGCTCTATTCCGTTGTTCGGTTTCTTTTCCTCTTCTTCTTCTCGTTCATCTTTACTCCTAGCTCTGCTCTCGTTACTATCGCGGACTGGAAATCTCCGCGGTTTTCGTATTTTAATGTCTCTTTCAGTGGGCCACCGGCTGACTGGACTGTTCACGGCGGCGGCAGCGGTGATTTGACGGAATAACGAATAGATTGAAGTGTTTTGATATCAAATTAACTCGGGGGAAATGAAACGCAGAGATTTGAATCGCAACAAAGGGTAATAAAAATTAGGAGAGTGTTTCACCGGCGGTAACGTTTATTGCTTGTTATAGACGGGTAAGACTGGACACTTCAAGAAATATCAAGTAATTGAAGATACAAATAAAAATCGGTAACAGCTTCATTCGAACCTGTCATTGTTGTTGTACCAATAAACATCATGTACATGTACGATCATCTCCATAAACTCTGACATTTCGCTTAGTCAAAACAACCAGTTTCCGTTGGTTAGCACACAGGCATACACACACGCGCATGTTCTGCGGTGTGAAATGACTCAAGCTCCAGAAATAAAACTGGAAAGAAAATAAAACAATAAATAGCGCCTTTCATCTGCATCTTTCGGGTGGCTTTTTGACTTTAAAGGGAAAAACGGAAACCGCTTTTATTCCCGAACCTTTGGTACGCAAGTAGAAGAAAAAAAGTGTTTCTTTTCTTTTTTTAATTCGGTCGTGTAAACAGCGAGCAGAGCAAGTTCTCGCGTCGGGTTTCTCGTAACGCTGGAATCCGGGGGAGAGAAGGCAGGAACGTTCATCAACACCGCCGGGTTGCTGCCGCCGCACGGTTGGTAGTCGGGGTAAAGGGTAAAACAACATTCGTAAAAATTAAAACAAACAAATTAGTCGATGGCTAAGGTAAATAAACCATTGTCGATTACGGTGGTAAACAGAGCCGGCCCGGATGTATTTCGGCTTAGTGCTGGCTGCGCTCGATGACGCTCGATCTTGTGAACTGAGGGGAGAAAATTTTATTCGATTGGTAACTCTGGCTAGTTGTAAGAGGAGGGTATTTTCCACGCTAAATAGCGAATCGAGGGCTTCCACAATTTCGAAAAATACCGAATTTGAAAATAAAATAAGTTAATATTGCTTGTTTCAGTAAGATTACTGAATGCGCCATCAGATTATCATGATTTCGAAGTACGACAACAAATTTCAAGCTTAAGTAGCGTCGTTGTCAAGATGGTTGTTTGGTTAATAACAACGTGTTCACTAAGGGAGATTTCAAAACTATAAAGTACCTATAAATGCTAGGTATTTAGGTACACTAATCCTGGTACGCTAAGCTGTCTACTTTCTGCTGTGAATAATTTCAAATTGAGTTCAAAAAAATTGGAGAGTAATTGTTGTATGGACCTAACAAAAGCAAAAAAGAAAAACCAAACAATGATCCCAAATTGAGTTTTGAATGGCTTTGAAAACCAACAAAAAGCAAAACATGCTCACAAAAGCTAGAAAAAGCCTGTCTAACTAGAGTGAAAAAGAATAATTCGGCCCAACATGACAAAAATTATAATAAATTTCAAATCCTTTAAAACGCTTCTAAAGGCCTGAAAAATGTCGAAATAGAAAATTCAAAATAACAAAGAAAAGCTTCTTAAAGTCAGTAAATGCAAATAAATCATCCCAAATTAAACCCAGAGTGACGGAAATTTTGACACTTCTTATGCTGTACATACGGATGATAGCATCCTGGTTTACTAGTTTCTTATGAACTTCCATGATATTTTATTTTATTGTCAATATCTCCAGAAAAATATGTAAACAAAGCGCGTATATTTCCAGAAAAATATGTAGCGTGAACAAGCGTGAACATTGCCCTAAGCCCCTCCCCTTCAGTCTTCGTCCACATAGACAATTTTCTTACGAAAAATAGTTGAAAAATGTTTTTCTGTGGTTTATTTAGTGATTATAATATAGCCATAAATGTAAAGAATCCAATCAAAATTCAGCCTATGGGGCAAAAAAAAGAAGAAAGATACAGTAAACGTCTTTATAGTTTAAAAGGAACCGAAAGATGCATAATCACAACTTTAGCTTTGGATGATTGAAAATACCTCTAAATGCCAGAAAAATAACACAATAGATTCCAAAATCGCCTATAAAGACTTCGATTTTAGAAATAGTCGTTATCCACTCGAAGCCAAAATGCCTGAAAAACGTAAAACAGTGGAAAGGCAACAACAGGAATTAATTCCAAATTTAAAAAAAAAATCGTTTGAATGAGAAAACACAAAAACCGCTAGTTGATCTCAAATTAGTATCTAATAACTTAAAAAAGCAACTATAAATTAGAGAAAATACTAAACTCAAGAAAAAATTATGTTAAGTTCAATTTGAAATGCTTAAAACCTCTAGTAAAGGTGGCTTAAAGCATCAAAAATCCTTTTTATTTAAATAAAATAGAAGAATTTTAAATTCTGTTCAAATGTTTGAAAAACGTCTTTAGAAGGCTAGGAAAAGTCAATAATAGAAATAACGGTTTGAGACGCTTTAATTAGACAGAAGAGATTTAAATAAAACATGATCATAAATTAACCGAAAAGAACTGAAAACGCTTCTTAGGTAAAAAAAAAAAAACAGAATAAAAAACTAATAAAGCCAACGATGTATCTCGAACTAACTTAAAAAGCTTAGGAACGTTCCAGGAATCCAGAAAAAAAAACAAAAGTTAAGAAAATGATCCTAAATTTAGCTCAAATCATCAAAGTAACACCAACGAAAGGAAAAGATCGCGAAGAAAATGTTTTAGTCGAATTCGTCCGAATGGTTTTTTTTAAGAGTTCAAACAAAGTTTATGCAAACTGATTTGAAAATAACATAAAAAAATTGGAAAGTACCTCTTCTAACGAAACAAAATAAAAATAATAATCTTATTTCACCTGAAATTCTTGAAGGTTCTCAACATATGCTCGACAAGTTTAAAGAACCATTAAAAAAGTAGGAGGGTGGTATTCAAGACACGACCGCATGACGTTGACTAGCGTATTCTTATAAAAAAAAAATATTCCATTGAAGCAAATAGTAGAGGGAATTGCAACGCTTCTTTTACAAAACTTCTGTAACAAAATTTCGAGGCACCAAAAGGTGCCAGTTGCCGATTATTCTCGTTTACTGGTTAGTCCGTCCAGAATTCCAGCCATTTTAGTATTTTGCAGTAGCCATTTATTACTAACAGCCACCAGCATAACGGGTGAAACCGGCACGACATGACCGGTACTATTTTGTCTTTCCTCCTTTCAGCTGCTAACACCTAGCGCTGTCGTGAAATTAACAACAACATAAACATGCATTTTTGCAAGGTTTTTTTTCCGCTAGCAACAGCAATTGTAAAACATAAAATTCAACTAACCGCTTCTATTATAAAACTGCGAGGCACCAGAAGGTGCCAGGACCGATTTCTTGTTTACTGGTTTCCGTCCAGAATTCCAGCCATTTTAGTACTTTGCAGTAGCCACCAGCATCACGGGTGAAATCGGCACGAGATGACCGGTACTATTTTGTTTTTCCTCCTTTTAGCTGCTAACACCGAGCGTCCGTATGTATCCGATACGGTTTAATAATGAAACTGATGGGGTGAAATGTTCGAACGATCCGTTTTATACCAAGGCTTCGTCAGATAATTAGAAAGAAGGAGGGGCTACATAGATGATGGAATGGTGAAGACAAATGTTTCTCGAAAGCTGCGCCGGCCGCTGTCGTAATATTAACACCAACACAAACATGCATTTTTGCAAGGTTTTTTCCGCTAGCAGCAGCATTTGGTAAAACAGAAAATTCAATTAGCCGCTTCTGTAACAGAATTTCGAGGCACCAAAAGGTGCCAGTTGCCGATTATAGTTTCCTGGTTAGTCCGTCCAGAATTCCAGCCATTTAAGTGTTTTGCAGTAGCCATTTACTACTAAAGCCACTAGCATTACGGGTGAAACCGGCACGAGATAAGCGGTACTCTTTTGTATTTCCTCCTTTCAGCTGCTATCACCTAGCGTCCACATGTCACTGGTGCGGTTTTGGAATCAGAATGATGGGGCGCCGGCCGCTGTCGTAAAATTAACACCAACAAAAAGATGCATATTTGCAAGGTTTTTTCCGCTAGCAGCAGCATAAACATCGGAAACAGAAAGTGACATCAACAATAACGACAAGGTCAGATCGATTGTATCCGTTAGTGTCGACTGTGCTTGGGAAGAGAGGTAGTGATTGGCTGCGCGGTATGATTTAGACAATCGATATTAATTACCAATTTTTCAATAGTGTATCTCAAACAATAGTTTGTTTTTGTTACATAAATTTAATTGTAAAAGAATTTCTGATCGATTGATGCCAAAACCTCGAAAACCTGACTATAGATGACTGCAAAATAAGCGCTCAAAACCTGACCACTTTTCTCTGGTTTTCCCTGGTTGGATTACTAGATTTTCAAATTCAGGGGCCTAACTTCGATATAGACGTTAGTCAACGTCAAAACAAAGAGGCCAATCTCATTACAAATACAGTTGACAACGACTCTTAAAACAGGACAGCTGCAGGATTTTTATCGCAGACCAAACATAATTTTGCCAGTTTTTTTTTGGGAAAAACATCGTGTCCACGAGGACATTATCAATACCCCCTCCACCAGACCGTGGACAAGCGTGGACAAGCGTGGACATTTACTTACCCCCCACCCCCTCTAAGTTGTCCACGTGAGCAAACGTAGAACCGACGAACCCGGCGAGCAATTGCTATGGGGCTTTTTTTATTTTTTTTACAGGGAGGGGGGTTTGTTAGTAATGATTTATTTGTGTAATAAAATATCTATTCAGAATTAATATTGTGTGTTATGCCACAAATGGTGACATTTCAACACTAATATATATATATATATATATATATATATATATATATATATATATATATATATATATATATATATATATATATATATATATATATATATATATATATATATATATATATATATATATATTTTTTTTTTTTTTTTTTTTTTTTTTTTTTCTTCACATAACATTTATTTGACACGGCACAAATACATATATATATATATATATATATATATATATATATATATATATATATATATATATATATATATATATATATATATATATATATATATATATATATATATATATTCGTACGCTCTTTTTATATGTTATTGAATGTTATTAGCTTTCGCAGTTAAGTTAATGTGATTGTAGGAAAATTATTAAACCTTCTTGTCAAGGAGAAAACTAAGGAACAAGACGAAACTTAAAATAAACTTAAAACTATCTTACTGACTATAAAGTGAGCTTATCGTTGCAGTTAGGATTGCAACGATTTTTGTCGAAATTTGTTGATAATTTGGCTTGACATATTTTCTAATGTTTCTACATTAGTGAGCCTATGTAGCTCGTTCGTGCTAAACCAGGGACGACGCTTCAAAATCATTTTCAAAAGTTTATTCTGGATCCTTTGAAGTGTCTTCTTCCTGGTTGCACAACAACTTGTCCAGATGGGAACTGCATATAACATTGCTGGCCTAAAAATTTGTTTGTAAATTTACAGTTTATTCTTGAGACAAAGTCTAGAATTCCTGTTGATAAGAGGATATAAACGTATGATATACTAATTGCACTTTGACTGGATATTTTCAATGTGCTCCTTGAAAGTAAGATTCTTATCATAAATTAGTCCTAGGTATTTAACTTGATCAGACCAATTTAAGACCACACCGTTCATCTTAATAACGTGGTTATTGGTGGGTTTGAGAAATGAAACTCTTGGCCTATGAGGAAAAATAATTAACTGTGTTTTAGAAGCATTAGGTGAAATCCTCCATTTCTGTAAGTATGAAGAAAATATATCTAAACTTTTTTGTAGCCGACTGCATTTAACACGAAGGCTTTTTCCTTTCGCGGAAATGCTTGTATCGTCACAAAACAGGGATTTCTCACAACCTGGTGGTAAATCAGGAAGATCAGAAGTAAAAATGTTATATAAGATTGGGCCCAAGATACTCCCCTGAGGCACACCAGCTCTAACAGGCAATCTATTAGATTTACCATTTAGATAGTTAACCTGAAGAGTGCGGTCAGTTAAATAACTTTGTATCATTTTTGTGAGGTGAAGCGGAAAACTGAAATTTGACATTTTAGCTATTAAACCTTTATGCCAAACACTGTCGAATGCCTTTTCTATATCAAGATTTATTAGTTCGAATCATATTTGTTACTCTAAGTAACTGATGAGTAGTGGAATGCCCATGGCGAAAACCAAACTGCCCATTTGCAAAAATTGAGTTCTCATTAATATGTGTTATCATTCTATTAAGAATTATTCTTTAAAAAAGTTTTTTTTAGGCCTCTGCCATAATAGACGCGAAAAGCGACGCGAACCGATTCGCTCAGCTGTAGGTTAATGTACAGCCATCAGTAGAGCTGTACATCAACCTACGGCCGAGCGAATCGGTTCGCGCCGCTTTTCGCGTCTACTATGGCAGAGGCCTTAGAGAAAGTTGCTGGCTGATGTATTCACTTCATGCAAGCCTGCTGCTGATGCTTCCCGCTACCACACTGAAACAGCATTTTAGTGGAGGGAGTGTCGTTGCATCAGCTGACCCTGCTACTATCGATGCTGATATACCCGCTGCAACAGCTACGCTATGCATAGCCATGCCACAGTTGTGGCCGCTATACGCTGGCCCAACTGCTGAGCACCTGCAACGCTATCCGTAGCCATGCCACAGTTGTGGCCGCCATCTGCTGGCCCTGCTGCTATCGATGGTGAGATCCGCTGAAACTGCTACGCTTATTCGCAGCCATGCCACAGTTGTGGCCGCTATCCGCTATCGATGGTACCCACTGCTCGCTCCCGCTGCTGCTAAGGGAGGACTGCTGTCGTCGCTGTTCAGAACTACTATGAGCGGCTTCGACTAAAACAGGCACTTATATAGGGATGAAAATAGGAATGAATTATTTTACGTACGTGGTGGAATGATATAACTTGAAAAATATGTGTGACTTCATTCTGGTTCAGAGCGATCATTTGATAAGCTCCACCTCTTTTTTCAGTTTCTAAAGTTGTTCCTCAGTTTCGTAGCACGGATGCACAAAAATGATTTCTTGTGAACATTCTGTCGAGCCGGACCGATAGCACTCTCATTGAAGCAACAAAATAACATGTTTTGTGTCGTGTTGTGCAGCTTGGTTGAAGAAAATGTTCCCGTCCCCATGTCGCATGTAAGCAGATTATTGCGTTCAGTAGACAGTAGATAGCGTATCCAGCGAATAAACACCGATGGTGCTCTCACACACTCAACGGTTTTAACCCGTATCTTATTGCGGTTTGTAACATCAAGCGATTTCGTTTGCTCGCTGTTGCGTGTTGCATCATGTTGCAACTTGGCAGCAGGGAGACGACGAAATTCTGTTTATGCTGATTGATTGAATCGACTTCATATTAGCTCTGCATAGTCGAACTAACTGCTTTTGTGAATGCGTACTAACAGGGCAGTTTATTATTCAATGTCGGTTATGCTGATCGCAGCCTTTGCGCTGCCCCTACAGTGGGGGGTTTACTAAATAGAGTGAAAATTAGACAACTACAACAGAATTTGATTGCATCCCGCACAGAATGTCGGCTTGTGTTGATGCCAGAAAATTATTAACCTTCAATTATTTTTTTATTTGCCTTGAAAAAAGCATGTTGCGGTTCAAAATCGGTTGCTAATTACAACCTTTGAGCTGCCCTAACATAGGGGGAATTAAGATACACGGACAACATGCACTGTGGAAGCTATTTCACATTCAGTAAATTAGACGGGTGCGACAAATTTAAATTGCTAGGATGCAACACAGAATGCTTGCTTGCGTTGACAAAAATTATTAACTTTCAATGACTTGTTTATTTGCCTTCAAAAAGGCATTTTGATTTCCAAAATTGGATTTCCTTATGGCAATCTTCATGCTGCCCCAACACGTAGGGAATAATGGCTGTCTGGCGACACACGCTGAGAAAAACCGCGCTGCTCCTGAGACGTGGTGACCAACCACAGGGCTAGTGCCGCCGCTAAGGAAGGACCACTGCTGTTGTCGCTTTTTGGAACTATTATGAGTGGCTCCGGCTGAAACAGGCTCTTATATAGGCCAAATAGCATGTTTTCAATTGCAAGGTATATGATCCTGTCGACCGTGCTTGGGAAGCAAGCATATAACGACCAATCAGAGGTCGAATTTTTCGTTTTGACAAGGCTTGACTATTTTCAATAGTACAATAGTGTGAATAATAAAATTACAATTATCTTATTTTGGGAAGAATCTTAGAAGATTTTCCAATCTATTGCTGCAAGAACGAAGGAAATCCATCGAATACTAACCGATTTATTAGCATTTGAAATTGGACATATTTTTCACTTTTTTCGGTTTTAGATTTTCATTTCACATCCCTATGTAGCCGAACTTCCTGAGAGAAGTATTCTACTTCAAAACTTCTGAATGCCATAAAACAAACTGGTGAGTTTGGTCATAAAACGCATTTAGGAAAAAAAACTGAAGAAACTATCCACGACGTTTTTAAAAGCCAGCAAATGCCATTGAAAATTCCCAATTGAGCTCTGAATGGCTAAAAATAGAGTTACTCAGAGGGAGAGATGAGCGATAGGAATGTTGTGAGCCAAACGAACAAGAAAGATATCTATCTAAATTAAAGATTATAGCTTTTCAACTGTTCCTGTGAATTTTAGTGCTTTAAGCCAAGTCGAAGGTCCGTACAGTTTTTGGAGACTTAAATGTAATTGTCCCGTACACAAACCTACGAGCGTCGAACCCAGCGGGCAATTTACCAGCCATCTTCATGCTTGTCTTTCCTCCTCAGAAAACCTCTAGAGTGCAGGAGAACATCTTGCACTGCGAAAACAACTGCTCTCACACTAAAAACCAAATCAACGCTAATGCTAGAACAGAGCGACAAACGATTTTTTTATGAGCTTCCTGAAAGCACTGCAGTGAAATCTGAAATCTCTCTCTCTTGCGAGACAATGAACTATGGTGTACTTTCTCACACGTGTGGACATCACGCACAATAATTACACTGCTATCTGCGGTGCGTTTCACAGTTTGTTTCTTGAGCATGGCAGAAGAGGAAAAGAGATTGGGAGAAAAAAAATACTGCGTTGCTCGTGCCGGTCGAATTTACTCTGGTGGAATTCGTTCTCGCAGTGTAGCTACATGAGGACTACACTTTTGCCCGGTAGGTTTTTTTTCACCTTCCGGACTACTCGCCAGTGGACACTGTTGTGTACTTCTGCGTTTTCTCTGGAGTGATTCACCTCTCTTGTTTCTATCAGATGTGGGGTGAGCTGGAAGTGTATTTGTCTCTCTCAAGCTGGTTGAGACACTTTGGAGTGGAGAAAGAAGCAGTGTGGTGAAGGCATTTGATACACGCAAGTACATACTGGAAGGGAAGTGCGCGGTGATTTTTTTTCTCCTCTCCTTTTACATACTGAGGAGAAAGACAAACATGACCACCTTTTGACTAGTGCTGGGACTATCCGGATTAAAATATCCGGATATCCGACAATTATCCAAAATCCGGGTCAACCGGATATCCGGATATTATCCGACAGGATATCCGGATTTTCGGATGGTCGGATATCCGGATATTGTATCCGAACATAGTTTATCGAGAAAATATGTAAATAATTACTTACGAGGGGATGGGGGATTGTGGAAAAAGTCGTTTTTCGCGTTACATTTCATTCAATCGGGCTTAAGAGACAGAAAAAAAAATCCGGATATCCGGATAGTATATCCGGATAGTATATCCGGATATCCGACTTTTCGATTATCCGTATCCGGATATTCGGACATCCGAATAGTAATCGTTTACACATCCGTGATCCGAGCTTCGGATAACCGGATCACGAATATATCCGGGTAAAAGTCCCAGCACTACCTTCGACACAATTATAACCAAACTAAGGGCACCAAAATTCACAGGAACGGTTGAAAAGCTATGATAATTTTCCAGTTTGAGCTCTTTGGCAAAACCTGTGTTGACTATTGTAGTTCTAGTTTTATTTTTTTGTATTATTTTATTTTTGTAACATTTTTTATAATTGCAATGGACCAAATAGAAAATGATGCGAACAATGAAACAACGCTTTTAAAGGCACGAAAAGATCACCACAAGACGATCTCGAATTGAGCTCAGAATGGGTAGGACAAAAAATATGAAAATAACCCAAATTGAGCTCAGAAAGGCGAAAACTGCACCTAAATGGTAGCACATGCCGAAAAAGAAAATGAGTACAAATTTATTTCTCAATGGATTTAAAACACTATTGATGTTCGGAAAATTAACAAAGAATAAGCTCGGAATAACTAAATACGCTTAAAAAACGGAAAACCATCAACAGAAATAACCAAAAATTAAGTTTTGGAATTGTGCTCCAAACAGCGAAAACAATAAAGACGAGAACAAAAAGTTATCACAAATTAGCAATATTAGCAGGAGGCAGACGGGTGGAAAAATGCTATCAAAGGCCATAAAATTAAACAGCCGTAAATCAAACACAGAAGAATGAAAAATTGTTTTACGGGCTAGAAAAGTCCAAAAAAGCTGATCCTTAATTAAACTCAAAATGTAGAAAACGGCAGCAAAAAAAACAAAAATAACACTGGTTGACAAAAGCGAAAAAATGCTCCCCTAAAGCTCAAAATAGCTGCCCTAGAAAGATTATAGCTTTATAACCATTCCTGTGAAATTCGGACCCTCTAATCAGTGTAGAAATGCGTCAACTCATGTTACGTCAAAGGGTCGCTTTCGTCGCTTTAACGTTATATCAACGAGAAAACTCATTTAGAAAGCTTTATAAGGCCATCAAGTGTTAAAATACTAAAAGGTTCAGCTCAGCATAGCAATTGGATCTAAAATCGATCACAAAATGCGTCAGAAATTGTTAGGAAACATGAAAAATAGATCAAAATCAAGATAATATCGGAAAAAAAATGCTTTGAAAGAACAGAAAAGTCAATAAAGCTGGTCAACACAGCTGTGACCCTAAAGCTCAAACAGGAAAAAAAAATGAATGTTAATAGCTTTCTTAACATTCCTGTGAATATTGGTGCCTCTGACAACCAACATTTTTTCAGAGATTTAAATGAGTTTACTCGAAAACATTAAGCTGATGCAACGAACCCGGCGAGCAATTACTATGCGACATTTATACGTAAGTTGACGCTTTTTGACAATGGCTATTAACAAACGAACTCACAGGAATGTTTAGTAATCTTTCTAGGCCACATTTTTTCAACCGTTGGGCAGCATTTTTTCGCTTTTGTCGACCAGTGTAATCCTTCTCAAGTTCAATTCAGAATAGGGAATAAAACTTTCAAAGACCAGAAAAGTTTAAAATATAAACTGAGTACGAAACGATGAAAACCGCTTCTAGATGCCAGAAAAAGCTTGAAAAATGAGTTCAAAGTAGCGAGAAACACTGATGAAATCAGAAAAAAAAGGTTGTGTATGAGACACGACTCCAAGGTTGACGTAGAATAACGTCAGTCTGTCTAAAGTGTTTCTTGCAAGAAATACACGCGATTGAGGTTAATCAACTCGATGGTCTGAAGCGGCAATTTTAAGAAAAAAATCTCTTTCAACTCTCTCTGTTTGTTTAAATGATTGGTAACCCTGAAAAGTAACGTTGTTTGATTGGCTCGAAGTCATCAAAACTTTTTGGAAATAATGTAGTGGTCATGAAGAGAATAACTATGACAGCTGGGGCCGATTCACTGGTCCGGCGTCTCGATTTCGGGAGTACTCATATTAAGTGATATTTGGCTGTTTTTCGAAATCGGAAGTCACCATCTTGAAAGTCTACATGGTGTCGATCCCAGATGCCTCTGAATCTCGTGCAGGCTCCAGAAATACCCATATTAGATGGTATTCGGCCTAGATTTCAGTTTGGTCAAAACCTGTGCCAATAGAATAATAGTTAGCATAAAAATCACAATACCCCCATTTACACCAAATTGTGCTCAGAGTACTAAAAAAGCATTTAAAACATGAAACAATAAAAAAAAGGATATCACATTGACACAACATTCGGTTTATTTTCTTTAAAGATCTTCCAAATTACAAAACATTCTCATAGCATTTCATTAAAAAATATTTTTGAAAATTATACGGTAGTTATAACTTCTTATTTGAGCCATTTCCAAACGTTTGAAATCAATGCTACCCACAAACGACAGTTGTCCTATCCTCTTTCATTCATCAACGCCTCGCACGCATACAGTTGGCCACAGGCAGTAACAGCCAGTACAAACCGTGTGGCAGCATGGTTGCCAGCCATGCGCAGACACACTACCAAACAACACTGCCAGTGTAGTGGTGGTACAGTTCGGCCAGTTTTTCTCGGCCATGCTTTCTGTGCTGTCGGCCGCCGCGCGCGTTCAGTAGTAGTGCAGCGTTGATCCCGTTCAGTTCAGTTCAGTTCGCTCATCGATGATTCGGTTCCGTCACCGTGTGTGAGCTTACCGTAGCAAATCGTGTGATAGTGGTTCAGAAGCAGCAGTGAAAAACAGTGCGCCACGGCCATCGAAATCTGATTGGCGGCGCGCGCTCTCGTGTGTGTGTTTTTCATATTACTACGCGGTGGGTTTCCTGTGGTGTGTAACCCTCAACCCTAGCCGAAGGGTCGGTTGGGGCGTTAAACGGGGGAGCCCGTACAAATCTACCGTTTTACGAGGTGAACCACGGCTTTTAATTCATTCAATCCGGCGAACGTCGCGCACCCCTCGTTCCCAAATCCCAGCTGAAATCGAGTGTTTGTGGAACAAAAACCGGTGAACCAATCAAGCAAATAAAACCAACAACAAAAAATACTGTGCATGCACATAAATTGTGTGCGACTGCTTGCGCGTTCGAAGTGAAAGCGGCAATTTTCTCGCGATAGAGCGCGTGTTTATTGCACGCGTTTTCCACCCGTTAACTGACTGCCCACACCACGCAAGGAAGTGCAGCAAAGCCCGACGGCTGCCGGTTTTTCTTGTGTTGTGAGGATTAAATGCTGATTAAAACTAGGCTGTTTTAAAGTGGAGGAAACAGTTTTCGGCGTGAACCGTTAGACCAGTATCGCGTTTCAGAACTCCGTCGGCAGATCTGTTTGTCCGGCTAATTGGATTACCTCTTCAGCTCGCAAACGTGTAGGTATTTTTCCTAGCTAGTAGGGCTCGTTTTAAAGTTCCCCTCGCCGAAACCGATCCGACTTGGGATGGGATTCCCGTTCCGTCGAAATGACAGTTGCTCACATGGCTGCTGCTCTCGAAAATGCGATCCAGCGTATTTACACTGTTAGTGATACGTATCGCCGGAACCGCCAGTTCAAATATCGCGTTCGCAATGTTTATTCTGTGCTCCTACTGCTGCTGTGCGCGCGCGGTGCGGTGCGTATATTCATGATGAACCGTCCGTCCCGTTCGCTTTGTTGGCCGCGGCTCATCGGGGCTGAGTGATGGGTAAACATATACACGAGATTCCTCCGCGCATCACCTCTTACCGACCGACCGACGGTCGTTCCGTTGTTATCGGTGGCGCTGCCAGGAGGCAGGTTTGCCAACCGACCGATCGACCGACCGACGGCCGTCATCATCAGTGGTTTCTATTGTTTTGTGAAGTATTTTTTCGACAATGCTGAACAAATAGCGTGCCGAATTTGTGAGTGCGCCGTATTTCGGTTGGACTGGGAAAGGGGCTTTTGTCGGATGCTGTGTGGTAAGGGTAATGCTGCCGGCGGAAGACTGCAGTTGTTCCGGGGAGGTGGGAAGTTGTGAATCCTATTAATTTGATCGGTTGTTCGGATCGGTGCGGAAAGGCGGTGATGGGGTGCAAGATCGGGGGTGGTTTCAAACGAGCGAGCGGCTAGTCGATTACCGATTTGTAATTTATTTATTAACATGCTTCTTTTTTTCCTTCCATCAGATTTCGAAGCTGAATTCGATTCACCACCAGACGCCGCCTGCCTCGGAAGAAAGAAGCCAGTATCAAATAAACCTAGCGGAAGTGTTTCGTTGCGCTACAACAAGTGAGAAGCGGATTAACGGCGAGGGAAAATAATAAACAAGAGAAGTTTTTTTTTTTGTCGGTGTGTGAACGATAGATAAAGAAAGAAGAAAAGCACAAGAAGCGCAGAAGTGGAATTAAATTCGTTTTTTCTGCCTGAAGCGAAGCAATAAGAAAATTGTTATTGGCCACTCGGAAGCAGCCACCGTCGCTTGTTAATAGTGCTCGCAGTTTTTTTACCACCGTAATCATCATTATCCAGCCGCTCCGACGGTATTTCCATTTCGTCCACCCACCGACGGCCCAGTGCCTAGGAAGAGAGATAGTGAGAGATCGTATGGTTTGAAAGTGTGGATAATTAAGCGTGTGGAAGTTTCGGGAAATTATTAGCCTCCGTCGGCCTGCCAAGCGTTTGCGGTCGTGTGTGTGTGTGAGAGAGTGCTTAGCTGATTTCAATTGTGAATTATTAATGGTGTTAAAGTGCCGGCCTCGAATATAATCAATCCAGGGCGAAACCAGACCTCTTGATTCGGTTAAATATGCCGCTTCTGCTGGAGGCTGTTCACCAAGAATTCAGTCGAAAGTTTGTAGCCGCCGGAAGCCGCCGCTGTCAGTGTCAGAGCTGTCATCGCTAGCGGTTCTATTGTTTACCTATTGCCAGGAATACCAGTGCTAGTGAATATCGAACCAGTGTATAGCAACTAGAGAAAAAAACCTTGTCATACAGTTCAGTTCTATCGAGGAAGTCGTTTGATTTATTTTGTTGCCACCAAGTGACACGATGTATCCAAATTCAGGAATCAACGCCGCGGCTGTAGCCGCCCGCCATCCGGTGAGTGATACAACAAAAAATGTCTGATATTTCCGTACCGCTTAGATCTAAAATTGATAAAAACATCTCGAATCTACTGTGTTGCGAAACAATCTACGGGTGACGTGTTAATTTTTGGGCAAACATTCGGCGCAACATTTGGGCAACATGGTGGCTTAGCTTACCGAGAAATGTTCTGTTTACCCAAGCCATTCGATTCCACACAAATGTTTCGGTGTTTTGCTGATATTTTCCGTTAGTACAATCATTGCTTAAGGGGCGAATCAATATTGGCACGTGATTTAAGCCGTTTGGCTTTCACCGTCAATGTTTTCGACTAGTTGTGAAATCAAATCGTTGTGATCAGTATCGGGAACGGAAAGTTATGTCTGGTGCGCTCCGGTTAAAAATTGCAACGGGCTTTCGTAATTCGTTTTTAGTCCGGTTCAGTCTAGAGTCTAATTGAATTGGACTTTTACGAACCTCGAACGTAATTCGAAAATAAGATCGGCTGTTTAAGACTCCGTTCCGTTCGAACTTCAGACCGGACTCTCCGGTCCGATATCAATCATGATTCCTAATTCGCTCTTATACTTGTAAAACGATTTCATTCGTGTCGATAAATTTACCCGATTGCCACTTAACGCTTGAAGAAACGTGATGATTCCGTCGCCCTGGAACAGCAACACCCCCGGGGGCAAGCTCTAATCGGCTCGAGCGTGCCGAGGGAACGAGCTCTTCTCGCTTCAATCATCCAGTTTTGCGAAATTAAATTATTCCGGGTTAACGAGTTCCGACATCGCGCAATTCCTGCTGCCGCCACCCTTTCCAGCGGACCTGATTCGTAACGGCGTTTCCAGCCATCGTCGTCGTCGTCGTCGCACACGTCGGCAGTTCCATCCAGCACATTCCCACTTGATTTTTATCGCCCTCGGCAAACAGACGGCGGCGTTATGGAATGGCGAGGAAAATAAAAAATAATATACCGGGAAAAGCGAGATTTTATCGATCCAATTTATGACGGCCGCCCGAGCGTTGCTCGTGTGGCGGCGGGACTGGGCCGGGCACGGTTCCGAATCTCATCAAATCGGAAACCGTAAATTATCATTGCACTGTTAATTTCGAACTCCAACTCACTCGACTGGAGCTGAACGGTTTTTAGAGCACGGATGACTCACTATAGAGATCTTAAATTATACACAAAAAAAAGCTCAACACTTCTCAGAATTTCCATCAATTCCT
The DNA here is from genome assembly GCF_029784165.1 of Wyeomyia smithii. Classification (NCBI taxonomy): domain Eukaryota; kingdom Metazoa; phylum Arthropoda; class Insecta; order Diptera; family Culicidae; genus Wyeomyia; species Wyeomyia smithii. The sequence goes on from NC_073695.1 coordinate 273,781,840, forward strand.
GAGCATCCTTCTTGTTTCTTCTCGGCTCTCCACTACATGGAATCCATTTCCGTTCCAAACTACCCTTCGACTCAAGGCTCTCAAGTGATCTTCCACTTACGGTTTTATGCTTACACGAAGCAAAAACCGACCCCGAGGAGCAGGCAAGCAAGCAAGCACACAAATATTTGCCCAGTAACGAACGCGTCTGCGGCACCAGCATGACAGCTGGAATTTCAAACGCGCGTGTGGAACAGGAGGTCCCCTCGAGTCAATCAAATTTGGTTCCCAAACCACTCGCTCACTCACTCATTCACTTACTCACCCACAGGCAGCGACATGATTGCTCGCTCTTCTGCCCTGAATCGTTCATTCAATTTCCTCCTCCGGGCACCCGTCCCATGGGAAGCGATGCAGATTGTTTCCTCCCCGACTACACAGTAGCGGTATAGATATATACAGCGGACTAACAGCCAGTGTCGTCGTTGTCACCATCCTTCTTCTCGTCCTCGTCCTCGTCGTCGACGACGACAGTCCGGAAAAGACGTACAAGGGAAGAGTAAGCTACTACAGCCCATTATCATCTTCCTGTGTCCTGGGTTTCGTTCCGTCGGCTAGCAGCCGGCAGAGGACGCGTTTTCGCCGTCAAGAGTTCGAGTTGAAAGGGAAGACGGCTCTTGTAAATGAGCCCTTTTAAGTGGAATAATTCTTCCCCCAGTTTTTCCGCGCGCCAGCAAAGTTCCATTGACAACTGAACCCTCTCTGCCAGCAAGAAGCAAGGGGGAAGCGAACATCATGAATCATGTGCGCTGACTACGAGGGAATGCGCGCTCTCTACTGGAGAAGCGGAACCAGAAAAGCGATAATCAAATGTCCAATGGTGTGAAAGCATTTTATTAGTTTTTAAATTGTCGCTCTAGTGACAGCTCAGGAGCCGCCGCGGCGGTGATGATGACTGCGTACCGGTTTTTTTCGGTAGGGGAGAAAACAATTCCCGGAATCTTTTCACCCTGGTGGTGTATGACAATTTCTGTTTGGTTAACGAGAAACATTTGACACAGACACAAACGATGTCTCCTCGGGCGTAAGTGCTTTCTGTGGGAATATTCTCGACACTGACAAGTAAGGAGAGCAGTGAAGTGCCCCATCAAGATTGTATGTTTGAATGTACAACATTTGTGTACGATTGTCAGGGAAATCAAGGGTTGTGCTATCATTTGTTGGAATCTTCAACGGGGCCACCGGGAGAGCTGAGGAGAGAACGAGTTATTAAGTTTGATGTTTACGTTTTCATATCGCACATTTCATTCAAAATAGATTATAGATAGACGGGTTTTATGGACAAAAATACATATCCAATAAAGCTTCGAATATTCTGGGTTTACATTTATTTCATTGCTATGAATATTAATCATGGCCAAACTTTTTGTGTATTCTGTATTTCTCTACTCGCTGCTAGTTTCCACGCATGCAGGAGAAAAATAACATCGATTGTTATTGAATATTTCATTCGTTTTTGTATGATTCAAATACAGCTTACATTTTCTGTGTGCCTTCACATTTTGGAATAATAAATTGATTCATTTTTTCGTAAACATTTAACTTTTCTTTAGTGTTTATTCATAAACACAATTCATTCAGAACATAATCTCAAGTACCCTTGAAATGTCATTGGAAATATCGTTGGTTCCGGTCTTATTAGAAGAAATAACTTTTTTTTTATTATTTATCAATTTCCTATGAAAAAGGCCGCAACCAACGGTCGAAACGTCGGATTTGAAGAAAGTTACCAAAACCAAAAATCCAAAACTAAATACACTAAGGTCGCTTTTCACGCGGTTTTTTACGAAGGTTTTTTTAAGGCGGTTTTTTACGCGGAATCCGAAATTAACGCGGTTTTTACGCGGATTCCAGAATTTACGCGGAATTTTTTTTTGCGCGGATTTCGGTTTCCCTTCGCACGGAATGCAGAATTAACGCTAGTTTTTTTATGCGGATCCGGAATTTACGCGGTTTTTTGTTACACGGATTCTGGAATTTACGCGGCACGTATCCCCCGCGTAAAAAGCGACTTTAGTGTATTTAAAAGCTGTGACACAAAAACTAATGTACACTTAACTTGTTTCTTACGAGTTTTTACGTGTCTTTTTTACGCGGATTTCAGAAATTTCGTGTTTTTTTCATGTGAGGATTAGGGAATCCACGCAGTTTTTTCAAACGCAGATTTCACAGTGCGTTTTATGAATATTTCCAGTGTAAAGGACTTAGTATATATCGAAATCTTATCTGAAATACACAAACATATTGAATAAAAAATAATTCTCAAACTTAAATAAAAATCCCAGAACTTTACATGCTGCAATCAAGTACAAATAAATATAAACAAATATACACATTGAATTTAATTAGAAGTTATCGAATTCTGCAAAATGTTTTTTTCTTCGAAATATATGCAATTGAGTTTAGGAAATAAACGAAAATATCAAAAAAATAAAAAACTTGAACAGATTTAAAATTCGAAATCAATGAGAACTGTTACTAAGAGGTCGACTATTGTATTGGTAGGTGCATTTAAGCTGAGCAGTCTCAAAAATGTAAAACGATTTTGTTTTTATACTGACCGCCGTGCCATCGTGAATCAGTAACATTTTCATGGACTTGCAAAGCTAAAGAGCATTAAAAAAATTGAAAAAAAAGAACAATAAAAAATCATGAAAAGATATTAGGAAATTTTTCACTGGTCAACACGAGGTTTGCTCCAGAGTGCGACTTGGAAAAAATGATACAATAACCTCTTTAGGTTCATAATTTTCAATTTAAAAGCTATTACCTTCATTTTCATCAGTTTGAGTTTTATGGCGAATTTGTTGGCCAATGGTCAACACTAGTAACCCCTAGATCTTAAACTAAAAAGTAGTAAAATTCACAAAAATATCATAATAAAAATGAACTTGTGAAATTCAAGAGACATAAAAAATATTCTCAAAAAAACTTCAACAAAATTTATTTTCAAAACCAGTGGCAAGAATTGTCACTAAAAACTCAGCGGCTGGAACAATTTTTGAGCTGTGTGAATTTTCGTCTGAGCAGTCTCAAAAATGTAGAATGACTTTGTTCTCAAACAGGGGAATCTGCGAGGATTTTTCGCAGCTGATCAAGTGATCATGGCTCATAAATAACCTTCAAGAATCTTTGAAAATGACAGTCAAATAATGTCATAATAACAGTGAAAATATAATTTTGAAGAAAATTTAAACTGACCACATTTCGATCACGTTTCCCGTTTCAGGTCATGAGTATTTATATATTCATTTAAAAAAATCGCAATTATCGGTGTAAATACTGAAAATTAAAAATATTGCATTTTGGTCTTTTTTTCAAACGAGGTTCAAACAGTTTAGGGTTGAATATATGAAGAAAAGTTTAAAAGTGAGTCAAAAGGTTTTAATTATGGAATTATTTGTTTAATATTGTAATCTATAACAACGCATCAAATTGAACTCAATGTTTTTGAAATATTATCCAAAAGTCACATCTGTATCTCTTTCAAAATTATAACAAGCCTTTGCCAAAAAACAGACAAAATTAAAAAAATGTTGTATAAATCCACATTCAACGATTTCCCCCAGCGCTCAAACTGGAAAAATATGAAAAATTATTGCCTCTTCCCTATTCCTGTGAATTTTGTTTGGTGCATCTAGCAAGCTTATAAGTGCTTTAAAAGGACACAGATTTTTTGCTCGCTGGGTTCGTCGCTTCTACATTTCCCTACGGAAAAACTTCATTAAGGTCCTTAAAGAATTATCGCACTTCCGATCTGGCCAGGAGCTACTGGTCGACAGAAAATTGGCCTGGAGCTTGAACTGAAAAAAAAAAAAGATTACAAGTTTTTAACCGTTCTTGTCAGTTTTGGTGTCCCTAGCCGCATCGGAAGTGTGTTGAAGTCTTCGGAAAATTCAACGTTATTTTCCTGTAAGAAAACGAAGAAACGACAAATCCGGGTTCAATGAGAAAAATAAACGCTTTAATTTGAAGTGTCCTTGGAAATATCAAAGTTATTATCAACGCTAATTTTCAAACGCGTTTTTCTCGAAACTAACGTTTGCGGTAAAAAATGGACTGTTTCCGGATGGTGGTAAAAAAAAAACTAAGACAGATAATTGAGTTTGATAAATTTCCCATGAAAGGTATTTATGTTAGCTTACTTGCAAAAAAATTCTACGACCTTGCGAGTAACCTTCCGGCAGTCAACCGAAACATTCGCCATGGTGGACGAAAACATGCGTGTACACATGGTTTTGAGTTCTTTCTTCGTTTTATTTATCAGTTCTTCCTCAGTTTTCACGACAAAGTTGTTGGATCAGATCTTATGCTTCAGGGCTGCCAAAATTCCTCGATGGGACGCAACTTGGGGACGTTGGGCGAGTTCGCCAACTTGGGAACCACTGTTTTCGCCATCACGGTTAAAGTTCTACCAATAGAGCTGTCAAACTTTTTCTGCTGACTCATGGGTTACCATGATTGATGTTGTATGGGTAGTTTCGTCAGTGCGTGTCAAGGTAAACCCATTAAAAATCGGCAATTTTGTCCATTGTTTTTTTCCGCAAACGTTATGAATTTTGGTGTACAATACCAAAAAAAAAAATAAATTCTTGGTCCAGAATTTTTTTTTTCATGTAATTTCACGTACTTTTCTCAATTTACGAAAGGTCTAACTTCTGCAATGATGCCCGGAGGCCAGAATCCGACTCCTGACGCCATTTTAAAATCCAAGGTGGATGAGGTGGATGTGGTGGATGACAATGGATGAGTTTTTTAATACTCCAATAAAAAATAGAAGCAACTTTTCAGACAGAAGTTTTAGTGGCGTAGCAAAGACTTCCTTCTTTTTTGATGAAAAAATGTAAATTTTAAAAATATTGAATGAAGAGACAGGTTGAAAGACAGTAACCTAAATCAATAACTATCATGTAGTCAAACAAAATTAGAAAAACTGTGGTTTGGCATGCTCACGTAACTCACTCTCAATGCGGGTGTAGTAGGAATATCAGTGCGCGAGAATATTGAAGAGAGAATAGAGGAGAGCAACTTTAAAGATTAGGTGTTTTCCTGCTATCATTAGCGATACTGCTTACCGTGCAACGCACGTGCTATTCAAATAAACTGTTGCGTAATTCAGTCAATGTTCAGTTCGAGAACAATATTTAAATTGTTGTTTATTGCAGATCATAAGCAGTAGGGAATTTCGTTTAGCGGTAGAGTCCATGAGTTCGTTTTCTTGGCAAAAATAGAAATAACGCCTGTGCCGGAAAGCCACCTTGATAACGAGAAAAATCCACAGACTGACATACATTCGGAGCAACATTTCTTCGCTGGAATAAAGTGCTGATACTAGACACCTAGTTTCCCAATGACGGCGGCATGGCACAGTGTTTCTTGCTGATTTCGTGATCTATGTTAATAGCGTCCTCACATTTGATTTCACTCATATACTTTATTCGGAAAAGTTTTTATGTATTTTAGTACGCCCTTTTAAAATGAACATTGATTAATCTTCCTAGAAGTAAAATGAAAAACTTATTTTTTAGAACAGTGAGATAGACAGCTACCGTCATCGAGAAAGTTGTAGCAGATGCATTTTCTAGCAACTTTTTCCAAGATGTTCAATTTCTATTCTGATATTTAAAAAGATATAAATAATTTTATATAGAAAGTGCACTACAATCATAGCCATTCAGAAATACATATATTTGCCAAAAATTTAAACTCATTATAGTTTTAAATAAAAAAAAAAAAACATGTGTCTAATAGAGTCTTTTTGATTATTTTAATGGAGGAAATATTTTTGCATGAAAATACGTACTTTCTTAAAAAACAAGAGTATGAACCCCTGAAAATCGCACAGTTTTTGAAAGGATTGAAAAATGTAAAAAACATGGAAAACAGTCATACTGAAAATTGTAAGTACTAGTCGAAACACGCGTATTTGTGATTTGAATAGAAAAGGTTATTGTGCTTGTTAATATGTAAAATAGTATAAGAATAAGTCATGTGTTAAACTTTGATTGAAAATTAACGCTTTCCAATATAATTTTTTTCAATGATTTTTTACATTTTTCTACAAAATTGTGCGATTTCCAGGGGTTCATATTTTTGCTAAAAATATTTTAACGCTGGCTTCAGCAAAATTAGCAGAATAAAACACTGTCATCATTTTCTCCTAAGAAAATAAGTCCATCTTAGATTTAACTGACCAGAAGTACACACAGATGAAATCTCCTCGTTCCTATAATTGGCGATAATATTGGCAAAATGAGCGAAGCTTGGTATAATAGAGACATAGAAAAGAACGGTAAAATAACACAAGCACGTATAAATAATAATCGTGTCACTTTTTCTCAAGAATGATATTGCTTACAATAGAAGTGCGGAATACAGCAGACACAAGGGCAATATTACAATAGATTAACGTTTCTGGTCCAAGTGATCAACCTACCAAGGGGAAAATTATCAAATGTTCAAAAAGGATCCTATTAAAACTAGAACTTTTCGTAAATGTACACCTACCTCTTATGCATTCTGGATAATATTTTTTGTGGTTTTAGTAGAACTTTTTAGTACCTTGACGATATTCATATAATGAAGTCGAATGATTTTTTGTATCTTTTTGATAAATGTTTGATTGTGCGCTGTCTTTTTATGTGTTTCTTTTTTTTTACTTATATTTTCCCTTGTAGAAGACTGAACCACTGCGACCATTGTTTGATCTATTGTGGTATTTTTTTACTTATGCTTTTATATCAATTATTGGTATCTTTCTGCAATTTTGTATTATAACTGGAACTCTTGAATTTTTGTCCTCTTTGCTGTTGCTATTTTGAAGGATTTTCGAACACTTTCGAACACTTTTGAAACTTCTAAACTATCAACTAGTTGTTGAAATTGCAAAGAACATTTGAAAGACTTCGAAAATTGATCGACAAGTATAAGTAAATAAGGCTGATACAAAATTCAAAAAGTTTTTATGTTCACGGTTATCAAAGTTAGCTAAGGGGAGGGCAAAAAATAAATAACACTGGGAAGAAAAAAAAGGAATAGCTTTCATACAAAACTGTGTGCAGGTTACGACGTTTGTAACTTGTATGCAAAAGTGTGTTGAAAAATACTACATTATTATCATTATTAATTATTTCGCTTGTCTTTTGATGACACTTTCACTGTAACTGAACTTGTTTGTTGCTAAATTAAGCATATACGCTGTCGAAAAGTCAATAATATTAACAAAACGGTTTGAACTTTTTTTTCTTCCCCTTCAAATTTTCAACATTTTTAGAGGGGGGGGGGGTGACATAAAACGAAAATGATATTTGTATCGGCCTAAGTTAAATGTTGTTACAAAATGTTGAAAAATGTGTGTACTTGTTGCTACAACGTTTTAACCCAATTTGTTTCCTTCATTGATCACTGAACCGTTATAATCGAATTGCTCCGAGGATATATTTCATCCATGGTCTAGATTCTCCACCGCCGAGCCGCGCATCAACCAGTCGGCAATCTGTCAATTTGTGCAGTTCTTCGCTGACAGGAAAATCGTTTCCAATTGGATCCGTAACTCGTGCTGCGCAACCTTGCAACTGATCGCACATTGAAGTGTTCTAGCAATTCTTAGAAATATCCCTTATCTAACTCCAACCACACAAACACATGTCAGAAAAGTTCGCAGCTTTTTTTCGGTGGGTAGAGTGTGAGGCGAAACAAAGTTTACCCACTAGAGAGAGGCACTCAGTTCGCGCACAAGTTCTAAATCGCTCGACTCGACATGCAAGAATGGGGAAACTTTTCACTCGACTTTTCCCCCCTCTCACGCGTCTGCAAGTCTCGCGCACAAAAACTGGGAACGCAAACTTGCCGGATGAAAAAGAGTGTTTGAAAAATTGTAGCACTTCCAGATTGCTTGCACTCGTTTTTCCGTTCCAACTGCCTTGCTTGCCGACGGTTTTCGGGTGGGAAAGGAGGGTGGAGAGGGGTAGGAAAACCGTCTTCGCGTTAGAACATGACGGCAGGGTGGTCCGCCTGCGACAGTTGACAACTTCTGAGCTGACGGTCGGTGTCGGTGGAGTGAGTATTCGCAAGCTTGCCTTTCCGCGTTCACTGCTGCGAACAAGCAAGATGAAAAGTTGAAATTTTATAAACAAACATTCCCGAGCGATGTTGATGTTGTTCCAGGGCTGGTGGATGAAGCGCACAGAGGCGCATTCAGTGGTTTTGCTGCAAAACACAAACAGGTTGCACTGGAAGCGACCCTTGCTGCGCAATCCGGATTCTGGCGAATGTTTCGAGATGTGTTGCGAGGCAATAAAGAAAAGATTAGAAACCAAGCGTTTGGAATTACGGGAGACGCGTTTCTTCTGAAACCGCCGCCGTCGTCGTCGTTTCCATCGTCATCAGTTTTCGGGCTGATAGACCAAATGCGATGATGAAAGACACAGTCTACCAGGGGAGGAAACTTTGTTTATATACCCTCAATATTTACACACGCGGCTGTGGGCTATCTTTCCGGGGAAGAGAAAGCGTATTGCGGTGGCGGGAGGATTCTCAAATATGCATAATTTTCTCCACTCGGTGAGGTCGTTCTGGTTGTGTTCTTTTGCATGGGGCTCAAACTGAGTGGGGGACGGCATCGGAGACGAGAAGCTCGGCTTCATTATCATCCTCATCAGGGCGGAAAACTTTTCAACCACTGAATTTATAAACAACGTGGTCGTCGTCTGTCGGTAGGCTGCTTGCTTATAGTATATTAGTCAGTAAGCAGGAATCGCTGCGTGTGGCTTCCGATAGGAAATTGTAGATTCCTTATCCGGCGGACCACCAGCAGCTTGGATGGAACCCTTCGTTTGATTAATGTTAATTTTTGCGCTTGGTGGGTGGACTCCGGGGGAAGGATTTAACCGGTCACGCTAGGGTGTACCTTTTGATTCCTGAGAGTATTGTTGTGATGTGATTCTGAGCCTGTTTGGAGCCAGCCTGGACAGGGTGTTGTAGATCGTACGGAAGCGTGAGTATCGATAGTTTTAATCTATTATTCTGACAGAAATCCAAAGCCACCAGCTGCCAATGGATTGCTGCACGTAACGCCCGCAAAAGCAACCCTCTCGTTTTAACGCCTAGTCTTGCACTCAAGTACTAGCATGTGTACTTGTGTACGAGAGCCACTTCGGTCCGCTGCTTCTTGATGATAGGACGACGAGTCTGTAACGAAGAACCCACTTCAACACAACGCCTCGAATCTAGCCGTTTCCATCCTCGCCTCCTCCCTCTGCCTTCATCACAACACACACAAACAACAGGATGGACAGCTCTTCGGCGTACAATCTTATGCCGAGTTGCTAGCAAGAGAATCGCCGTATCTAACGTTCGACTCGAGTGCGAAGTGCAAAGTGGTGGCAAAGGAAAATTTCACAAATCCTCCCATGGAACCCACACCCGCCTGACCCGAACGATTGCTGTGGTGGCGGTGGAACACCATTTAGCACATTTTTCATTAGAAAAACCTAGAAACCACTCAGACATTTGTGCTAGCTTGCCCCGTGCCGCGTCTTCCCAGGAGCGCCACTTGGGGTTCTTCAACCCTGGCACGGCAGCTTAGCAGCAGAAGGGTGAACTTTTGCCTCGGTACAGAAAGTCTCACCACACTTCTCTAGTGCCGGATGGATTTAGTGGTGGCGAGGTGTGCTGCGGAACGGTTTTCGGGGGCGTCGAGCTTGAGCTTGTGGAAATTGAAACCACACTTTGGGCTGTGCGGTTTTATAATTTACGTTCCAGTCCCCCGGATGCCGCACCGCAGTCACACATACACATACACACAGACATAGGACGACGACGACGTTGAACGCTCGGTGTGAAAAGTTTCTCCACCCTCAACACATGCCTTCGTAACTCATCCATCTCTCTTGCGCCAAACTGGCCCAGCTTTGGGTGGTTAAATGGCATCATGGGGCCACTTATGAACGCAAGGAAAAACGCGTTCCAAAAATCTTGACGTTTTGTGGAGGGGGTGGGAGAGGTGTAAAGGAACTGCTTTGCTGGCGGAATTAATTTTGCTCTTGAACTTTTTGTTCTTTTTGCGGTTTCGCGTCCCCGTATATCGGAACTGTCTTTATTTCGACACGAGAAAGAGATGTTGAAGGCGTTCATCAGGGTTGGGGGAAGAAAGCCAACTAGGAAAGGAAGTCACCTTATTCTCTGCAAGTTAGATCGAAATTCGATTCTATCAAATTCAACATGTGGGAGACATACATTAGAATGCTTCGTACCCGGCGTTGTTAGGGATAAAACGTTTTGATATTTATAATCATTTCTCATTTTTAACTATTCATTTAGCCGTTTTGAAATTCACAATGCCTTTTGGGGTCGTTTTCCGGCCTCTGGACGATATCCCAATTCTAAATTTACTCGTATCGGGTTGTATTCGGGCATATTGCCTCAAGTCGCCATCTTGGATGGCGATGACTGCTGGATTCTGGGCATTGCTTCGATTTGGGTTGTTTACCAGGAACGAAAACTGATTTTTTTTTACTAGGCATCATCCCAGCTCTGAAAATACCCAAAGAGTGTCATATTTTGGCCATGAACGATGAGGCACCTTTTAAAAAAATATGGTTTGTTTTTTTTTAAACATAGCAAATTAACAAATATTCAAATTGGGAAATAGAAATTTTGTAAGATTTTGTAAAATAGAAAATTTGATAAAACTATTCTCTTACACTTTTTTATTTTTAATACTTTGATCACTTTTAGATTTTTATACAGAATTCTTCAATTTTTTTGAGTTTTCTTTCATTTCACTGCACACGGCTTCGCAAAGTTATGTATGAATTAAATTTTGTGCAACATTTTTATAAATTTAAATTTAAATTTGAACAAAAATATTTGATACTGGAAAATATTGACTCGTAAAACTTTAAGATGCAACACTCGTGGAAACCGTGTGTCCACCCTAACGTAAAATGCTTCCTAATTTGATGGAAATGTTCCGCAAATTTATTTTTGGGCTGAAATATCAATTTTTTGCACGTTTAGAAGATGAAATCATATTTAAAATTTAAATTTGCAATAAGAGACAGTCTAATTTTGATAAAAAGAAAAAAAAGATATGAAAGAATATTATAAATTCAAAAACACGTCGTTTTGAAATGTTAATCATAACGAAAAAAAATATGATAAAAAATAACATCGTATTGTAACTAATACCAAAAATATTATTTGGTCTGTACATTTAATCCTTCATAGATAGAGGTTTCTCTCAGAAATTTCAAGGTTTCAAGGAACGAACCAATTTGTCCTTTAAAACCATAGAATAATCTAAAGTTCGTATTTCCCAATTGTCATTAGAGAGAAGTATTACTTTTCTCATTTTATTCAAAGAAAACGGTGGCTGAAGCGCACCGAGACTTAAAAAAAGTTTTCGGAAATGTTCCGTTGCTTACCTTTCCCATGCCTTCCGGTAAATGTTACCTTTTCTATCCCTTTCGGAATATTTGTTACCATATCTGTCCATTCCGGCATGTTTGGGACATGCCCGAGTAAGTGGAATCTTTTTTTTTGCTTCTCAAGACCTCACCTCTTTTCCCCATTGAAATAATTTCTGGCTACGCCACTGTATAACAAGTAAAATAACAATGAAAAACAATAGTTTTAGGCTCGTTGATTGCAAATTTGAATAATTTTTTTTTATGATTCGATTATCCGGATAGTCCAGTACCACCTATATTTTCGATGTAGACGTGAAAGCCAAAAACCTTTGAAGACGCGAAGATAGGGACTCATGCTAAACGCAGGAACAGCTTGCTTCGGTATTACGACAACTGCTCCAACGGCAGAAAAGCAAGAGTTTTTTTCATCGCATCGTGACAGGTGACGAATAATAGATTCATTACAGTAAAAAATCTCATGGGTACTGCCCGGTCATATTTCTACGTCTTCAACTTGGCCACACTGCGAAGATTGTTCTGAGCGAAACCACGAAACAGGGCCGGATTTAGACGGTGGTGCCGCTAGCAGTGTAGAAATTTGTCAACTTAGGACAGAGTGTCGCATAGTAATTACTCGCCGGATTTGCCGCTTCAACGGTGTGTTTACGAGAAACCTCATCTCAGTCTCTGGAAAAATATCGGTGGCTAGAGACACCAAAATTCACACGAATGGTTAAAAAGCCGAAATCTTTCATTTTTTTCAGTTTAAGCTTTAGGGTCTCACTTATATATGGGGTGGCTCTGATAGGGACCGTTTGTAATGGCTACTTCCAAAAGCGATGGTCACTCACTGTAAGAATGCTGGCTTCGTTTTGAAAAACTGATTACACGCCATACAAAAGAATAAAACGTCTTAAGAAAAACGATAATGCGATAAACGATGCAAAATTCTTGATGGTTACTCAAAAGTGCGCAAAAACTTATATCCCTTCGTTAAAGCCTCAAAGTATATATAAACCTGTCTTATGTCCCTAAAGACAATTTTCGTAGACAAACATTACCAGCCACAACACATTGAAAAAATAAATGTCAATTTTACCCCATTTTACGGTACTTGTTGGTTTCAAAACTTACTTAAAACATTTATTCGGAACATTATACACCCCAAAAATAATTGTAAATAAATTGTAATTGTAAAAATAATAATTTGGGAAATTAAAAAAAGTTATGTTATATCGAGGTAAAAGTTACGTTATATCGAGGTTGCCTTATATCAAGGTATGACTGTAGTTCGATTTCACAGCAGCTCAGCTTTCGAAATTAGAATGAAGAATCATTTGTTTGTCCTCTTATACAATATGTTATTTTGTTGTGTAGCATAGAGCGAAACTGGGAAAATGACATAATTTGAAGAAAAGGCGGCCACTTACAGCATCAATCAGCCACTTACAATATCGTGCGCGGTTTGATCATGACGCATTTAGGTGATAACTAAACAAAATTTGCATTTGCAATAGTCGGCCTTTTTCAAGCTTTGTTTTTATCAAATTGAAATTGTGCTCAAAATCCGCTACAGGTACGCAGTAGTTGAATGCTCACCACAACTCGATAACATTGTGCATAAACAACGGTATATACAAAACAAATCTTATTTCAATCAAAAGTTGGCGTGTTCTACTGATAACACAGATTTTCCTGTTCCAAAAATTTTATTACATTTTATTAAAAATGTTGGAATGTCTTGAAAAAAAATCGACTTTTCTATTCTCATGTCTGTCGTCAGTCAATGTCAGCACGAACAGAATTTTGTTATTCCCAAACCACACAGCTGCAATATGCAAAACGCACCAGCGTAATAAATTGTCGCGTGATTTTGAAAATTGCACTCTTGCTACCTGCTTCTATCCGACACAAGAAAAGTTTGATTGTTTTCTTCCCAAGCCGTAACACAACACAACGTGTTATTCTGCTGCGTGGCTGAGAGATTCGTCGATATAACATACGGAATAAAATCTTTGTGCGTCTTGCGAAAATTGGGAAATGGCAAATTGGAAAAAGGCGGAGCCACTTACAACATAATTCTAAAATATATGCCACGAACGAAAAGCAAATTCGTGATTGGTTAGCCGCTGTTTTTCCAACTAATTTTTTCACCGGTTTGTAATGGAAAAGATATTCTCATTATAATACTGAAAGTTTGAGGAAAACTTCACCTATTGATTAAAACATTTGTGTTCAAGATATGTATAGTAAAAGTAACATTGGAAATGGCTGTGAATCAATAACACTGTACTACAGCGACTTGGAACTTCTTCTCTAGTGTAGGTTGTAGGTCTCGTCAAGTGTAACATTCGCTCATACTAGAAATTTTTAAAACACACTTCAAATTTGTAGTTATGATCAAAACACCGTTTTTTGGACCTCAACACATACAAATTTTTTTTAACTCGGTCATTTCTTAACCGATTTTCAATTTCTTAGCAGTTTTGGAAAGGGGAAATATAGAGCTTTCAAAATATATACAGTTGTGTACTGATTTATATATTTTTACGCAAATTTTCAACTTGAAATTTGTCATTTATTTTTGTTGGAAAAATATTCAATAACATATCAAATAGAAGTGGTATTGTAAAAATCGATTTATTTGGCTGAGTTATAAATTTTTCAAGTACAACAGAACTTTTGGCATCTATCGCAAAACTATTTCACTGCGCTGAAAATGAAAAAAAAATACGCAAGGATGACTGATGTGTACTAGTGAGGGTTGTAGCTCTAGTCGAGTGCTAGTTGCGCCCATAATTTCGGTTTTTCAATTACCCCTTCAATTTGAAGTTATGGTAAAATCTTCGCTTTTAGACCTTAGCTCAAATTATGTTTTTACCCCGGACACTTTTCAACCGGTTAATTTAAATTTTGGCCCTTTTAGAAAGATAAAAAATATCCGATGTCTGTTGTTTCAAGATGAAAATACTTTTCAATATCGGGTAAGGTAGAGAAATTTGTGTTTTTGTGGTATAAAACTTCGAACTTTTCACTAAAAATTGTTTTGAATATCTTGTATAGATTGAATAGATTTAACCGCTTAAATAAATCAATCAATTTCAATGGTGTAAACTTTGTTTAGTATCGATTCAATCCTACAATAATTTTCTGTGACTTTCGCTTACGAAACGCAACCTAATAATCGTCTGAGATTAGAATCGAACCAGCCAGAAAACCGTTCCCCTCACTCCGCGATGTCGCGCTCGCGTTCACCGCCAGAAGGAGGAAGCCATAAGAAACCCCATTTGCATGTTGACGCGACAACTTAATAGAATTTTAGCACTAAACACGCAAGTCTGTCTTGTCCGTCCCCGTCCGTACACGACACGAATTCCAAGCGCGCGGTGGAAATGACGCGTCGTCTCGTACGCAAATGAATTTCGAACGCGGTGGCAAACATCATTTTCACGCTGTTCTAGGCTCTCTTGCTTTGTTGTCATCGCACCACCGATTTTACTTTTTCTAGCACGCTTGCTGCTTATTACCCGAATTGGCTTCTCCGGTGGTCGATTGTTGTTATTTTTACGGGCAATTGGCTGCGGTTGGGTGCCACATAAATACAATTTTCCACCTGAACGGTGTGTGCTGAAATTAGAACGACATCGGATTAGGAAGAATTTTTTTTTCGAGCGTTACATCCCAGATTACGGCCACACCAAATTAAATAAGTTGTCGTATTACGTTTGTTATTTTAATGACAGATGATGCGAAAAATTTTACAGCTCGGTTGTTAATAAGCATCGGTGAGTCCTTCGCTGCGTCTTTTTCAGAAGCTGCCGTCGCGTTAAAAAGTCAAAAGCCAATGACGACGCCAACGCTCGTTACGGTCGGCTCCACTTTCCCTCGTCGTCGGCCAAAGAAAATACGCCGTCACTAA
Source organism: Wyeomyia smithii (assembly GCF_029784165.1). Lineage (NCBI taxonomy): Eukaryota > Metazoa > Arthropoda > Insecta > Diptera > Culicidae > Wyeomyia > Wyeomyia smithii. The sequence continues at coordinate 273,797,209 of NC_073695.1, forward strand.
GTCTGAATAAATTAGGCGTGGGTCGATGGGATGTGAAATATTTTAAGTGTGCCCCTTCTTCGTCGTCCTCCTCTCACCCTACAGCGACCACAAGTATGTTCCTCGGCGTTGAAGCGGCACTCCAATCAGAGTGAAGGCGTTGACATGTTGAATTTACTTCTTACCCTCTGTGCTACTTCCATTCGCCGGCTTTGCCAATTCGCCGGCTTTGAATCGAGTAAACGTTAGCGGGAGGGAGCTTCTTGACAGACATAGCGGAGAAACGCAACGACCCACTTAAAATTAATCATGATTGAGATGGAACGGTAAGTGATTGAATTTGTCAAATTACGATCCGGCAGCCGTGCGTGCAAGCTTGCTACTGCTCACAGATGCGATGGTATTTTTCTTCTGATTCGTCCGGGTGGCCGAAAAATAATTTCCAACCTTGGGACGTATATCAATCTCACACCCTATTCGAAAGTGCTTTTGACGTTCAGTTGAGGGAAACCGTTTATCTACGCGCTGGTAGCCAGTTGGCAGCGTTAACGAGCTGCGGTCGGTCCAATTTTATCCCATCGGCGGCGAAGATAACCACACTGACCAATGTACCGTTGTTTCGAGCAAACTTCCGCTCCGCCGTCCCCATCACCGCCAGCACTCGCCTCGCCTCGCTCGGGTGATATGCAAATCCCGCAAAAGCCGCAACCGTGAAACCGCTTTAACTAGAACCAATCGCCACCGATAGCAAAACCACCATCCAATATCGAACTGAACGTCGCCAGTCACGCCATCGGGGCCGTACAACCCGTCCCGCAGCTCGACCGGGTGAGTGACTCTGAAAAATCGAAACCAAACCATTAATCCCCACACAATTTCCCCGCAGACCGCCGCCGGTTCGCCACCTTCGCGTTCAGGATGACAGACAGCGCGCGGAAACGTGACGCTCTCAAACATTGTCAATCGCGGCACCACACCGTAGCCAGAAGCAAATATGATTTATATTTATTTTGTCCATTCCTCGTCGGTGCCGAGTGCGAGCAAAAAAAAATCCTTCGGAGCATCCCGTTCGAATCAATATTATTATTGTTACTGATAATGTAAACAATAACACTATATAAATAAACGGTTCTGTTTACTCATCGACGGACCGTCCATCCGAGCGAAATTTCTACCGTTCACAGCCGGAAGCAACCGAAGCACATTATAATGGGCTTTATAATAAATATATAAACTCGCGCTCGGGCCAGGTTGAGTACACCGATTCGTCGGGAATCGAGTTAGTCGAAGCATTAAACCGGGGCTAAACCAACAACAGGCACCAGATCAGACCAGGCCCCGGCTAGTCAGCAGCAGCAGCAGGTATCATCCGCCGGTGGGAATTATTCTAGCCACAAAATGCCATCAATGGGGAAGCGATGGTTCGGTCAAACCCATTACCATGAGGGGCCTCCCTTGTCCGGGTTTCGTAGGAAGACATGCTTCGACTAAACGTTAGCGGATCGGAAAAGTCTATTGTCAACGTGTGTGGTTATCTATTAGCACTGTCCCCGTTCCGACGTTTGGTTGACTCAATTGCAGGGGACAAACGGTTAGACATACAAAAACCCGACCTCCCATGTGTGCTGCAGTGGGACGACACCGTGGTTCGATCCTCGTGCATAATTCAACCCACCACCGCCCCGGTACAAAATATCGAATCATTGTTTTCTGTATAAGTACCTGACCATCATCGTTGATTGGGCAGGGAAAGAAGATGAAGCCTTTGGCGGACGCAGGGAATGGATTATAATCGAATCGACGCCATCCAGGGTTGCTACTGGATGCCGCACGCCCGACGGAGTTGGGAGGATAATGAAGTGAATTTTTTGCTCTCGGTTCGACATTAGCGACGATACGTACTTATATGTGAATGGAATCAGGTTCGAACCCGTTTGGAACCCGTTAAGTAAACTAAATAAAGCAAACAAATAAACAAGTTGTCTGTAAACCCACTCCGGCGAAACACTAGAGTAGGGTGGTGTAATTTTTTGTGGAATTGAAGAGTTTTAAAATTATAAACAAAATTACATTGATACAAGTATTTTGGTAACGGGTGGCAACAAAAATTTTGTAATTTTTTCTTCTGCTGTCAATAAAGGTAGATGTACGTAAAGAAACACTGATTAATACATTTGAGAAAGGTTAGTAACCGGCTTTCCGATGTTCCATGATTCCAAAACAAGAGCGGTTTACGGCCTTTACGTCGACTTTTCGTATGCATCTCTTGATTCTATCAATCTTCAATAATTTGTTTGTTGTCCTCTTGTAAGGACAATTGTTGTTCAATTTCATATCGGATATAATGATGATCACATATCACTATATCCTTATAAGAGGACAACAAACAAATTATTGAAAATTTATTATTTTCTCGTGCTACCCCGACAGAGGGGAATAAAGTATTTTTTTATAACACAGTTGAAAGCTATTTTCACGCTAAAATTTTGACGACCCAAATATTTTGAACACCAGTATCTCAAAACGTTCGAGTGTTGTCAAAGTACGGCAACATTTCATTAGAGGAAGTACCGGCTAATGGACCCACTACTGATGCTGCCCGCTACCGCACAAAGACAGCTTTTTACTGTAGGAAGTGCTGTTGCATCAGCTGGCCCTGCAACTATCGATGCTGATACTAGCTGCAACTGCTGTTGCTATTTATGCCACAGCTGCAACCGCTATTCGCTGCCATTGCTATCCACTAGCTGCTGCTTAGTTAGGACTGTTGTAGTCGCTGTTTAGAACTAATGTGAGCAGCTTCGGTTGATACAGGCTCTTATATGAGCCAAATAGTACAATCCGAATTACTAGTTCTATAATTGTGTCGACTGTGCTTGGGAAAGCTATTATATAACGACCACTTCGAGGTCGAATTTTGCGTTATGACGAGGTTTGACAATTTTTAATAGTATAATAGCTCGAATAATAAAATTACAATTTTCTGCATTTGTGAGGATTTTTAGAAGATTTTCCAATCGATTGCTGCAAAAACGCAAGAAATCCAACGAAAACTAACCGATTTATTAGCTTTTGAAATTGGACATATTTTCCACATTTTCATTTTACATCCCTATGTAGCCGAATTTCCTGAGAGACGTAGTTCTATGTCAAAAAAAGTTGAAAAATCTTTCAATACTAACAAAAAAGCAAAACCATAACTAAAATAAAAAAAAAGCCAAAGTAGAAAATGTGAAAGGTTACATACATCAATTTCAAAAACAATCAAAAATATCAAAAAAGACAAAAATGTAAAGGGTTACGAGAAAGATAGGGTAGATTCACCGGTTTTGGCCATAGCACCAGTTTTGGCCATGATAGAATAAAATTGATAATAGTAAAGAAATATCTTGAATTACTCCTATTTCGAAGTTTGCTATTGAAACTGCTGATGTTATTCGATAAATACATTACTTATTGTAGCAAACAAATATGCGTGTTTTACTTTTAATAAAGGAACTAAATAAACTCTCCCAGGTTTACTGTACAGTCTAACGTTTAGGTAATTTGCAAGCTATTTTTGGTAGAGCATAATCTTGTTTAAGCTTGTACATTTCTATAGCAAATTTTGTTACCAGCATCAGGCACAACTTATTACAGCACATGGATAAAAAAATAGGCATTATGGTATGATTTTTCACTGCAATATCAAAAATAACAAAAGCTTCCAAAAACGATCAATGATCCATTCTTGGCCACATATCAATGCAATTCCATAATTCATAATCCTGATATTGGCCATATGTAAACAAATCCATGGTAACGTATTAACATTGATGCAAAACATGAAAAGTACGAAGTTTTTCGGGCTGTCATAAGATATCGCATGAGATTCGTGAAAACACAAAACTGGTTTTGGATTATATTGCTACAGCACCGCTATTTGATGTAATATATCCATTCCGCATAATATATCCGTTCTCTATTGGGTCAGATTATTTACAAAATTGTAACTTCGGTTGTATCTACCGAAACTGACGCTTCGGACTTTTAACTATAGTTGGTAAATAATACAAATAAGTTTCTATGTGAAATAAAGCAAAGAGCGGAAGCTTATTAATAAAGATAAATGACAGAAGACAAATAACATAGATCAATGATGTGATGTCAGTGTTATTAAATATCCTACTCAATTCAAATAAAATTCTAGCTCGAAGTACTTTGCACTGCTAGCTATGTGTGAATGTAATATTATTATTTAGTTTAATTAAAAGATATATTGCTGATATTTCTGCTGATAAAATATATCTACATGGTGAAGTCAAATTATGAAATAAATTCGTGTGAATTCAACTTTTTCGCGAATTGGCCAAAATAGGAGCCCCGAGTGGCCAGTTGAGAAATGCTATGGCCTAGAGAAGTTTTTTGGTTGGAAAATATATAAAAAAAATAACATAATTCTACAATTTAAACTTCAAGTTAGTGGAAAATATAGGCGAGTTCATCCGATTTACACGTTGAACTGATCCAATTACATATTTTTCGAAAGAAGAAGGCAAAATACCTCTCATCAATAACATACTATGGCCAAAACCGGTGCTTTTACCCTATATGTGTCTAAAATGTCAGATATATGAAAAACACACACTCAATGAGAAGCCTTTTTCAGCAAAAAAGGAGCAATAGTAAAACTATTGTACTATATGGTCGGCGTGCGACCAGACCGAACCAAGCGCCATTCTTTTGAAATTGAGTTTTTGACACCAGTGGATGTTGAATTTGATAATCTATCTTTTATGATAAAACTAAATCATTTGAACAGTTTATAATGGTATTATAAAAAAAATTTCTTTGCAGCAGTTTGCAGGAAACATACGGGGTGGTTAAACTTTGATCGCCGATTACTCGAAATAAAGTTTTTGGCGCTTGGTTCGGTCTGGTCGCACGCCGACCATATATGAAGAAAAAAAACTATTGTACCACATCAAGTAAACCAGAAAACTAATTTTCTTTTCAAGTTATACAGTAGGCAATGTATGTGATTTTTTCGAGGATGTGGTTTAGACTTTGAAAAAATTTCCTCCGGCATGATGATGTTTCCCCTTAAGATCAATATCGATCACCCTTCACTATTGCTCCATGCTCTCGACACGTTTCGATCAACTACACTGCCTTGTGGAAGTTATTTTTGTAACTGAACGATTACTTGCTCTCACACTTGTATAGCGACTCACTATATATGATGGGAAGAGAAGCCTAGGTGATTCAGTTGACTGCGAATCTTCCACAGAAATGCATCAAACGGAAGAGCTTCGTTAAGCTGGGATTACTTCGTAAACTAATCACATTTTTTGTCCTATCACATTTTTGTCCTATCAGTTCATGGAGTAAATTTTCTTTATTTTTCTTAGAAATCAGAATCATTATTAACGAAATTCATTAATAACATTAAGCATTAATAACATGTTTTCAAGTCCGATCCATCGGGAAACGTTTAGAACTTTTGTGCATTGTATTGTGAAATGATTCGCGTTGCACCATTCCTTCCAAATGGGGAGGTGTGGCACAATTATTTTAGGCGATACTGCAAATATCGTTGAATGTGACAACATTGTGGTCACGTTTGCTCCGGTATTGGGTTGCAGCGATTTGCGTCATCAAAATAGGTGTACTTTTTCGACGGGTTTCGTTCGTTTTATTAAAAGAAATGTCAAAAAATCCTTAATTGTTAAAAATGTCATCGATGTCAAAAACGTTAACGAATGTTAACAAAATTGAAGCCTACCTTAAGGTTTGATGTAAGATTATGATGAATTTTCCCGGAGCAAATTTGTGTGATGTGTTTTATTCGTTATATAATATTTTTTATAAAAGTAAAAAAATTTGATGTCTAAAAAGAAAACATGATGGTTGGAGGGTAAGAAATATGAAATTTGACAGCCAACAATTCCCCAAACGATTCGAACGAAAACGGAAAGATAACATTACTAAAATAAGAAAACTAAACAAATTCAAAAGAGATTTTACGATAAAAATGTGAGAGCTTCAAAAATGTAAAACATGTAAAAATGATGAGAGGTAAAATCAAAAAAGGTAGAATTTGTCGTAAATGGCATAAATGTTGGTGGCATGAACTGGCGAAAATCGCAAAAATGATGGAAATCGCAAAAAAGTCAAAGTGAAAGCGACCACTACGAAGTTGTAAATTTATGATTTTGCAATTTTTTGCAAAGCTGAAAAGAATAAAAATTGATGTTTGGGAGGAAGAAAACTGAAGTTTTACACTTCCAAATTTCCAAAAATTTGCTATAAATATGGCATGGAATTTATTTACACAATATTTTTTCTCTCTATTAGACTGTAGCAAATATTTATCCAAAACGCCGTTTTGGATAAATATTTGCTACGCCGTTCAAACGAACGATGGTAGAGCCTCTTTGCCTGGTTTGTACTAATATTTTTTTATGCTGTTACACGATGCGAATCGTTTTCAAAAAAGCAATAACAATTCAACATGACCTATATATACGCAGAATTCATCGTTTTGAGTAAAAAGTTTTGCATTTATATGATTCGATTCCGTTTGTAGAAAATGGAAAAAACATTTCTTAAAGCTAGTGTTTAACGATTCATACCTAATTTCAGTATAAATCAAGAAAAAAATCAATCCAATATTTGCTATGTAGTGAATTCACTAGCGAGAAGCGATATTAGACGGAGCGAACATTTGCCTAATTTTTGTTTGATAAGTATGACAGCAAATATTTTCAAGCAAATATTCTGATATAACACTGACTGTCATTTCAAGCAAATATTTGCTTCGTGTAATGCCTGCTTTCATCACAATTAGCATTAATCCAACAAACTTTTCGAACTAAAGTAAAAGTCTAACAAAAAAAAAAATATTTAAAAAAAGATTAAGTGACGATATTTAGAAAGAAGTAGAAGGTTTACAATAGGGTGAAACTTGTGAAAGATCTCGGAAAAACGTAAATATGATACAAACGCTCTAAACATTTTCAAATATACTTCAGATGTCAAAAACGTCAAAAATTATCAAATATCTACAAGAACAAAAATATCAGAAATGTCAGAAAATGCTTACAATTTTTCAAAAATGGTTTAAATGATAAACATGTCTAAAATCGTAAAAATGTCAAATATATCAAAAATGTTGTTAACGAATTTAAAGTATAATGTAAATTTATGATTTTCAAATACTTTGAATCAAACAAGAAAATAACCAAATTTGATGTCTGCGAAGAAAAAAATTGATGTCTTGAAAGTAAAAACTAAAATTTCAAACATTCTAATTTAAATTGTAGTCATAATAAGTAACAATCTTGTTTCCTTGATAGTACAACCCTACAAAAAAATAAATTCTTCTATTTCATCATAATTACGATTTAAAAATATCGTTTACATTTTTGGGTGATTTCCAATTGAAATCATATCGAGTTCCAACATCAGATCAGAATCTATCGACAGAACATTTAAGCCATGGATCAATAGTATCACGTTCAGCCACGGTTTCGCTGCGCTGTTTGCTAGTATTTTCTTCGCACGATTGAATTCAGTAACTATCGCCGTCATCATCGACACGATTCAATTCGCTGCGCCACCCCATCATCATCCATTTACACTAACGATTTCCCTGTCTGTCATAGACCGCCGAGGAGGGACGAGTAACAAATAATAACAACAACAACAACAAAAAACACAACATTCCCTATCGACATTTATTACCCTCGTTGACTAATCGAACGTCGTCGGTACCGCGGTGTATTTGACATCGCCAAAATGGTAACAGAACGGGAGAACGGGGTAAACCCCTAACTGCAAAAACTTCCACACTTGCTGTCTCTCTCCCTAAGAGTAGTAGAGCACAGTAGCAGAAGCTGAAGAAGCGAAGGGCGATGCCATTTGATTTTTCCACTCCGATTCTCGGAGCTCTTGAATGTGCAAATAAACACAACCCCTTACCCCGGCGGATTTCCCCGTTCCCCCTCCCCGTGAACAGTTTCGAACTCGACGTTTTTGGTTTTTATTTTCGCCATTCGTTTCAAACAAATCCAACCGAAAGAGGGCTTAACTGCTGCAACTGTATATATTTTCTCATTTTCCACAAAGCCCTGCCAACAGCGTGGCACTGCCTGGATTGAAAGAGGGTGCACACAGCTTCGCAGACAACAACAGCCACAATGACAACAAAATGCGAATTTTTCCATTACGGTTCCCTTCTTCCACCGAAGCCTCGGGTAAATAATAAAAAAAAGAAGCGAAATGCCAGAATCACACTCCCCGCTATAAAAACAGAATAATCCGTGAGTTTGTGTTGTTTCAGTTCCCTCGTCGGGAAAAGCCCGGAAGGGTGGGCCGAAAAAAAAAACTCACCCGTTTCGGCACTGTTTTTCCCCCCGATTGAGCTGCTCATAAAAAACCGTAGCTACAACGTGTTATTCAAATCCTCGATTTTGGAAGCCGGGCGACGTTCGTGACAGAGCGTACAATTTCACCCTCTTTTGGGTTTTTTTTTTTGCTTTCAAACGCTGGTCGGTTGTCGAGGGAACGAATTTATACCATTTAGGGGAGATGTTCTAATGCCCGGGCATTGTTTGCCTAATAGCGGCGCTCATCGGCGGAGGTACGACCGGGCGCGGGAAGAAAACAAATGGTTCTCCGGTCGGCTTTTGACGCTAAATAAGTGAATGGATGCATGAAGGGTGGGGGTGGAAAGGTGAAGCGGTCTTGGTGCGGTGCCCGAAGTACCCAAAGTGATTAAAATTGAATTTAAGTAATTTGAAGACCCTTCTCACATCCGGCCGGGATGGAGGACGAAAACAAGTCCCAGCGGGAGGTGGAAAGTTAATGAAAATATTCCAATAAAAGTGTGTGGATGAGGGCCGGTGGATTGTGTGCGGTAAGCATCGGTTTCGGCCGACTCGAAAGGAGGGTCGCACCATCCGGCGGGACAGCAGTGAACATATGGCGTATAAAGAGTGTCAATTTCTGCCGTTTGCTCGCTCGTGTGTCGTGCGAAATACGAGGGGGAATGCCGTCGTAAATCATATTACCGGGAAAAGTGGCTGGGGCGCTGGGTTTTGGGTGCGGACAAGGCAGGGACACAGAAGCAGCATTAAATCAGGCAAAACATTTCACAGATAATAATTTCCGGATTAATTTAAGTCTCTTCAGAGTTCGGTTTCGTGTGTGTGGATGAGGAGGTGGAGGCAACGGTAGAGGGGTAGTAGTCGATTGTGAAAAATTACATTCCAGCGAGGGGTCGTCTGGCTATTAATACCGGTGGGTTTTTTGTACTGTATGTCCTAAGGGGAAAGAGGCGGTAAATGCAGCAACGGTCTGTAGGATTCGTGCAACCTTCTTAATTAACAATTACCAAGGCCCTTCCACTGCAGAAGCGATCCGAGTGACGACGTGCAGCAGCGCAGGGGATGAGGAGAGGATACGTGCAGACACGTTTGGCTGGTTAAATTTGTCGTTCGGAAATGATGGAGGATTCCCCCTTATAGTGAACCGGAATATTACCACCGTAATCAGGGGCTTCGACGGAACGGAATATTTATGGGGAATATTTTGCGATTGTGGTAGCATCTGCCACTCGGTCTCTCGGTCTGTTGGGTAAGCGAGAAAACAATCATGATCCTCAAATCATTTCATCCTGTGGATCAACTGGATACGCTTGGCGGTACTTGGTGATGGGATGAGCACGACGCCCGTGTACGTTGTGGTAATGCTGCTACTGCTGCTGCTCTCGAGGGAAGCTTATCCTGATATGAATAATTTACCCTGGCAAATCATAGCAATAACACACGCGGCTCTGTTTACGTTGCCGGAATCATACTTTGAATGTTTGGAGTAATTTTTGTTTGACTTTGGTTTCAAAATATGGTGCTGATGAAATGTCGAACCAGGGTGAGGAATGAAACAAAACTATTTGTGGTCTTTAGAAATATCTAGAAATAATTAACTTGAACGAATTCGGACAACATGGAAAATCGAGTTAATTTGCTTCACGCTTCACGAGTAGCTATGAAACAATTTTTTTATGCCAAGTTTACGCTAAAAAACTCAAAGCTTAATGATTCTAGTTCCACATGAGAACACTTTAGAACACCTTAGATTGATTTGCGTACCTATTTACATTTAGAATCTTTTGAAAAAAAAAAAAAATCATTACACATGTTTGCTTTGGAAAAATCTTGCGAAATCACAAAATTACATCGTGGACGCTCGATTTATTATTTTTTTTTTACGTAAACTATTACGTCTTACGGTAACATTTTGGGATAAGGGTTAAAAAATTTAAATACCGTAAACATAAAGACCTTTACGAAAATTGTCTATTTTGGAATGCCAATGACTCTATAAGTTTTACAGTTTACAGCAATCAATCGGAAAATTAGCTAAGCGTTCATCAAAATGCGGAAAATTGTGATTACTGTCGCACTATGAACAATGTGCAAGCTCCTCAAGTAACAAAACTGGTTTTATCAAAGTTTTATAGCGATGTTTTGGCCGTAATGAGCGCACGGTGCTCCCACAAACCGTTATTATAAAAAAAATGCACCAAAGAATATGAGTACACCATTCGATTCGTTATGACGTCCAGAATCTCTGGTCAAAATTTCAAAATCATCGTATGGTACATTTTTGAGTAATGCCTTTTTGAAGGTCGTAAAGTACAAAAAATTAATACAAAAACGACGAAATACTTATCGTAAAGCACGTTTTTCAACCACCATTTTATGAAACAACTTCCAAAATAGTTTCTACACATTCCAAGGATTATATTTCAAAACACTAACAATTGGTGGTAAGATTTATTTGAAAATCCCATAGTGCACAGTGGTCTAAACTCGAAAAATCGTGATCGTTCCTGATTTGACTGTGAAAAACTGATTGTCAATGTCTTCTTGATACTCAATGTCTTCAGCAAAATTGTTTCATAGAACAAGGCCTTACTTTTGGGGTTTTCAGTTTTTCGATCAATCCACCTAACATTCAAATAAAAAAAAAAGAGTTTTCCTAATTTTCAATATACCAGATTTCTTCCTTCAACAAAGTTGTGGAAAATTTTAAAAGAAAAACATTTGCTGAGTACTGCAATGTCCTATCTGTACGTTGGACACGACAAAATAGAGTATTTTGTTGAACACCCCTCCTTAAAATCAGTTTTTTGTATATAATTTCGTCTGTAATGGTCAAAACAATGCAAAATGTTCTAAGATTTTATCCATTCAACTAAGATTTTCTCAAGACTTTATAAAATTTATTTTAAAGAGGGGTGTTCTACAAAAACTCTATTTTGTCGTGTCCAACGTACAGATAGGACATCGCAGTATTCAGCAATTATTTATCTTTTAAAATTTCCCACAACTTCGCTGAAGAAAGCTATCTGGTATATTAAAAATTAGAAAAAATATTTGTTTTATCTAACTGTACGGCCTTGTTCTATGAAACAATTTTGCTGAAGACAGCAAAATTATTTTACTAGTGCTGGATAAAAGTTACTGACACAAACTTATTGATATTGGATAGTCTATCTTAATCATAGCGTCAGAGACTGTTGAGAGAGAACTATTGCTGGAAATTACCGCAGATCATTAAATTCAGTAACTCCAATCGAGTATTTTCCCTAACATATACGTTAGTACGTTAACCTTGCGGTCATGTCTCACACACAGCCTCTCAAACTTTTTGCGATTTTCTGATTTTTTACGGGTATTTTTGTCTCTCTTGTATTTTTGCATTTTAAGATTATTAATATTTCTGACATTCTTAATATTGTTAACATGTTTGGGAGCATATTCGTCATATTCTTAAAATTTTGGCACATACTGTATTGTTTGATCTTTTTTAATTTCGTGTCGATTTCTAATTTCGATCATGTAAGACTTCCTCCTTAATTTGAATCGTTTGTAAAATTGCTGTGCTGTAAAGTTTAGTATATTTTTACTCTCCGGACATCATTTTTTTTCTTCTAAGACATCATGTTTTGTTATTGTTATGAAAAAATAAATAAAAAATAACACCCATCACACCAATTTGCTTTGAAAACATAATCCAGGATCATAAACTCACATCAAACTGCAAGGTGGTTTTTGATCTTTTTAATATTTTTGACGTTTTTGACAGTATCGACATTTTTGACACCGACAGCTTTGATATTATTGACATATTTAGAATTTTTAAAATTTTTGACATAATTGATATTATGGACATAACGATGTTGTATAAGTTCTCTTGGTTTTCAAGCTACAGGTCGGACTCGATTATCCGGAGACTCGATTATCCGGAAACTCGACTATCCGGAATTCGATTATCCGGAAACTCGATTATCCGGAATCCGATTTCTGAATTTTAGACTCGATTATCCGGAATTTTATTTTTTTGTGTCCGTTTTCTATTTACATTTCAAAATTTTGCCTTTACCATCCCTTCTGGTATATTTGTTACCATTTAAATCACTTCCGGCATGTTTGGGACATGTTCGAATTAAGTGAAAATAATCAATGTGAAACTTATTTTTTTTTTGCTTTTTAAGATTTTACCCCTTTTCGCTTCAGGAGTAACTTCTGGTTACGCCACTGCATCATACAAGTAAAATAAAGAAAAAAAATATTTATTTTATGTTCGTCAATCGCAGAATTTCAGTATTTTTTGTGTGATTCGATTATCCGGAATGAAATTTTTTTGATGATTTTGACCACGATTTTCATACACGATTTTTTCAACCATCGCACAGTGGTCGGAGGCCGAAAAAATCTCCATTTCTCTCACCAATTTTTATTGATGTTTTGCATTTCTACAAAGTTTTGCAAACTGTGAATGACCTCTTCCCAAAGCTTTATAAGAATTGGTTGAGATGTCGATTTTTGGCAGCACTTTGAATGTAGCTATACCAGGTAATTTTGATTATTTTCATGTTTGAAAAAAACAATTTTTAGCTTAACTTCAAAAACCTGTTGTTCTCTCAGTTTTGATTCATTTTGAAGGAAAATTCATGTGCTTTTTGGTTTATTTTGAAAACTTGCTACAAATATAATCAATTTCTCAATCGAGGTGAAACATATTGCAGGGAAGCCAAAAAAACATTTATTTCTGTAATTCCGACCTCATTTCCACCGTGCAGTCTTGTGAAACCGCTTGGAACGCTTGGATAACTAATAGCCTATGGAAAATTTATTGTACTTTGCAGATTTTTCGGTCTCGTTTTGCACATTTTTGTTGATAGGAAGATATTTTGAAAAATAAAAACAATGGAGACGTATGGTGGTCTGTTTTAAAATAATCAGTTTCGTTCGTATATTTAAACAAAATGACTGTGAAGTATACATAAAGTTTTTAGTAGTCTCTTAGTAGTAGGCTTTTTTTATGTAATCATTGTATACCGCTTTCTACAAGATGTAAACAAATTTAAGAATTGAGAATGGAAAAAAATATAATTGAGTATGAGAAAAAAAAACATAAATTGAAATATGTCGATTTTTGGACCATCCGAATTGGTGAAGGAGTACCCTAAGAACTGAACAAAAAGTAGGAGTCTAAAGTTTTTCAAGTATATCAAATTTTAAGCAAGATCAGAGCATAAAAAATCTGATCATGAAAAAAGCCTAACGGCACTTTAGGTGCATTATTTGCCGTTGTTAACATTTTCTGACATCAGAAATGCGTTCACTACCCCATAATATGAGTTTTCCAGTAATTTAAAAATGACAACAACACAACAGCAGTTTCACTCTCACTCTCTTTAAACAAAGTGTCACCCGAGTCAATCATCAGTCAATAATCATGTCAGTGATATAAATGATATATATCCTAATTAATATCGAAATTATTTGATCTGACCCAATGCATTGCATGAAGTCAATGAAGTAGGTGTCAGTGTTAAGAAGTCACCATACACACATACTCATTATTTACTAATATTTATCATAAATACTCAAACTAGTAACAAGAAATGAAGTAGGTAGACACTCCATCCTACATCGCATAAACATCGCTAGAGCAACAAAGCGTGTGCGAAATCACAGTAATGCTGCCAGTCAGCATCACCACTGTCAGCTGATTGGACCTGAAAGCAATTATCACTTTCAGCTCGTTCGTGTTGATACTGATATTCGAAGGGTTCAGTTTCAACTGAGAATCTATCACTGACAGTGAAAATTTGCAACCCGGGTTCTAGCTGATTAATCGACTGTGCACTATTTATTGATTATAATGGACGAGACCCGTCTGGAGCTTACACATGTATTGCTGACGCGAATCGCTGCAACCTACTTGTAGCATTTGGAGACATATTTTTCGAATCGTCTGAAAATAATTATTAGGGTGGGGAAAAGTGATCGATTTTCCAGAACCAGGTTTTTTTGGTTCCTTTTGGGGCCCCACACAACCGTAAACTTACCGGAAGTCGATTGGTTTTATATCCGCTTTATATTATATTATATTATTTATATGGGAAAACCCACTTTTTTGCATTTACCTTTCTAGAGAGCTTAATAATGCTATAACAATACACTACATTATGTTAAAGTATAGTATTTTAGGTGCCTAACAACTTTGCAGAAGACGCTGATGAGCTGGGATGTCCCTAAAAAGAGCTATAGCTGTTCAATGTTTAGTATGTCGATTTTAATGCAGAAAATCTTGTTTTCTCCCAACATTACCAATGTACCGGTGTCAGCAGGATTCCCGTCAGAAGTAACCTGTCGTAACGAGTTACGCTCTAAAAAAAAAAAGGTTTAAAAATTGTTCAAGAAAAGGGTTTGTTTCAAACTTTTCGAAAAACCTTTACCTTCGCGACATCAAATTAGTCTAGCTTCAAGGAAGCGAACATAAATTAACCTATTGGAACGGGGAGACTTTGTAATTTTTATTTTTGACATTGATACAGAGAATATCACAGGGAAAGGTTGGTGTATATTCATGTCGTCTGTGCTAGGAATGCTCGCATGTGATTGGTTCATTGTTCGCGTAAATTTGTCCTTGGCTTTTTTCATCGATTTTTACCGCTTTGCAATAAAAAAAAGATAACTAGTGTATTACAAAATTGTTCAACATTTTATCTATCCTCCAACATATTGGTTATTATTATCCATTATGTGGTTATGCTGTTATTATCGTTTGAAATCTGACGCAACATCTGCCAAGTTCGTTTCCAATTTTATAGAATACATACCAGTATAGAAAACAAAGACGTAGTCCCACGTCAATAAATATCCTATTATAATAAAACTGGTTTGAGTAACGTATGAAAGTTCTCTCCAGGGGGTTGTAATTAGGCGATATTGTTAGGATGGACAGAGGCTCGATATAATAGAGCAGTAAGTTTGAAACCAAGGACCTGGTTTGGTAACCTTCAAGCGTAACGAATATCTAGTTCTGTACCGTTCGTCCCAAAACTACTACTGCCATTACAATTTGTTCTGGATTACAAGTATTGTACTAAATATCACTTATAATATCACATAACATTCAAAAATTTAAAAAAATGCTCAAAACTTGATAAGCTATCAATAATTGCAGTCAACATTTGGTCAGTTTGCCCGAATCAACATAAGATAAAGGTAAACTGACCATTTTTCGGGTGCCAGTGCGAGTAATGTTGGTGTATGTATGGTGGCTGACAGCGATGCCATCCCCGTGCTTGAAACGGAAAGATAAAACTTCTACACAAGCTCGGATATGAATGATAAGCGTATCACTTACTTCAAAAGTGATACTGCAAAAATAAGAAGTGCGGAATACAGTAAACACTTGGGCAATATCACAATATTTAATTTGTATTGTGCCGTGTCAAATAAATGTTGTGTGAACAAAAAAAAAATTACAATAGATCCAATCTCTGGTCGCAGTGATAAGTCCACACATAAAAAATAACATAAAAAAAATCACAGGAGGGTTGTGTGCAAAGCCACGACCGCAAGGTTGAAGTAGAATACTTTTACACAGCTCTACTTACGGCTGTACATTAACCTACGGCCGGGCGAATCGGCTCGCGCCGCTTTTCGCGTTTAGCCTGGCAGAGGCCCAATGCGCACCGCCTACACAATAGAAAAATGTTTTCACAATGAACATTAGACACGGCTTTACTGGAGTAAGTGTTGTCAAATGCATCTACCGCTAATACCGCCGCTATTGTACGAAAGTGCGTCGTTTCTTGTGGGGAAAATATCAACAACCAAAAATTGCGCGCGTTTAAGCACACCCGAACTGTTTCGCCGTGCCGCTTCCATTTACTCCTTATAACATCGGCCTTAGGGAAGTACCGGCTGCACCTACCACTGAGGCTGTTACCATACTGCTACTGGTACCCAAAGCTATTAACTCTTCAAATTAAGTGTTTTATTTGTCCTCAAAAGAAAAATTGTTCAATTCCATATCGGATATAATGCAATCGCATCTCTGTAATATTACCGACAGCAGTGGTGGGCACCGCTAACTGAAAATTTAGCGACGCCAATCGCTAATCCGTTAACTGAAAAATTTAGCTCGATAATCGCTAAACGCTAAACCCATATTAGCGAAACTTTCGCTAATCGCTAATCGCTAACTTATTATTACGTAGATTGAAAATAATTACTTTTGAGTGCTATTTACAATAAGCGATTAAAACATTCACAAAACAGTCATACTTAAGGATTTTGTGAAGCAACATTTGAATTTCGTGAGCAACAAAAGTGATTCTGCTTGCATGTAGTATGCTTTTAGGAATGTTTTCAAAAACTTAAATATTATATGAATCAAAAAAGTAGGACCGAAGATGAATTGCAATTTGCGGCAATTTTTGGCGTTCCACAAACTTAATCTAGATCACTTTGAGCTTGTTCTCCAGAATACTCCTATGGCTAATACGATGACTGGAACCCCATTCTAGAGTAAAAAGACGGACTTGCACTTGTGTCGTAAACAGCGAAATTCTAGACAATTAAGACAATTGAACGTTGTTTGAATGAAACACATGTTCTAGAAGTAACTTTTGCAGCAAGGTATGTTCATCATTCGAAACAATTTATGTACGCCATCAGCGACCCACAGTTTTTTCAAATAGCTTTTTTTGTCACTTCTCTACGAAATTAGCGAATTAGCGTTTCAAAGGCCAAAATTTTAGCGACGCTAACAGCCCGCTAAGCAGCTCAAAAATTAGCGAAATCGCTAAATCGCTAACTGAATATTAGCGTCGCTAATTAGCGATTAGCGGATGAGCGGAATGGTGCCCACCACTGACCGACAGTAATATTTTTCTAAACAAAATGAACCAACTTTTCCATAAGATGTACGGAAAAATCTCGCTCGATCGCTCGCGTTGGCGTTCAGCCCGGCAGAGGCCTGAGACGTGGTGCTATCCTCTGTTACTGCTGAGTGCTGATATCTGCTGCTACTGCTGTCAACGTTGTGGACGGTCCATCCAGTTCACGTTCCGACTAAAGCAAGTATTAGACGAAGCAAATATTTGCTATTTTTGGTACGGATTTTATTTTGTGCAAATAAAATTCGTACCAAAAATAGCAAATGTTTGCTCCGTCTAATACCTGCTTGATGAATGTAGCTAGTTTTCCCAGAAACACTCTTTATAGCCGAAGGGTGCTACGTAATAGGCCACGCCTTTCAGTTCAGGTTTACCATTTCCTTACGTTCTTTAGACGAATTATTCCACAATTCGCATTTGATTTTTGTATCCAGCGAATAAACACCGATGGTGCTTTCACACACGCAACGGTTTTAACCCGTATCTTATTGCGGTTTGTAACATCAAGCGATTTCGTTTGCTCGCTGTTGCGTGTTGCATCATGTTGCAACTTGGCAACTGGGAGACGACGAAATTCTGTTACTGCTGATTGATTGAATCGACTTCATATTAGCTCTGCATAGTCGGACTAACTGTCTTTGAGAATGCGGTCTAACAGGGCAGTTTGTTATTCAAAATTGGTTATGCTGATCGCAGCCTTGGCGCTGCCCCTACAGTGGGGGTTTACTAAATAAAGTGAAAATTAGACAACTACAACAGAATTTGATTGCATCCCGCACAGAATGTCTACTTGTGATGATGCCAGAAAATTATTAACCTTCAATTATTTTTTTATTTGCCTTGAAAAAAGCATTTTGCGGTACAAAATCGGTCACCGATTACAACTTTTGAGCTGCCCTAACATTGGGGGAATTGGGATACACGGACAACATGCACTGTGGAAGCTATTTTACGTTCAGTAAATTCGACTGGTGCGACAGATTTAAATTGCTAGGATGCAACACAGAATGCTTGCTTGCGTTGACAAAAATTATTAACTTTCAATGACTTGTTTATTTGCCTTGAAAGGCATTTTGATTTACAAAATTGGATATCCTGATGGCAAACTTCATGCTGCCCCAACAGGGGGGGAATAATGGCTGTCTGGCGACACACGCTGAGAAAAACCGCGCTGCTCCTGAGACGTGGTGACCAACCACAGGGCTAGGGCTGCTGCTAAGGAAGGACGACTGCTGTTGTCGCTGTCTAGAACTATTATGAGCGGCTCCGGCTGAAACAGGCTCTTATATAGGCCAAATAGCATGTTTTCAATTGCAAGGTATATGATCCTGTCGACCGTGCTTGGGAAGCAAGCATATAACGACCAATCAGAGGTCGAATTTTTCGTTTTGACAAGGCTTGACTATTTTCAATAGTACAATAGTGTGAATGAAAAATTACAATTATCTTATTTTGGGAAGAGTCTTAGAAGATTTTCCAATCTATTGCTGCAAGAACGAAGGAAATCAATCGAATACTAACCGATTTCTTAGCATTTGAAATTGGACATATTTTTCACTTTTTTCGGTTTTAGATTTTCATTTCACATCCCTATGTAGCCGAACTTCCTGAGAGAAGTATTCTACTTCAAAAAAAGAATAAATGAAAAAATGAATGATTGTTATAGGAAACTTGTTTTTTCGCTTTGGTCACCCAGTTTAATGCATAAAATTTGGTTTGAAGCTCAAACGGAAAATAAATGAAAGAATATTGCTTTTCAATCGTTTCGGTGGATTTTGGCATTCTTAGCCAGCTCGAGGATGTGCAAAGTCTTCAGAGATTGAAATGAAATTTTCCCCTGAGCCGACGTAGAAGCATCGAACCGGCGAGCAATTACTATGCGTAACTCACTTTTGTGCTGGCTCTACAGGAACGGTTAAAAGGCTATAGTCTCTCATCTCAGTGCTGTGATGTATACTTTACTTCGAAATCACGAACTAATTACAATCCTACAGTCAAATATTTTTATTAACCTTAGTGATAAATGTAAAAACAGTCCATATCTAAAATGTCTTATGACTGCCACCCTAATTTATAGTCAATTTTGTTACTTCCCCAAACTAAAATCGAGCATGAACACAAAGGACACGGTCTCATCTTTCGGAGGTCGTTGCACTGATCTGTAAAAAGACAACGGAGACAGAGAGAGCGAGTAAAGCAAAAACCAAATCACAAATGCACCACAAGTCGATCCTTTTGACGGAGGACAACCGACTGTATCGGCGCGATAGAATCGGTTCGCTTTTGCTTCCTTCTCGCATGTCTGGCAGCCATTCGACTGCGCCAAACAGGCTTGCAACACGAATCGAGCAATCAGTAAACAAATTCGCTACAGCAAAACCGTCTGCTGCTGCCATTTATTTAAACGCATTAAAGCAGCAGCCAAACCCCAAGCACCATATACAAAGCGTCATAAGAGACCCATGCGTGGACTACTGCCAGACCCGCCCGCGGCCGGCTTGGTATGAACAAGCAAACAACGGCTCTCTGCCCAGACCGGGACGCTGTTGTTGGCATGCATACATGGGAGGTCCCCGAGATGCGAGGTGCAAGGAAATTAAATTACTGCAGCACCGTTAGCGAGTAATTTTCTGCATTTGTTGCAAGTTGTTCGTCGGTTTTGCCTTCCAGGCAGCAGCAGCGGCAGCAACTGCATTCGCTGCACTGATGTTCGGTTGGACTGCCTTTGCCTGCCAAAGTCACTACTGATTTGCATGCACTTTGTAGTTCTCTATCTTAGAACCAATTTGAACAGAAGCTAGCTCGTTTGATTCCATTATAACGCTGTCAGTCAGTTAACTTCCCTCTCTATTAATTATGCTTTTGGAAAAGAATCCCTCAATCACTTATGAGCCTCATCATCAGCAGCAACGTAAAGCGGATGTATCATTTTAACCACCTGGAATCAGACGAGAATGGCAATACAAAAACTCGAAAAAAATGGCATGAGGCCAACACGCTGCCGGTTGGCGGCAGCCGCAGGAGGAAGAAATGATTTACCGGGGAGCCGACGAAAATAAAAAAAAAAACATCTGACGCGTATTGCCAAAAGCAGCCCCTCCGCACCCAATAAAATCAACAGTCGGCAAATTGCGCACAAATCATAAACTGTATAATTGCACCGATCGTAAATGGGGAGTTGGTTTTCCATCTCCACTGTACACCTTCCCTCGGCATCCCGACCGGCAACTGACGAACGGATGTATCAACTTTTATTTATTTTTTGGCTGGGGGAAAAAGGTATTTCACGCGAATAAAATCGTGTGGGTTGCGGTTGGAGTGGAGCAAATTTATTTATAAACATTTATAAGATAATTAAGTGTAAAGCCTCATTGGGACCAAACCGCGCACGCTTCCCCCTTCTTCCCAGCAGCGTTCCGATTCGGGTTTCTTTTTGCAGTCGTTATTTTTTTTATGTATTCTTGCTCTCTGCCTCTGGTCGAAACCGTTCCTCGAGCAAACGAAGCCGAATGAGATGGCCATCAAATTGATTACTCGCGTAAATAAATTATTGAGCAAATATTTGGAGAACACTCATCGGTCGAGTGAAGTGGGTTACGAGCCGAGCGTGAGTTGGTGGTTTCAAATAAGACTGCAATACCGTTGCAATTCGGTTCTCTCGTAATCAAGATGCTGAAATCGTGGCATAAATCTGCAAGTTTTCCAACATAGAAAAAAAATCTATTCCCCTATTTCTCTGCGCGCAATCTCACACTAACCAGTAAACTAATTGAATTTCATTTTTCTAACAAAATTTTCCGTTTTTTTTCTCTCTCTCTCTCCTAATTACAGGGCCCGCCACAGTCGACGCAGCCGTTCAAACTCACAATCACCGAAAGTTGTGATCGGATAAAGGAGGAGTTCAACTTTCTGCAAGCACAATATCACAAGTAATTAAATTTCTGATTTCGCCGCTTCGCGCAGGCTGCCGGAAAACAAATCCAATTTACCACCCTCTTTTACGAAAATCAGCAGCAACAAAAAAAAAACTTTTCTCGATCCCATCCATCATCGCCTCCGGAAAGCTCGCGCAAGGAAGAATTCGTCATATTTCGCTTATTTTCGGCACTTTGTTTCATTCCCGACATTTACTCGCCCGCTTTTTTTCGTTAAGTGGGTGGCTTTTGATTCAACCTCATTCCACTTCGCGAGTGGAGAGCACGTTCCGCCGAAAATTGACAGCCAAACACCGCCACCATCAGTCACCACCAGCATCATCGTCACTTCCACCCGGTGGCCATAATTGATTTCGCGAAGTTTACCCTCTTTGTTCGCTCGAATTCGATTTGCCGTTTTCCCCTACCGCCCGCCACCAGCCATCAAGAGTTGGAGCAATGGCCGGGGAAGGGCCAGTAAAGTTCTCGCTGTTTTCCGGCAGCCATATTGTGCGCTCGAAGGGTGGAACGGAACGACGGCCACCCACCCGCGCGCTCTGATGGAATCGAAACATTCGCTAACTCGTTTTTTTTCGTTCATTTTTTTTTTCCACTCTCTATTTTCCTGCCTGCAATCGTCTGCGAATCACCGGACCGTTCGATCGAACTCTGAAACCACACAACACGAACAAAAAAAAAATCACGACACAACAGTTTAAAAATGGAATGCGAAAAATTAGCGCAGGACAAAACGGAAATGCAACGGCACTATGTGATGGTAAGTTTTTTTCTTTCGATTTTATTTTTCCATTTTTATTTTCTCTGTTTCCCATACACCGGCGCGCAATCTGTGTGATGTTTTTTTTTGTGATTTTTAATTTCAACAAACTGCTAGAGCACAGTACACGCGCCCCGTTCCGGTGGACTGGTTCGGAATTTTAAATCATTAGTTTTCTTTAACGATACTTTCGGTTAGGGGTGGGAAATGGTGGCAAAATTGCTCTAGCCATTTGTAGCGAATTGGGGTAAACAGCGACGTAAAAAAAAACTAACGAGTGTGGTTCAAACCGGCATGTGCTATACATTATTGCCACTAAGGGCCACTCGTTGGTCACATTAAATATTGAATTGATCCATATCATAGCTATTCAGCTGTGAACGGTTTTTCCGCGGATCGGTGCTGCAAAATAGAGAGAGAGAGAGAGAGAGAGTGAAATAAAAAAGCACTGAAATTGTAAATAAATTGGTTCGATTTTCCAGTTCTCTGATTAGATGTTGCAATTGATTGCTCAGAAGGGTCGGGGAATGACCCGAGCGTTGGTGATTTAGATTTATAACTATAAATTGATACACTTTGAATGTACATTTAATGACAATATTTGTTGTCAAAAATTTCCAATCAGCTTGTATGTATTTAAGTTTCGATAATTGCATTAACCCTATCCCCGCGGAGAGAAATCAGTTTTGACATCAAAAAATGGTATTCAAACTCTTATTACTCAGCAACCGCATGCAAAATTGGCACAAATTATATTGCATGTTAAAGAACAATCTGTTCTCTAACTGCATAGAATATTTTCATCGTTAGAAATTTCAAGTATAGTTGTTAAACTGTTTTCGAAGTTTATATGTCAGGTGATGCCATATGGCATCACCCGCGGGCATTGGGTTAATACTTCCAAAATGGTTTAACCGTGATATCTTCTTCCACATCTGCTATATAATTTCAATTGAAGGTTTGTAAAAAATCTTAAATTGAGCAGTTCCAAAAAAATTTAAGGTGAAACCTCATTGAATCTAAAAATGGCCGACTTCGAGTCACCACTTCGAATTTTCAAAAGCACAAGACTCGGAAATACTCATTGCGTTCCCTATGAAAATTCTATTTTATGTTTGCTTTACCACAACAAACATAAAATAGCATTATCACAGGGAACGCATCAACTATTTACAAGTCTTGTGCTTTCAAAAATTCGAAGTAGTGACTCGAAGTCGGTCATTTTTGGATTCAATGAGGTTTCACCTTAAGAGTTCCTGAAGGATAAACAATGAGGGTTCAAACTTTGTATAGCTTTAGAATATTAGTTTTGCCAGTTACTACCTTGCGGATCTTCAGGCCTAGATGTCTTTTAAATGCTTTCCAGTAGAGAGGGTGTCTTTGAAATACCCTGGATTTTCTTTTTTTACGCGATTGATGCGTACGTGTACGTGTAATTTTGAACAAATCGCGTAATTTAGAACAAACCGTGTAAAAAAGGATCGCGTCGTTTTGACAAAATCTTTCGCAATGTGATAAGTGTGTGTGTATGTGTGCATATGTGTGTATGTGTGCATATGTGTGTATGTGTGTATGTATGTGTGTGTGTTATATGTTGGACCATATACAAATGTTTCCCATGTCGAGAAAATCGCGTAAAAAAATCTTGCAAAATAAAATCACGTAAAAAAAGTCGCGTAAAAACAGAATATAAACAGAATACTAACATAAAACAGAATACTTTGAAGTAATATTAAATAGCAGAGTTTATTTCACCTGTGAATCGAGATGCAAACTTCGGAAAATGGTCAGGTTTACTTTTGAAAATAAACCGGCACTTTGAATAATGATGTAAATCCTTCAAGGCACATAATTTTTGATAGATATATTTTGCTACCAGAGCAATTTTCCACAACAAAAATGTAAGCGCAAACCGAAGTAACATTCAAAAGAAGTGTTACAGTGAAATTAGTAAACTGTTGTGAAGAATATCAACTTCAATCAGTGAAAATAGTTTTAATAGCTTGTTGACGAAATTAATGAAAAAGAAGAGATGATGTTTCTATAAATATTATCTATTTAAAATATAATATTGATCAATAATGTACAAATAAAATTTGTAATACATATTCAAAAGTCATGAAAGTGAATAAATAAAATCGTAATATAAATACAAAATAATTTAAATCAGATAAACAAATCTTCAAAAAACTCAAATTTGCAAATTTTACTGTATATTGTAAAAGTATTTTGATCATTTGATGCTGATATAATACTTCGTCCTTTCGAAATTTTTGTTCATGTCGAGAAAAACATTATCATTATCAAAATAATTTGATGCTCTCGATCCTAAAGCTGGTTTTGATATTTTTATCTTCAAACGATTTTATATTATAATTTTTTTCCAAAAGTCGACTTTTTTACAAAAAAAATATAAGAAACCTGTAGAAGCAATCAGACACGCATTAGATGCTCTTGTTCATGCAAAAAAAGTCAAATCTGATTTTTTTTCTTGCTCAGAACATGCCCAAAATCGCTTTAAACGGTCTTTAATGCAGCACTATTGACCCGTATTTTTTTTATTTGTTTGTTAGAGTGACACTTCCTGAAATAAAGTGGCCCAAAAAATCAACTTTTTTTAAAATCTGAAATGTTCAAAATTTTGTAACTTTTAAGCAATTCAACCGATTTCTAATCTTTTAGCGTCAAATTGATTGAGTGATATTCTCAAAGAATTTTACAAAAAAAAAAAAAAAAAAAAAATGACGGAGGTATATTTTTCTAATTTGGAGATGTCAACTATTGAATCTTCTATATCAACCGTGCGACTCCATTAGAAAAACTTTCCCCAATGTAAAAATAATAAGCGATCCTAAACGTCAAAATACGGTTTGTATCATGATACAATGTGGAATCAATACAGAATGCCGGTTTTGCTATGTTAGCGACCATGTATATCACTGCATCCCTACAAAGACCATTGTTCATTTTGTTAAAGGGATGGGTTCTTAAAATTTTGAATTTTAAAGATACAAAAAATAGAAGAAAGTTTTGAAAAACATGTGAAAAGTGCGCGTTATGTTGTAATAAAATCAATAAATTACCTAATATGAGGCAAATTTACGATATATCGATAGTGTTATGCTGCTTCCTGCAGTTGAAAACATGAATTGAAATAAAATACAGACGCAAAAGCACACGTATTTTGTGCTGAAGCTCGACGCTCGTTGCGTTTGAAATAGTAAATTTATTCGATGCTTATGAGAAACAACATTGCAGGTTATGCCCCATTTTCATCCTTAACCGAACGCAACTAAAGATACTAAAGATAGATCAGTGTTAATTTGAAAACTAAGGAGAATAATTCACATTTACCGAACTCATTTACTCGATTTGTGATAGAGAAATTCCGAGATTCATCAATGACAGTCAAAAATACCCCATCCGCAATTGATTAACCGTCCTACTACCCATAAAAAGAACATTATGGAATATTAGGACATTTAGAAAAAATGAAATTGTTATTGATATTGTTGTTGAAAACATTGAATGAGTCGTAAGAAATGTTATCATGAAGACAAAATAAATGAGCGAATATGAAACAAATTCACTAATTAATTGTTGTTGTGCTATTTGCTGCGCCTTCAAACATGATCGAAACAGCGAATTTACTCGATGCTTATGAGAAAGAACACTGCATTGCTTGCGTTCTACGATCATTCATCGCACGAAGTTTTATAAAATAATGTAAAGTAATAAAATGAGCTAATTTGTAGCGTAGCGTGAGCACGATATATTTCGTAGATTACAGACTGACGACTATCACTTCCTCTCAGAAATGGGAGTAGCATTTGAAACAATTTGAGCTGAAGTAGGCCTGTTAGTCATCATTGCTAGCCACACCCATTTTCACTGTAACTTTGGGGTATTAGAAAGGATATTGATGATACGGTATGTATTAAATAGGAGGCCATCGACTAAGCGACACGTCCGTAAGTACTACGGAATTAGAGGAAATTATGATAGGATTCGCATCAAGCAAGCGATTGTTGAGTCCATTTAGCGTTACCCAAGTTGCACCACGAGGAGGCGGGCTTTTTTGCAACCCCGACTTGAAGAAAACAAGGTAAAATAAGGTTATAAAGAAATTGGAATGACCAAAAACAACTCAGTCGATTGCAAAGACTATATAAATTCTGCAAAGGGTAGAATGAAAAAAAAATTAACAACTTTCTATTAAAATTTATAATTATAAATTATTTGTTATTGAAAATAGTAGTTGGTTGTTTCCCAGACACGATCGCTCAATTGACGCAGAATCACACCTCCAATGCATTGTTGAGAGCAGTCTCCTCTCCTCAGAAAATCTCTAGCGTGTAGGAGAATATATTTCACTATATAAATAACGACGCAATTGCTTTAAGAATGCAGCGAATCGTATCTAAGGAGTTTGCAGAAACACTTCTCTCATTAGAGATAATTAACTGAGGTGAGTTTTCAATGAACGACATTTCGCTCAATAACTTCACATCAGAGCTCACTGCAGCGTTTTTACAGTGAGTTTCTTGAGGTTAAACAAAATGAGGGGAGCATCTGGGTAGGAAAATAGATTGCGTTTTTGTCAAATTTGCTTTGCAATTGGACACTGAGTAGAACTGAAGATGCTTCAGTTATAGTAGATCAGTAGAGCGCACTGCGGTTCTTTTTTTATTCTCGCTTATTTTCCGTCGGTCTAGTTCCGCCACTGTTGTGGCCAATCACCGACGCCCAGGGAGGCGACTCCACACCCAGGACCCTAACTCACGACCCGTTTATTAACGGACCGGCGCCAACGGCTTTACTTCCTCATGCGATGGAAGGCGTGATCCCAGAGATTTTTCGCCTCAGGAAATCTCCCGGTGTCGGCTAGGATTGAATTTAGACCAGTTTGGGTTGGTTGTGAGTGGATCACGCCACCTCACAACCATCGACACCTATGTCGGCGGTGGGATTCGAACCCAGGCGTCGAGCGTGGTTGGCGGAGACGTTACCAACCACACTAGGCCCCCGCTCTGCACTGCGGTTTACCTCTGTGTATTCTCATTAGAGTGCGAGCGGCAAGAGCACAGCACAAAGCATAAAACTGCTACACGCAGCGCTCATGCTGGAGAAGAAGTGCGCGGTTAATTTTAGCTCCGCTGTCTCCACTTTTTAAGGAAAATAGCAAATCTGATTTGAGAGTGTTTCATTAATGTGCTGTTAAGTCTATTGTTGCTTGCCCAAATCAAGCAACTCTTCATCAAATAGTAGGAGGGTAGTATCTAAGACTCGACCGCATGCAATAGGACTGCAATTTTTTTATCAGCGAAATTTTGGAGATTGGTAGAAATAAATCCTAGCTTCTTCAATAATATTATTTGAAGAGCGTTAAAAAGCGCCAATGGTGTTTCACAATATAACACCGGTAAACACAGCTTTTACCCTAGAGCTCAAACAAGAAAAAAATGAAACATTATAACTTTTTACCATTTCTGTGAAATTTGTTGCCCCTAGCAAAGATAACTTTTTCGGAGACTGAAATGAGTTAAGGGCGTGTCAATGTGCACTCGAGTGAACAGAACACTTAAGTGTCGTTTTTGCTGGGGAAGTGCTTGGATGGCATCATTTTGGGAATGCAATCGATTGAATTATAGTCAATTTGCTATGAGTTTTACCCACTTTACCATGAAAAAATATTGCGAAAAACGATTTCATAAACTAGAGTAATTTATTTAAGGGGGTACCCTATCTGGAAAATGAAAAATAATAAAACTCAGTAATTTTCTTTTCGGATGTTTAGAGTAGAGTGATGTGTTCGAGTATTTTGACTATTGATTAAGGTATATTTGGAGATATAATTTGCATGTGTTAAATAGAAATATAGTGAGTATTCGCTGCTGGCAGCGTTTTTTTCGAAACCATGTTTTTTTCAAGTTTTTCTTTGCATCAACTGAACCAATTTGGCTGAAATTTCGTTTGAACATGTAAAAAATGATTCTATACATAACTGTTACATAGCCATTTTTCGATATTTGAATTTCAAAATCAGTATGTTTTTTGATATAATAATTTTTGGTGGGAAAAATTTTTATTTCACTAAAATGGCCGCCATTTTGGCAATTTTTAGAATTTTCAAAAACGTTTATGTAGTTAGATAATCCATTTTTATATGCTCAAACGAAATTTCAGCTGAATCGGTTTCAGTAGATGCTGAGAAAAACTTACCACCAGTTGGGTACTAATTTAGAGAGAGCATCCACGTTCCCAGCTTCCAACAGCGTAATATATTCACTATATTTGCATTCACGAAATGCAAAATACATTTTCAAATATACCTCAATGAATAGCCAAAATACCCGAACACTTCACTATACGTTAAACGTCCGAAAAAAATCACGAAAATTCATTATTTTTCGACCTTCCAGTGTAGGGTCTCCCCCTTAACCACAAAATAATAAGCTTTTGAAATCTTTCATTCTGTCGTTTCCATTCTCGATTTTTTGGCATACCATCCTTATAAAGCAAGACGTAATTTCACTTAAAAAATTAATACATAAAAAACGAAACAAAAAATAAAAAACAAATATTATGAAAAGTGGAGTGAAAAAAAAACTAAAAAGGCTGAATCGGCAAATTAAATAAGCAATTCACAAAAAACGGGCCACCATTTTATTCGATTTCGTTGAAATTGATGTTTCTATAGTGAATGATGCCATTTTGTGATATTTGTAATTTTTTTTTTTGGATCACAACTAACTATGTAAACAAGGTATTGATAATTGTTTTTCCAGAAAAAATATACAACGTGAAAAAAAATCATTTTCTGGGGAAAGGTGCAATAGGGTAATCACTCCATTATTCATCTCCACAGCTTGGTGCACCTATGTTCATCTTATTTATCTCATTTGTCCAATTTACCGTCAAATTTCTAAAAATTTTCGAAAGTAAATCTATTTGCTTCTCGATTTTCTCAAGTAGCTGAAAGTTTTCGTCGAAAATATGGTGAAATTTGACGATAAATAGATCAAAAAGGCGTGATGAGATGAATATAGGTACTGATGAATATAGGATGAATATAAAAGCGGTAACCCTAATTAAATGAAAATCTCAAAAACTCCCTCTTTGTGAATCTGTTTATTTTTTCCTACAAAAACAACTACATATTAAAAGCTAACCATTAATAGTTTCCTGTACTTGGAAAATGAAAACAAAAAAAAATAATTGTAAAAAAAAACGATTTTAATATTATGTAGGGTACCCGATCAGAAAAGCAGAACTAGAAAATTACAAAATTCTATCAACACGAGATACAAATAACAAATTTTGATACGAATTTGTATTTTCTCATATGCTTTTGATAACGAAATTGAATCCGAATGAGTTATGATAACAAATTCTGAAATGAAGTTGTTTTGAAACAAGTCTAACAGATTTTTTATCTCTATCGCAACCTGTTATTTCTAACAATAGTTGTTACTATACTGTTCTATATGCTAACTTATTTTGTTAGAAAGCTGATACGTTAGTTACAAAGCTTGATATGGGTTTGATACTAGTGAAATCATTTTTGTTACAATTTCTGGTATTTTAACACCGAACGGGATCAAATTGAAAACACAACCTAAATGGTTTTTCCCATAACACACTAACAGCTTCTGTTACAATTTTGTTTTGCCCTTATGATCGGGTATGGAACGTCTTCGTCAGTGGTTTTCTTCGGCAGTTTTTCTGCAGCAATCTTATGCAAAAGGGGGCCGAAGAAAACCACTGACGAAGACGTTCGATACCCTATATTTTTTGAAAGGATGAAACTTTTACCTTCAGTTTTGCTGCAGACACTATACCATTCAAATATACCATTTAAATGCCAAAGCTATTTTTAATAATAATAGTTCCGTAGCTTGAGTTATGTCAACACAACCCGGGACATCACGATAAAAAATATTTCTAGCATCTAAACGGATCTAAATTCAGTTAATTGATATTAGTTAGCTTACAATGTGTAATTTTTGCATAAAACATTCGGATTCATAAAAATTAAGTTTTTTGAGATATTCAATTTATAATTATATTTATTTTATATTTTTATAGGACAAAACTACTATCTAAAAGTTTACTGAGGACGTTGTACCAATCAAACCAAACGTTCTGGCTTTAAGTTTTTTTCCTTTTTTCTGGAATACGTATTGTTTTCATTTCTCCATAACAGCTACCAATGTTTAGCTAATCTTTTGTAGTTTCCATGGAAAAAATAAGGTTGAAAACAGATTTCTTGCAGATAATTTATTTGCTTAACTTTTTTTTCTTAGAGTGTATATTTTTTTCGAAAAGACAAAATTATAATCACAACTCTGGCGAAGACATTACACCGACTATAAAAACCGTTTTGGCTCTAAATGTACTAGTTATCATCAATATCCTCTTGCATAGCATCTCAAAAATGTGTCGTTTAAAATAAAACAAATAGCATCTTTTGCCCAGAGCTCAATATTGTTCTTTTTCCACGTTCAAACTAAATTATTTATCTGTGTCACTATTTTCAAATTAAAAAATCACAAAAAGGTTGTATGCAAAGCCAAGACCGCAAGGTTGAAGTAGAATACTTTTACAAGAAAGATAACCTGGCTGCTTGCGTGTCAGTCATTTTTTCTAGTAAATAAACGTTGACCGTTCATTGGCAGTATTGTAATTTCTTTTTGTCTGATATTTTGAATGAAGTTCATTGGATATTTTTAAATTTTGTGCAAATGAGAAGTTGAAGTGCTGCCGAATTGTAATATGCACATTTAATACGACATCATTAAACGGGAACGGAACAAAGGCTACGGTTATGCAGAACGCGAATGCCGGCGCGATGCGATTCGCCTTACCGTGGTGAAATGTACAGCTCTTTTTAAGGCGAAGTAGAGCTATACATTTCAACTGATTTCGTCTTGCCGAATCGCATCGCGCCGTTATTTGCGTTCTGCATGACCGTAGCCAAACACTAAGCGACGCAAACACGTAATAATAGTCAGAGTATGCATGTAGATGAAGATAATTAACTTAGGATTATAGCGCAAAACGAGAAAATATTAACTCTTCAAATAATCATTTGTGTTCTTCAAATTTCAGTTGTTCAATTTAATATCCAATGAAATGTTTGTTTATCATCTGATGAAGCTCTTATATAGGCCAAATGATGCATTCCCATTTACTAGGTCCATAACTCTGCCGACCGTGCATGGGAAAGCGCGGTATAACGACCAATCAGAGGTCGAATTTTGTGTTTTGACAAGGCTTAAGAGTTTTCAATAGTACAATAGTTCGAATGATAAAATTGCAATTTCATGCATTTGGTAGGAATCTTAGAAGATTTTCTAATCGATTGCTGCAAAAACGAAGGAAATCCATCGAAAACTAACCGATTTATTAGCATTTGAAATTTTTCTCACTTTTTTCAGTTTTAGATTCACATTTTACATCCCTATGTAGCCGAACTTCCTGAGAGAAGTATTCTAATTCAAAATTAAATCTTCATTAATTCATTTGTTGTCCTTATAAGAACAATTGTTCAATTTATCATAGGATGTAGTGTTTATCTTACATCTCTGTGTTACCTTTATAGTGAGGACTAAGGCGCACGGTCAACACAATGAGAAAGGTGTTTTCACATTGAAAACTAGACACGGCTTTACTGGAGGAAGTGTTGGCAAATGCATCTACCGCTAATACCACCGCTATCATACGAAAGCGCGTCGTTTCATGTGGGGAATATCAACAACGAAAAATGACGCGCGTCTAAGCATAACCCGAACTGTTTCGCCGTGCTGTTCCCATTTACCTTTACATCGGCCTCAGGGAAGTACCGGCTGCATCTGCATCTACCGCTGAGGCTGTCACTATACTGCTATTGGTACCAAAAGCTATTAACTCTTCAAATAAGTGTTTTATTTGTTCTCAAAAGAACAATTGTTCAATTCAAAATCGGATTTACGCAATCGCATCTCTGTAATATTACCGACAATAATATTCTTCTGAACAAACTGATACAACTTTCCCATTAGGCCTCTGCCATAATAGACGCGAAAAGCGACGCGAACCGATTCGCTCGGCTGTAGGTTAATGTACAGCCATCAGTAGAGGTGTACATTAACATACGGCCGAGCGAATCGGTTCGCGCCGCTTTTCGCGTCTACTATGGCATAGGCCTTAGAGAAAGTTGCTGGCTGATGTATTCACTTCATGCAAGCCTGCTGCTGAGCAACTGCAACGCTATCCGTAGCCATGCCACAGTTGTGGCCGCCATTGGTATCCGCTGTACCTGCATCTGCTGGCCCTGCTGCTATCGATGGTGAGATCCGCTGAAACTGCTACGCTTATCCGCAGCCATGCCACAGTTATGGCCGCTATCCGCTATCGATGGTACCCACTGCTCGCTCCCGCTGCTGCTAAGGGAGGACTGCTGTCGTCGCTGTTCAGAACTACTATGAGCGGCTTCGACTAAAACAGGCTCTTATATAGGGATGAAAATAGGAATGAATTATTTTACGTACGTGGTGGAATGATATAACTTGAAAAATATGTGTGACTTCATTCTGGTTCAGAGCGATCATTTGATAAGCTCCACCTCTTTTTTCAGTTTCTAAAGTTTTTCCTCAGTTCCGTAGCACGGATGCACAAAAATGATTTCTTGTCGAGCCGGACCGATAGCACTCTCATTGAAGCAACAAAATAACATGTTTTGTGTCGTGTTGTGCAGCTTGGTTGAAGAAAATGTTCCCGTCCCCATGTCGCATGTAAGCAGATTATTGCGTTCAGTAGATAGTGTACCCAGCGAATAAACACCGATGGTGCTCTCACACACGCAACGGTTTTAACCCGTATCTTATTGCGGTTTGTAACATCAAGCGGTTTCGTTTGCTCGCTGTTGCGTGTTGCATCATGTTGCAACTTGGCAGCTGGGAGACGACAAAATTCTGTTTATGCTGATTGATTGAATCGACTTCACATTAGCTCTGCATAGTCGAACTAACTGCTTTTGTGAATGCGTTCTAACAGGGCAATTTATTATTCAATGTCGGTTATGCTGATCGCAGCCTTTGCGCTGCCCCTACAGTGCCCCTACAGTTGGATTTCCTGATGGCAATCTTCATGCTGCCCCAACACGGGGGGAATAATGGCTGTCTGACGACACACGCTGAGAAAAACCGCGCTGCTCCTGAGAGTGGTAACCAACCACAGAGCTAGTGCTGCTGCTAAGGAAGGACGACTGCTGTTGTCGCTGTCTAGAACTATTATGAGCGGCTCCGGCTGAAACAGGCTCTTATATAGGCCAAATAGCATGTTTTCAATTGCAAGGTATATGATCCTGTCGACCGTGCTTGGGAAGCCAGCATATAACGACCAATCAGAGGTCGAATTTTTCGTTTTGACAAGGCTTGACTATTTCCAATAGTACAATAGTGTGAATAATAAAATTACAATTATCTTATTTTGGGAAGAATCTTAGAAGATTTTCCAATCTGTTGCTGCAAGAACGAAGGAAATCCATCGAATACTAACCGATTTATTAGCATTTGAAATTGGACATATTTTTCACTATTTTCGGTTTTAGATTTTCATTTCACATCCCTATGTAGCCGAACTTCCTGAGAGAAGTATTCTACTTCAAAAAGGAAAAAACCTCTTCCGACTTCTGAGGTGACACTCCTCAATTAGGATTACACCTCATGAGTCGGAACCATAGGGACGAACTTATTAATGATCTTTTTATCGAAATTTTATAAGAAGAAAAAAAAATAATCAAAGCTAGATTATTTTTTGGGAGTATTTAAAGAGCAAACTGTGATAATTATAGTCCTCTTTTAATGGTAAAATTTCGTCCGTTACGGTCCATGATAAAATATTTGATTTAAACAAAAATAATCCTTTTTTTTTTTAAAGCTTTTCATCACGAAAGTTGCACGTTATTATCAAATGACTAACATAATGATTCATTGTTTCATTGCAGTACTACGAGATGTCCTATGGATTGAATGTGGAAATGCACAAACAGGTATGTAGTATTGTTTCAGTATCTGATTAAGCAACGGTTCTATAGAACCACTGACCGTTTGTTCGTTCGTTGGCTAAATTTGTTGAAACAAAAAAGGATCCCAACTGCTCTGTGCATCCGCACGGAAAGCATTATCGTAATCTCACCCTCTAGTGAACAGACAATTCCTTTTCCTACTAGTGCTTAGCCTAATTCGGCACGCAATTCAATTCCACATCTTCTTCGCCTATTCACACCTTATGAAGGTCCACTCTATCGGATACCCGATCCAGAAGGGGAACTCCTTCTCTGATAGAACACTTGACTAGTTTCGAGCTCAACCGACCGACCGACCGACGGACCACTCAGTAGCAGTGGTGGAAGCTCGTTCTGCTCCGTTGAATCTGCCGCTAGACTTCCTCCGTCCTCCTAGAGAAGTCATTGTGTTTTCTACTGCAGGACGACGATCCGCTCCGGTGGGTGCATTCACCGCGCCCCGCCTGACTGACGTTTGCAACTGAAACTGAAAAGTGAATGGTTCTGCTACGGTGTGCGGTCTCTGAGTTATAACATAATTATCATTGTGTTAAATCGCATTAAACTAACATAATAGGTATTTTGAATGTTGCCTTGTTATTGACCACCACAACGGGCAAAAGAGATGGGGCCACCTTTCTACTACGGCACACAGACAACTCTTGTTTGGGGCGTTCGTTCTAGTGGTTTCAATGAATTGCTTAAGGATTGTAGTTTCAACATTAGTCACACCCTGAGCTTTCCAGATTGCCGCATGCAGATTGCAATCGCACTACGTTGCGCTTCTATACTGCTTGTGACTTGTGGTACGGAGGGATGGAGGAAGGGGCGACTTGTTTTCCACATTGCTTCTGGTGGTGGAACTTGCCGCGGCGCTCTATGATGCACCGGAGCGAGGTGTTTATTGGTTGAAGTCTGTTATTACACCGCACGTAACATGTATATATTTGTAGGTTGCTTGCCAGTGTGGCAACATCTGTAATTCCCGGCTGCTTAGTAGTGCGAGCAAAAGGTGACTTCTGCTTTGTTACAGCTAAGTATTCTGTTAGCTGTCAAACAGCCAGCCCGTGATGCTTATTTTGTTCAGTTGACAGATTCGTGCTTGGGACGATGTAGTGCGTCCCTAATTAAGAGACCCAAGAAACGGTTACAAGTAGCGAGTCAAGTGAGGAGTCTTGTGTTCAATTCATGGTCTGTCACCATTGGCTGCGGCAACGGCGACAACAGCGGCGGTGGCTCCGTCCAACACAAAATCCTGTTGCAACTATAATCGCCTTACACGCCTTGTTGTCGACGGCGCCTTTCGGCTTTTGTCCCCAAGCGTCTGAGCCGGGCCCGGGCCTCTAAGCCGACAGGGTGACGCGACAATCCAACTGCACGAACTGTGTAATTGAACCGTGAACACCGCTAGGGTATCGCGCTCTAATTTGTGAACTAATCTCCGGAACTTACTGTTTTTCTCCATCATCGTCGTCAGCGCCCCGCAGTCAGTCAGCGGTCACTTCGTGGGGGTAATTGGAGAGCCGGTTTCGCTCGGACTGCTGCTTGGTGTAATACGATATTTCCGATTGAATCGTAGTTATTTATCTAATTAGTTTTTTTTTTTCGTGTGTTGTTTTCAATCCGCGAATGCCTTGTGTTCACTCGACGGACTGTAAAATACAAACTGTTGAAATGGCATGTTTTGTAGCGAACATTCAGCCACACGCAGATTGCTAACAAGGCGTAACATAATAGGAAACAAGAAATCGATTGCCTGTAGTTAGTGTATTGTACTTAGAAAAAAAAAACCTGTTTTGATCCCCCTAGAGGGTTGCACGGACTTTCGGATTGAGTTTCTCAGAGGTGAATTTTAGTATGATCATTGTACCTTTCCTCTACTTCAAAAATACCAACACAGACTACAAAGTAGACCAGGCTGTGTGGCCTTGCTCGAGTCCGGTTGAGTATCGCAATGCAGTGAACCGTGGAGTAGCGTGCCTACGTTTCAGCTTTTTTTTCTGTTTTGTTTGCTATGCCCGAGTCACATTTCTAAATCGAGTAACAACGACTTAATTAGTGCTATGGGAAATTGTTGTTCACTCGGTGAGTGATTCCATCGAGCAGCGGGGCAAGCAAGCGCCTCGACCGACCGGGTCGCCTATAATCGGTAAACAACCCACCGCAAACATAATTAGGTGCCCGATTATATATGCGGAGCAGAGATTAATTCGAAAATAATCTGTTCCACTTGCACAATTGCATGCTGTCGCGTCGCGCTCTACCAGCTGGAAAGACCCCGCTAGCGGAGGACGACCTGCGATGCAAGTGCGAGCACATCAATCAAACTAGTTCTCACCGCGTGGCGTGGAAAGTAGCGCGGTACAGAATCTGCAACAATGTCGAGCAACACGGAGTGCAAGCTCTGATCTACGGCGTTCTGCATACTCATGCATACACACGTGGGATGTCAATAATTAGTTCAACCAGCTTTGCCGACACTTCTTGCTGGTGGTTTTCCGCTAACCGCAACGAGCAAGCCGTGTGCGGCAGTCGGGAGGATAGACATCAGTTGTGCCACCAGCCAGGCGTGAATGCCGACAGTCGCGGTTTCCCGGTTTTCCAGCTCTCCGATAGAAACGCACTACTCACATACGTCGCCGTACGTGGCGGTGAATAATTCATGATCATCTTTATTTATGAATAATGCGCGAGTGTCTTCGGTGCAGTACGCCGAGACTGACAGCACAAACGAGGATCGTACTAAGCGGGTTTCACGCCAAATAATAAGTTAATTGTGGGCCAATTTAGACGGCACCACCCCTCGGTTGGTGCCGTAGGATAGCGGATAGTTTTCCGTTGGAAAATGTTTTATCTTTCTAGATCTAGATATGTTATTTTGTCTTCAAAATAATAAGTTGATGACTATGCCAGAAAGACTAGCTTTAGTTTGCCATACGAAACGGCACATTTGATCACAGTTCAGTGAAACTGTGATTATATTTTGGCAAATTGCCAAGACAGTCATTAACTAAGATTACGTCCGTGCTTTCTATGTTTAACTTTCGGCAGTTTTGAAAAATTATAGGCTGAAGTCACAAAGGCACTTTTATCGAAAGTTGTAGTTAATTTTTATTTATTTCTGTATAGGCCACTCTATGTGACCAGGAATATTAATCATTTGGAATATCGCCTAGGCGTCTACTGTATTCCGGATTTCTGTTATTGATAGGAAGCGAAATGCTCATTTTATTATTCGTGTTTATGTAAATGCTTTTCACCCTTCCTTTCTACGCTTTATGCTGCAAACCTCGTTCCTCCTGCCAATATTATCACCAATTCTAATTCATTGGAGAGGTTTTATCTGAATGTCTCTTTGGGCAATTAAAGTTTAAGAGAAATATTTTTGTTAAGAGAATGTCATGGAGGTTTTGTAGAATTCAACATAAGGAAAAGGTTAGCCTGAGAAAAACTCTGCTGAAGTCTGTTTACATCCAAGCGGACTATGTCACCTTGTGGCTCCCTCATAAATAAATTTAATAAATTAGCATAGGAAGCCAGTTTTTTAGATACTTTCTTCAACTGCTAATTGCTTCCTTTTTATATGAACATTTTGAATTTAGGATTTATGTAAATATTATGCCTGTGCTTTGCACTTAAGGTTTGTTGGCATAATTTACGGAGGAGTGCGATATCCCAATTTGCTTATCCTAAAGGGTAGAAGAGTGATCGCATGGACCCAAGGACAGTTCTTTCCTTTGCGATACCCACACCTGATTAGGGATTGGATCGCAGTGCTAACTCAACTCGAACTATACCAAAAATACTCTTTATTGAAAAAAAGATGAGGTTTTCAAATGATATTTTTGTTGCATTACATTTGATTATTTGTTGCATAAGCTGATGAGATTCGTATTAAATTAATGAGTCGGAAAGAGATGCCACAATGGTGTGAAAATTTTGCGTCGATGGAGGTATTAGTATGCTTGTTTGATTACACTGGTCGAAAAAATGAAAAAAAAGTTCATTCCTAAAGCTCAAATCGGAAAGAAATGAAAGATTATAGCTATTCAACCATTCCCATGAATTTCCACTACCTTATCTCCGCTTTCACTTAAGACCTCTCTCCGGCCTTTCTGCTTATTAGTTCATTACCTAATACTATTAGCAAAATCTTTACCGGCGATTTAGTCGCTCATGGTCACAGCATTCTGGGAGTTCTCCAGTGTCGCAAAGTAGTTCTTGTTTACCTATGACTTTATCTTGTATTTATTGTTTTGTTCAGGACCCTGTCCACCTGCCAAAAATGCACACCTTTCACACCTCATATTTATGATTTGTGCAAACCAGACACGAAGGAAATGCTTTTTTTTCGAGCTCTACTTCGAAATCACTCATGACAAAAATCGGCCAAAAGAGGTGGAAGCTGACTTCCCATACTCAGTCCGAATTTTTGCCTGTAAAACTTACCCCTAAAATAGTTTTGGTTAATGCACACTTCCGTCACGGTAAAGTATGCCTCGATGTGATTAGGTGGTGCTTGGCATTATACTGGATGCTGTTGTAAGCTGCGAAGTGCTTCAGCAGCAGGAACGCTAGGAAAAATAGTGGTGGCCCAAATTTTTCCAATTTCTCCAGATGTTTTCAAGCTCTTACCGTGCAGCCATTTTCCCCGTGGGTATACAAAAATATCAGAAGAAATGGCTCGTATTACGACCGAATTTTTGTGGATTTTCGGAAAGCACTACAACGATGCTACCTTTGGAATTGGAACGTGAAATTTTCTTTCAAGATGGTCTTCTCCCATCCAGTGTGCAACTGTTTCTCGTGTGCTGTGTGGACGTCATGCTATGAGTCGAGTGTTTATTTATTATATTATTGTTTTTCGCTTCGCGGTTTTCACCTTTGCGTTAAAGTTATGGCAGAATTGCATTCGCCTTATGGTCACCTATGAACGATTCCACCTTGAAATGTGTCGATTCCCCTTCCGTCTCTGCTGTCGTCTAAATTTTCGTTCGGATCTGATCATGCCTTTCTCGAGTACAACCCTTAACCTCTTTTAACCGTCGACAGCAGACCGTCCAACTTCCCGTTAGTCGTTTTTTAGAATATGGTGGGGTTCTTTGGTGTTACCCTCAAAGCAGACTTATTGTCAGCTCCGTCATATTCATCTCATCGTAGATATGGACTACTCTTGAGGTACAATATATTGTATTCAGGTTGTTTTCCGTCCGTCTAATTATATCGGATGCTGTCGATCAACTTACATTTACATCAATCAAATACTAAATAATTTTACTTTACAATTGTTTTTTTTTACTTTTATAGTTTGATTCGATCCGATTTCATCTTTCTATGTTGTTTCATTATTATTTCCGCTATCAATGCGGTACCGAAAACACTTTTTTTCTTGCCTCTTGTTAATCTTTGTTGTCAATCCTGGAATTTTTTTTCTCTGTTTAAACATAATTTTTCCTACTGCGACCTTAATTGGATTTACACTTACTATATCCAAATAACCAAAATTCTTAAGGCCACTTCAATGCAATCATGTCAGCAAAATTCTTTTGTTAACCTGCCGTCTTGGTCCGTGTATTCTTCGGAGAGAGTCTACTTACACTTCGCCTTAGTATGCAATTACCTGCAGGAACCGTTTGAAGGAGCAATTTTCGTGATTCCTGAAAGATAAAAATATAAGAACAGGAGAAGGTAGAATCTCACCCACTCAATTATCTTGGGTCGGCTATTCCCTTAGCGTTCCATCCAATTCTCACTCATTTCACTCAAAAACTCAATCTTAACGTCTCCTCATCTGCGCTTTAGAGAAATGGTGTCTACAAGAAAGTTGTTGATGATATTATCACGCAAAACTTTGCCAACGACACCTTTCTTCTATCTCTTCTTGTTGTGGAGATATAAAGAATATAACTTGCACTAGCCCTTGAAATAAGATTTTTTCGTATATCTGAAAAACTATAGTATTTAGAAGCCAACAATGTTCAGCATATATTTGTATATGTATCAACCAAACACACAACTTTGTAGAAGGCACAAAATAGATAGCTTCTACATAGGTCAACTTATTGTCAAGTCAAAAGAAATCGAATTTTATGGATTAGTATAATTAAAAACGGTGAATATTCAAAATAAGAGGAAGAAAAATGCCTTCTGCAAAGTTTTTTGCGACAACATTATCAACAACTTTGCTGAAGACTTCATTAACGTCCCATTAACGGAACCGATTGGAAACCAAATTTAAACAAAACTAAATCTAAATTAGGACCAGATTACACTATGATAAACTGTTGTTTAGAGCTAACCATGTACTTAGTTTAGGACAAACGTCAAACAAGCTTCATTTTTTTCAGTTTATCAAATGGTGTTTTGAATAATTGACATTCATTTAGTACAAACGATCAACTACTTCGAATTTTTGAAGCAAAAAAATGTCAGCGAAGACGAGTTTCAACGATTTTGTAATATTCAGAGTCGAACTTCGCCCGCTGAGCATCTGACTCCGAAAGTACACAATTTGCGTCGTATTTGGCCAAATACACGAATACACGAATAAGCAACGAATGGAACAATTTTTACCGATTTTTTTATATTATGAATTAAAAAATTGCCAAATTTTTGCAAAATGGAACTGTGATTAATTTTGAAAAATCCAACGATTTTATCACACTTTTACACAATTCATATAGTTTGTCAAATAATTTGTTGGTAATTCTACAAAATGTCAGTAGAATTATTGACAAATTTTGCCAAAAATATTATAAAGTTATTTGTTTTATTAGGTTTTTTAAGAATGTATAACAAAATTGTCAAAATTAAACAAGTCAACAAATTGTGACCATCAAACAATATTTAATTTGTCTACGAAAAATGTCGGTTGGGACCAGGCTTTGTTTTGCTCATCTTCATCTTAAAGAGAAAATAGTTTTTTTTCCCTCTTAACAACTGCTAGCTTACATTCAATGTGCATCACACCATCTGCTGTAGAGAGAGCACAAAGTAATAGTTTCTCTGACGAAAAAAGGACCTAATTTGACAGAGCAAAAACCCAGTGAAACTCTGGTAAATTGCTCATCCGCGCACGCAAGAAAAGTGAAATAAATTGCTCGGCGATCAACTGAGCATTGCGTCACCGTTCTCATCGCTCTGGGGTGCGGCAAAACAGTATTAAATCGAACTTTCTGCGGAAACGCACCCATGACTTGTGAATCTTCCTATTATATTAAATTCGAAAACGGTTAGGGCGTGGCTTCAATGTGAACCTAAATGTTCTAATATTTGGCCAACTCCTCTTCTAGTAAAGGAGAAGCTAACGAAAACTACTCCCTCTTAAACGGAGAGAGCAAACAAATGTTTACCCCTAACACGCGATGATTAAGAGTGAAAAGAAACTGCGACTGAAATACTCTACGCCTAAATGTGGATAATTACGCACTCTGTGTGAGAGAAAGTCTAGTTCTCCAAGGGGTTTGGCAGGTAGAGAAGAAAATTTGAGCAAAAACCAAGAGAACGGAAGAAGCCTGGTTGTGACAGAATGTTGTTGTGGAAAGAGCAAAATTAAATATTCATCTACAGTTCGGTTTCATATCCTATTGAATCCTTTTTTTTTACTGGGGTTTAAGTGTTGCGTTGATTTACGTTGCACTTTTTATACTGAATGCTGAAAAATTTCAGGGAAATAACATTATATTTCAGGGAACATTTTCATTGGTTACTAGCTGAGCATTGGGTTCAATGTCTGCTATCATCCTGTTTAGAATGATTCCCTCCATCCAAACTGTTTGGATTCATCAGGAAGGCAGGAAGGCGTAAACTGCAGTTTTGTTAACTTACATGATTAGCATTTGTGTCGAAACACTGTTGATAAGGTAATTTGTTTAAAAAACGATAACAATATAGCCTTTAATAGTTTCTCAACTTTGCTAGATTCACAGCAAACTTTACTGTATAACCATGTAAAGTTAAAAACTAATCGGGGTCTTTATAAATCCCCCTAATATATTTTTAAATTGCCAACATTAAGGATCATTTGATACTGAATTTATCACCCTGCTAAAACCGAGAGTAGAAATGTGAATCGCCCTTTATTAAATTCTTTGCAAATTTATTCTATTTTAACGGAAATTCTACTCGCTGCTGATGCACATTTCATTGAAACCAATTCTTCATTCTTAGCATACATTATAAAGCAACTCTGACCTCAACAACCCTGCCTTCCATTGCTGTGATGAGGCGAAAAATCAATCACAATCGCGTGCTGCTGCTACCGCTGCAAACCAGATGTAAAATTAGTAAATTCTGCCGTCCAATTTTGGCAATTACAATATTACCCAATAATTTACCGGCCGCTGTTGGATGGCAGATTGCAGAGCCCAACTCAACCTATCCCAGTTTCCCGGCCAGTAGTATGACCGCCTACAGGGTAGACAGGCAGCCCACAGTGACCAAAATACTTCACATTTGGCTTTCTATATTGGTTTAGGTCTGGTCTACCCCCCTCCCCGTTCGCCAGAACTCGTGCATAGCCCGGGTGTAAGTTTGGAACGTGTTTCGAAACTACCACACCACCTCTGGGACTGCCTCAAACTCTTTGTAACCCCACGTGTACCTGGGGCGCGGGACTATTCGGTACAAGCTGACAACTAACACTATACATATCCAGTGCAACGAAAACGACAACAGCATCAGCAACAGCGGTTGCCATATGTTGTTCGTCGTCGTCGTCGTCGTCGTCACCGTCGTTGGGCAGAAAAGAGCAAACTCGGTCATTTGTTGTCGGCGGTCGGACGTTGCAAGCTGCTGCTGACCGGTTGGCTGCAGTTCTCGTAGCATGTTCTACCGAATGCAATTACAAGTTTTGACACGGATTTAATTACATTCATGTATTTTTAATGGGGACACCACATCCTCTACTTGCACTGCGGCCAACCCCACACAGCTGAGGGGAATTTCGGGATTGCAACTATGTTGAGCCTGCCTTGGTTGGTGGGCCGATCGATGAAGCGGGTCAATTAGTAAATATAATTTTCGTGTTCGTGTAACGATATTTTCTCTAGCATGTTTTTTTTTTCTCTCTCCTGAAACGCCCGAGTTGCAACACTGTCTGTTACACATATGCAACAAGCGTGCAATGCAAACAGATCTAAAGAAAATGTTGTTGGTGTTGTTGGTTCGAAGCTTCCCCCTCGTTGCCTTGCTGGAAGGAATAAAGTTAGTAACATGGAAGTACACGATTCTTTTGCCGCTACCGATGCTTTTTCTGGTGCCTGGATGGGTTCCTTCGTTGCAGCGTGCGATGACTGGTTGAACAAGAAGGTGTCATGTAAAGGCCTCATGGGGATTCAGCCCGGAGGTGCGGCGCAGTCTATAAAAGCTTGTTCCATAATTGTGTACAAGCTCTACATCGGGCACAATGCCACAGTACGAGGCACAGGAGAACCGGGCTACGGAGGGAACTTGTTTGATTTGGTGAAGTTGTCCGCTAGTTGTTACCCAGGAAGAAAAATTCCTCTTTTTACGCAGCTGCTTGGTGAAAGTTTCTGCTTGGAACATCGAGTTGGAAGGACGAAGATTTGTGAAGAATTATTAATCAACAAAGCAGTTTTTGTTGGTTGGAGTGTTGAAACTGACTATGATATCAATTTGCTAACACTATCACGCCACTCCAAGAGTAAAAAGTACTTCACTTTCACTTGGCTAGAAAGTCTAATCTATCACCCCTCAATCGACTCCGTTGCTTCGAAAGCTGATCCAAATCGAACAATGGATCACAAAGTTGCACCGCACTCGCCCTTCACTGGGGAGCCTTCCTTTCCCATCCATCAGCAGCAGATAAATCTCGAAACCATTTGCCGACCCGACCGAGCTGCCCTGGTTGCTACTGTGGGTCGATCGACCGGCCGATCGAATTATTCTGCATGACCATTCACATTCCCACCTCAGGAGAATTTAGTATGGCGACCGCAGCGGCTGCAACTAACGGTGAGGCGGCGAGGTGGGAATTGGTGAGGCGGTGGTTCCGTTAATTGACTGCGAACCGCCCCCGAACAACAAATCCAGCGAGTCATGCCAAATCAATTTCCATATTACTCAACCGCAGCGAGAGAGCCAATCTGGCGGGTGGTGGGGGCAGAAAATCATTCAAGTCGAGTGGAAAATCTCAACCACGACTTAGCGCGGGCAACCAGCCAGCCAGCTGCGGGGGCACAGTGGTCTAGAGTGAGCAGTTTTTGGCGTCAAATATTTACTGTCTTGCCGCGGGATGTCAAATCTGTGTATTTCAATGTGAAAAATGGGAAACGTATATTTTCCCTCTTTAGTGTATAGTTTGTAAACATATTATTTCATCTTCAAAACCAAAATTTATCAATGATTTCAACGACGAAAACAGCTGGTAATATACCTGGGAAATGTCAACAGCCGATAAACCTTGTCTTTTATTGGAAAAAATAGAGCACAAGAAAAATGAAGAAAAGAAGTTGAAATAAATGTTGAGGAGAGAAATCAAGAAATGAACAGATATATGTGTGAACAGAATGTAAAATAAAGAAAGATGAAAGAGGGATGATGTGGTCCCCGTGGCTCTGTGGTTAGCGATGTCGGCTAGCTCTCCCACACGGTTGTGATATCGGGTTCGATTCCCGATCGAGTCGAGGATCTTTTCGAGCTGGAAATTTTCTCGACTCAGCACTGGGGCACGGTGTATCGTTGTTCTTATCCTACACATGCAAAATGTGCCAAAAACAATATCGATAACGAATTCTCTCAACTAATCTAGTTGATCGAGACCGCTATTAGCCCCAAGGCTAAGCGTACGATATTGTTTTGAAAGAGGGATGATGATATACAACAAGATTCCGATGAATCAAGGAACAAGTATGTTAATAAAAGAGAGAGAGAAAGATACCAAAGCTGTTTTCGAAGAATTGCTGCT
Source organism: Wyeomyia smithii (assembly GCF_029784165.1). Lineage (NCBI taxonomy): Eukaryota > Metazoa > Arthropoda > Insecta > Diptera > Culicidae > Wyeomyia > Wyeomyia smithii. The sequence continues at coordinate 273,842,107 of NC_073695.1, forward strand.
AGAAAGGGAAATTATGTACTAATCAAATGTACTAATTAAGTGTACTAATTAAGTTGATAATTTATTAAATTTTATCAAATGCTTAAACCTCACCATCAGCCTAACCTTTATCTCCTATCTCGTTTATTCTTGAGCCATACTATGGCCTTCTCGTTTTTTTTAATATAAAAATATCATTTAGTTTTATTATTGAAGAGTTTGTTACCGTCAAAATTTTTATTTGGGTCTGATCATCCCTCTTGAGTACTGCACCTAACCTCTTTTGGCCGTCGACACCCGACCGTCCAACTCCTTGCAAATGACTTCTCCTTTTTTGTGATGTATTGTGATTCAAACAGCTACATTTTAAAGTAAAAAAAAAAACAAATCGAGAAGAAGGATGAGCTAGAAACATAAAAAACTGAGAGCTTTTTAGTGAAATTCAGGTTTTTAAAACAAATTTTTTGGGGAATTCAAACTGGAACGGTGGAGTGCAGGGATTTGTTATTTTATGTACTTCGGAGCCGAAAAAAGATTTCTCCGTTCCTAAAAATAAATGTTTGAGTAATCAAATTAGTTGGTACAGCTCGGAAAAATCCGAACCATTTTTAAATGTGACTAAAAGGAGGTGACCTTATTAAAAAAAACTTATATTTCAAATCTTCACTAGACTAAAAAAAGTATGCTGCTAAAGTTCAAAGGAAAACTTTACCAATAATTTTTGTCGAAGAAATATGCTTTCAAATTGCCAGCAAGAAGCGAAAAATTTGAATTTGCTAGCGTAACTGGAACTTCACATCTTTTCATAACAGACAATATAAAACAAAGAAAAAAGAGATAAGAGAAAAACAAACAAACAGAAAAATTATGTACATTTATGAGACATAGAGATGATGAGGTATGATGACGATATTAAAAAAATGCAGCATAAAACTGCTTAGAAAGAAAAGTTTTGAGAAAAATTAAAGTTACAGATTCAAATATTAAATAGAAAGAAGCCTGAAAAAAACGTTTTAATGTAATGGTAGAAAATATAATTCCAGAGAAATCAGAGAAAACGTATTGGAGAATGAAGGAATAAAAAAAATAAGTAGCAGTGCAAAGAGGAATTAACAAATTTTAGGTTGAGATTTTTGAAGAAAGGACGTTAGCAATTGAAAGAATGGATTTCAAATAGCTTTGTCTTTGATAAAAGGAGAAAAAGATTGCAAAGTTAAAAAATTAGCTTTAGAAAATATAAAAATTAAAATTCAAAAAAAAAAAATAGTAAAAACTAAACATACAAATTCAATAAAAGATTTAAAAGTAAAACAATAAAATTAAAATGAAAAGGATTACAAACGGAGCAATGATTAAAAAATTGAATAAAATTAAAATAAACTGGAAGAATAAATATATGGAAAGGAGAAAAAATTCAAAAAAAAACTTGAATTTTAGAAAGAACATGAAAAAATTTTGAAAATGATATAGCAACAACAGAAATTAGAGTAACGAGAAACAATCAAAGAATTTTGGCAATAGACAAAACGAACCATTAACAGGCAGTAAGCATAAGAAGGAGTGAAAATGAGAAATAAAATTGAAAATAGAAACTAGTTACTAGTAACGAATAGGAAAAAATAAAAAAGAAAAAACATAAGAGAACAGAGATGCAAAATACAATAGAGAGATGGAAAGAAAATAGAAAGAAAGTTTTCAGAGGATAAAACCCTCAAAGTGGAAGACAATCGATACTGAAAGACAATATATTCTAATACAGTGGTATAAACAAAGAACTGGGTTAAGAAATAAAAATAAATTGAGAGTTAGAGTTTTTTTTAAACAGAGGACAATTTAAAAGGTAAATTGAGGAGAGAGCACACATGAAAGAGAAATATTTTATTATGGGGTGCAAAAATCAAGTTAACGTAAATAGAACAGATATTCCGGAAAGTGAGACGGAAGAAAGAAAGAAAAAAAGAGGGAAATATCTTCTAGGGAAATAAACTCGTAAGTGAAATGGGAGTAGAAATTTTCAGAAAGTGAGAGATTGAAGAAGAAAGAGAAAGAGAGAGAGAGACAGATAAAGAAAGAGAGATGAAAAAAGTCAGAGAGGTATACAAAACAAGAGAGTTAGAGAACGACAAAGAGAGATAAATAAAGAAAGAAAGAGTAAGAAATAGAAAAAGAAAGAGCGAGAAATAAAAAATGAAAAAAGAGCAAGAGACAGAAAAGAGCGAGAAATTTTAGAAAGAAAAAATAGGAATAGAGAATGAAAGAGCGGAAAATTCAAAAGGAAAGAGCAGAAAATAGAGAGATAAAGAGCGAGAAACAAAGAAAGAAAAAGCAGGGAGTAGAGAAGGATAGAGTGAGCAATATAGTGAGAAAAAGCAAGAAGTAGAGAAGAAAAAAACGAGAAATAGAGGTAGAGCGAGCAATAGATAAAGAAAGGGTGAGAAATAAAGAAAAAGCGAGAAATTGAAAAAGAAAGAGAAAGATTTAGACTAGGGAAAAGTGGGAAATGAAGTAAGAAGGAACGAAAAGTAGAGATAAAAAAAGAAAGAATGAGCAAGAAATAAAGATAAAACAGTGAGCAATAGAGGAAGAAAGAGAGAAAAAATACAAAAGGAAAGGGTTAGAAATACAGAAAAAAGAGCGAGAAATAGAGACAGCAAGAGCTAGAAGTTAAGAAGAAAAGTTTAAGAAATAAAGTAAGAAGGAGCGAAAAATAACTAAATAAAGATCAAGAAACAGAGAGAAAAAAAACAGCGAGAATGGAGAAAGAGACAACGAAGAATAGAGAGAAAAGTGGGAAAAGTAGAGGATAAAAAAGAAAGAAATATAGAAAGGTAGAGCGATAAATAGGGGTAAAATAGCGAGATATAGAGAAAGAAACAGTGAGGAAAAGAGAGAAAATTAGGAATAGAGAATTAAAGAGGAAAAATACAGACGGAAAGAGCGAAAAATAGAGAAAGAAAGAGTGAAAAATAGAGAAAGAATGAACGAGAAGTAGAGCAAGGAATAAAGAATGTAAGATTGTGAAATGGAAAAGAAAAAAGCGAGTTGTAGCGACAGAGAGACAGGAAAATAGAGAGAGGAAAAAAAAGAGAAAGGAAAAAAAGAGAGAGAGGAAAAAAAGAGAGAGAGGAAACGAGAGAGAGAGAGGAAACGAGAGAGAGAGGAAACGAGAGAGACAAAGGAAACGAAAGAGATGAAACGAGAGAGAGAGAGAAACGAGAGAGAGAGAAACGAGAGAGAGAGAGAAACGAGAGAGAGAGAAACGAGAGAGAGAGAGAAACGAGAGAGAGAATAGAAAGGGAGGGAGAAGGGAGAGAGAAAGAGAGAGAGGAGAGATAGAGAGAAGAGAGAAACAGAGAAAGAGAGAGAGAGAAAGAGAAAGAGAGAGAGAAAGAGAGAAAGAGAAACAGGAAAAGAGAAAAAACAGAAATGAGAGAGAGATTGGAAAAAAGAGAAAAAACAAAAAAAGAGATAGACAGGGGAAAAGAGAGAGAGATAAGAAAAAAGAGTGAGAAAGGAAAAAGAAAGAGTCAGGCAAAAGGGTAGGGAGACAAAAAAAAAGCGGGACAGGAAAAAAGAGAGACGTTTAAAAATAGAATAGAGAGACATAAAAATAGGACGATAGATTTCGAAAAAAGAGGGAAACAGGAAAAAAAAAGAGAGAGAGAGAGAGATAGAAAAAAAGCGAAAGAGACAGGAAAAAGAGAGACATAGAGCGACATAACCACAGAGAGACAGAAACAGACAGAGAGAGAGAGAGAGAGAAAGAGTAGATATTTGTTGAATATACAAGAAAACTAAGATAAAAAGGTGAAAGGAAAAACTGTTTAACATTAAAAAAGGAAGAGTGTACACCAAGTTGAGAAAGTAAGAATTCGAATGAGACAGAAAGAAGTATTTTAGCAAGAGTCAAAATAATCCCGTCTGGATGCGGTATAATTCCAAGTCTGTATCATATTTTCACTTAGCTTATTTTTCGTCTACTAGTTGCACTCACTGTTTGTTTTTAATAAACAAAATAAAACACTTCTAAAAGCAAAACAAACGATAAGAAACAAAAAAGAGAGATTTATGCAATCACGATTTGTGGTCTGCGTTAGGGAAAACCACAAATATTCACCTTCTTGCAGGCGCATGCAAACAATGCTACAGAATGATCACTTTGTGAAAATTAACGGAATCTCTGCATAGTTCAATTTTTCCTTTTCTAGATCGCTCCCTGAACGTCGTCGTGTTAACCGCGAAGAAGACTTATTTAGTTTGTTTTTTTTTCGTCTAATGCACGGTCATAAGACACAAAAAGCAATAGAAAGTTACTCAAAGCAACAAAATCTTCTCCACTTGTGTACCTACTCCTAAAGCAATTTATTTTCACCTAGAAAGAATTGCTCTTTCTAGCCGAATATTGCCCATCACCAGCGCACCGTGTTTAGGCCGGCGCAGCATCCATCTTTAGCTGCTAGCAGCGCGCCTTGCGACTGACGTAATAAATTTGTACCTATTTAAGACTCAATCAGCGAAATCATTCCTCTGTGGCTGCTGCCGGCCGTAGCTAGCAGCTCGTAAAACTCCAAAGTTTAATGTAAAAACGCGGCTTCAAGCGGCGGCACTCTGCAGTAGCGCGCTAAAACGATCGCAGCACGGGAGGGTAGAAGGCACCCGACTGTTATTACCGTAAATGAGGTTCGCCTTGCGCTTGGGCCCCCCCCCCACCTTCTCTGCCACTGCGCTCACCGGTAGCTGACTAATGCAGGCAGTGCATAAAGATGAAAAGAGTTCGGTTGGTCAAGGCTTCTTGGCTTTGCCCATTTCTGCCGTCGAGCGAGAGCGAGCCTACGCTGGCCAGTGGCCATTTATGAACCCGCCGTGGAAAGATTTATCTTCCATCTGTAGGACCAAAGTAGGACCGAGTCTGCCGCGTGGTCACCGGACACACTGTAGCGTGTGCAGTGGTTGCTTTTTATTACGAGCCATGATTAGATGGAATGACTGTCATGCTGCTGCCGTGTGGCGATAGCGCGGCAGTGGCAACGTGTGGACGTAATTAATTCCATCTCGGACTTAGGGCGGCGACTTGCGGCCCACCGGTCGGCTAATGCCTGTGGTACATCGAACCGTACAGGTTGCTAATTGGACTGTGTTACGATTACGGTGCCGAACGGGGGGAGAGTGCACAGATGTTGCAACGAAATCGAATTAGTTGGTACAGAGGGGTTTCGATTATTTACATTCTGACATAATGTCGCTCGTAAAACAAGAAGTGGACGTTTTTATCAGGAATCTTTTTCAAATCATTGATTCCTCTAAAGTCACAAGATTCAAAGGCGTAGTCAGTGTCTTTATTACTCAAGTCCAAACACAATTCTGTGAGGGTAACAATTGAGCCACGCCACTGCTTTACTAACATTACTGCTGCCATGCCGCAGGAAGTTTTCCCACTCTTGCAAAGGAAAGACAACCAACCAACCGTCAGGACAACGCAAAGCGATGGCAGCTCCGAGATAACTTTTACATCTTTCTCTACTGATGCTGTGGTTTTTGGCAAGCAGCACCGCCCTGAGCCGAAGAAGATAGCATACCGCTTGGAAAGTTTGTGCGAGACAGGAAATTGTCTGCCTCCGTCGTTCCGTCGTTGGACACTTCTCCCATTCTTCCGGTGGTTCTTACTGCCTTACATCCGATAAGGTGGGCCCCCGATGGGGAGGCAAATGAGATGAGTCATTTGATACGGATAGGAAGCGGGCGTACGAAGCATGGATTCAGCTGCTGCTACTGCTGCGGTGGCACGGGAACAACAGCTGACAACGGTAGGTGGTGGTGGCGGTGAGACAAACTTGGTAGTAGTTTTAGCCGCAGCAATGGTCTCGTGGTATATTTGTATCCTATATGATGCGGCCGAGGAAACCGCAGAATTGTGGCGTTCTACATAGTTACTCAGACCAGTGAAACCAATGATTCAACTATTTTATATTTTCCAGCAGAGCCAGTAGCAGCAGAGCAGTCGAGTCTCTGGCTGGTGACGGTAATAGACCGTGGACGGTCGGTCCGCAGTCGGAAGGTGGAAGGAAGTCGGCTGGAAAATACCGAAAACCACTTTATGTGTGCACAAAATGCTGCTGCCTGCTACTGCTTGGCCAAACTGGTTAGCTAACCATGAGGACGGTGGATGCAACAGAAGAGAATGAGGCTGGATGTGGTTGTTGCTGTTGGTCTCCAGGGATTGTGGCAAGTGGCCTTTGGTTGATGGCGCCGGATGAGGCAAAGTTGATGAGGCAGCAGAGCGCATCCCAAAGCACCGACCTCATGAACTATGAGTGGAGCACAGGGAACATCCCCGGCATGGCAGAGCACTGCACATACATAATAAATGTTTTGGTTGAACCCGAGCAGGGAGTGAAGCTTGAATCGGATAGCGGAGCTGAACAAAGAGCAGAACAGTAGCTACATCAACAGCAACAAAAGCCGGTGCGGTTTTGCCCTGACGGAGATAGGCACTGGAGTTGCTCTGCTGCTCTTCAAAGTTCTTATCGTACTAGTGGTCCACTTGCCATGGAACGTCGAACGCCAGACCCCCATTGATGTTGCGGTCTGCTATGGTTCATGTGGTACAAATGTTCTCTGTTTGCCATCAGGTTGGATCCACCACCGTACAGCAGCCAACCCCAATGCAAACTGGATGTTGCACTCGGTTGTCGGTCAGGCTCTTGTGCATTCGGATAGATGATGTTGCAATTCGATACCTAATTCATACTTTTTCTGCTCTGTGGTTTTCTACGAGTTGAGGTTAGTACTGGGTCTTCTCGTGGTGGCCAAATAGTTCGCTAGTCCTGTTATAAACTCAGTTGTACAGAAATATACGCAAACAGGCAAGAGAAACTTTAAACTTCAACATTCCCCTGTGTTATTAAATCCCATCCATTCCGGTTCACTGCGGCGCTGTTGGTATTCCAAGCGTTTTTGTCACTCTTGAATTCGTTAGTGAATACTAAAGCATCACCCCCTGGCACCGACGGTCGTGTTCCGAGCCAAAGATTCCATTTTCACACGCCATTTGTCAAATTGCATCGAGAGCGTGACCTGCAGCTTTAGCAGCAGCGCTGCGAGATGAACTGGTGGTGCAAAAAAGCCAAACACTTTTGCGAACCCCCCCCCCCCTCTTTTCCCGAAACATACCTTCTCACCTTTCGGAACGTGGCTCTGAACACACAGCGTGAATAACCAATGCTAAGAAGGAAGAAAAATGACCCAGGCTGGACCAACGAACGAACGAACAAACGAACAAAGCTAGAAGCCGGTAGTCCCGGGACACAGGGCATCGGACGATTTTGCTGCCGTCCAACGCCCAGAAGCCAATTCAATTATACCTACTAAATTTTCATGATTTTTTTTCTAACCGCTCTCTCTTCTCTTTCTCTTACCTACAGACGGAAATCGCGAAAAGGTTAAATGCGATAATCACTCAGATCGTACCGTTTCTGTCCCAGGAGCACCAGCAGCAGGTTCTAACCGCGGTCGAACGGGCGAAGCAGATTACCGTGTCCGAACTGAATGCTGTGATAGGGGTAAGCGAGCTGGATAAGCACAAACATACTCTTACACACACAAAACCCTTCGGGTTTCACCCAGCCCATGGTTTCAGTCGTTAGCATAATCACCTCCGTTTTACTCTCTATCTCTATCTCTACTAAAAAAGCAGCAACAACGTCCCGACCTGCCCCGGTTGCTGCAGCAGATGCACGCACAGCAAATCCCCGGAGCGCACGGTGCCCCACCGATGCCGGTGGGGATGCCACATCCTAGTCTCGGCCCGGGCGGTCTCGGTGGACCGTTGGGTGCACTGGGCAGTACACCACCGCAACATCCGTTGGCCATTCTGAACAAACAGGAACTGCACCGGCCGGAAGAATCGAAGAGCAGCAATAGCAACATTATGCCATTGGACGATCGGCACGTAAGTTTCGCAAATTTTCAATTTAGCAAATGCCGGTTCCGTTGATTCACACACATTTTTCCTTCACAGCGGAGTTCCATTTCCCCGAACGACCGGGACAAGTATCGACCCCGAACGCCAGAATCATCCCACGAGCTGAAGAAGGTCAAGAAGGAGGAGAAGGACATGGGCCATGTAAGTGTTTCGCCCAACTTAGATTCTTAAGAGCTTGCAAAAGCTGATGGTTTGATTTTCGCTTTTGTTTCATGAAACCCGCTCCGGTTAGCAGTCCGATGGTGAAAAATCCGACCAGGATCTGGTGGTGGACGACGCGTCCGAGATCAACCCGATGAGTCCGATGCCGAATCAGCATCATAATGGTGAGTGTTCTATGCAAATATTACTTCTTGAGAGTGGATAAAATTTATAGCCAGTGTACAATGGTGGTCCGACCTTGAAGCTTTTCCTCAATTTTCGACCCGTAACAACAGAAGGTATTAACGTTACATGCTCATTTCGGTTTTCGCATAATGTACTCCAGTACAGTGACGAAAGACGTCTGAATATCAGACTCTGTCTCATTCGAATGTTTTAGTTATAAAATCCAAGTTCATAAATGCAAAATATCAAGCAACTTCTTTTTTTTTCTTCATCTATAATTTATTTGACACGGCACAAATACAATTTAATGTTTAACGGCGCCAATTATATCTGGTAGTTTACTTTCTAAAGTATCTTAATAACTAAAAGCAAATTTTTTATCCTCGCTGCCGACTACGAGCTGAAACTAAATCTAACTTAAAGCTAGAATGTTTTGCATTAAAAGCACTGATTTGTTGTTTGGTGGTTTTCCATCGCCATAGGTAAGCAGCATATTGAATATGTTCCGCTGCTGGGCCAAGATATTACGGACTGGCATATTGGGTTGTCTCCCTCGGGACCTGAGAGTATCGTGCGGGTCTAGTTGCCGGATCCGGGGTCTTAACGTGTTCTTGTCGTTTGGTTGGATGTACGTCAAATCTATAGTGATTGGACATAAGCCGGGACATCACGCAAATGAAATCCCGACCTACATCCAACCCCTTGAACCACGGGTTCGTCGATACTTTGGGGGTTATGGAATGTAACCACCTTCCCAATTCCCCTCTGGTCCAAGCATTTTGCCAACTGATGATCGTATTCTGACGTACAAATGCGAAAAATTCATTAAAGGCAATTGGTCTTTCATAAATATCACCGTTTGTTGCGCCCACCTTAGCCAAAGAGTCCGCTTTTTCATTGCCCGGTATCGAGCAGTGAGAAGGGACCCACGCTAAGGTAATCTGAGTAGATTTTTCGGATAAAGCACTCAGATGTTCCCGTATTTTCCCCAGGAAATACGGAGAGTGCTTAACATCTTTCATCGATCGGAGAGCCTCAATGGAACTGAGACTGTCCGTTAAGATGAAATAATGGTCCGTGGGCATTTTTCGATAATCCCTAGGGTGTACTGAATTGCAGCCAATTCTGCGACGTAAACAGAAGCAGGATTATCGAGCTTATGGAGACGGTTGAATTGTTATTGAAAATACCGAAGCCAGTGGACCCATCAAGAAGTGATCCGTGAGTGTAGAACATATTGTTGCAGTTGATGTTTCGATATTTATTGGAAAAAATTTTGGGGATCTGCTGCACGCGTAAATGATCCGGGATTCCACGAGTTTCTTCTATCATGAATGTATCGAAAAACACAGTAGAATCAGAAGTATTTGATAAGTCGACACGATTTGGAATATTCGAAGAAGGGTTAAAATTTTGGGACATGTGATTGAAATACAATGTCATAAAACGGGTTTGAGAATTAAGTTCGATTAACCTTTCAAAATTTTCAATCACGGGACGGTTCAAGACCTCACATTTGATAAGAATACGAGAAGACAGGCTCCAGAAGCGGTTTTTCAATGGTAGTACTCCAGCTAAAACCTCCAAACTCATCGTATGGGTCGACTGCATGCAACCTAAGGCGATACGCAAACAACGATATTGTATTCGCTCCAGTTTGATCAAATGTGTGTTTGCTACGGAGCGGAAGCAGAAACACCCGTATTCAATAACAGACAATATCGTTGTTTGGTAAAGCCTTATAAGGTCTCCTGGATGGGCTCCCCACCATTGTCCGGTTATTGTACGAAGAAAATTCACTCTTTGTTGACATTTTTTCATCAGATACCTCACGTGACAACCCCAGGTGCCTTTAGAGTCGAACCAGACACCAAGATATTTGTGTACCAAAACCTGAGAAATCGTTTTACCCATTAATTGTGTTTGAAGCTGAGCAGGTTCATGCTTCCTAGAAAAAACTACTATCTCAGTCTTCTCCGGAGAGAATTCGATACCTAGCTGTAAAGCCCAAGCAGACAAATTGTCCAAGGTATCTTGCAATGGTCCTTGCAAATCGGCAGCTTTGGCTCCTGTAACAGAGATTACACTGTCGTCTGCAAGTTGTCTTATCGTGCATGAATTTGCCAGACATTCGTCGATGTCATTTACATAAAAGTTGTAAAGAAGGGGGCTTAAACATGAGCCCTGGGGAAGACCCATGTAGCTAATGCGAAAAGTTGCCAAATCGCCATGCGTAAAATGCATGTGCTTTTCGGACAACAAATTGTGCAAAAAATTGTTCAAAATTGGAGAAAATCCTTGTCGGTGAAGTTTACCCGAAAGAATGTCAATAGAAACGGAATCAAAAGCCCCCTTAATGTCCAAGAACGCAGACGCCATTTGTTCTTTACGAGCATACGCCAGCTGAATATCTGTTGAAAGCAACGCAAGACAATCATTCGTCCCTTTGGCACGGCGGAAGCCAAATTGAGTTTCTGATAGTAGACCATTTGATTCGACCCAGTGGTCTAAACGACGGAGTATAATTTTTTCCATCAATTTCCGGATACAGGATAGCATTGCAATCGGCCTATAAGAGTTGTGATCAGAAGCTGGTTTCCCTGGTTTTTGGATGGCGATCACCTTCACTTGCCTCCAATCCTGCGGTACAATGTTTTGCTCCAGGAACTTATTGAACAAGTTCAACAAGCGCCTCTTGGCATTGCCGGGTAGATTCTTCAACAAGTTGAATTTGATTCTATCTAATCCAGGCGCGTTATTGTTACAGGACAGGAGGGCAACTGAAAATTCTGCCATCGTAAAAGGTGATTCTATCGCGTCGTGGCCCGGAGACGCATCGCGAACAATATTTTGCTCAGGAACAGAGTCCGGGCATACTTTCCTGGCAAAATCAAATATCCACCTACTTGAAGACTCCTCGCTTTCGTTGACCGTTACGCGATTCCGCATTCTTCGGGCTGTGTTCCAAAGAGTGCTCATCGATGTCTCCCTCGACGTCTCGTTCACGAACCGACGCCAATATCCACGTTTCTTTGCTTTAGCCAAGCTTTTAAGCTTGGTATCAAGCTCCGAATACCGTAAATAGTCGCCAGGTATACCTCCCGTCTGGTAGGCCTTAAACGCGTCGGATCTTTGCGTGTAGACATCGGAGCACTCTTGGTCCCACCACGGAGTGGGAGGCCGTTCTTTGACCGTTACGCCGGGATATTTCTTCGTTTGGGCTTGCAACGCGGCGTCGAGAATCGAGCCCGCGAGGAGGTTGTATTCTTCAAGTGGTGAATGATGTTGAATCGACTCGACCGCTTTTGAAATCATTTCCTCGTATAACTTCCAATCGACATTTCGTGTGAGGTCATACGGAATGTCAATTGGTCGCATGCGAGTTGACCCGTTAGTAATTGAAATAAGAATAGGCAGATGGTCGCTACCGTGAGGATCGAGGATTACCTTCCATGTGCAATCCAACCGTAGCGACGTCGAACATGAGGATAGATCCAAAGCGCTTGGGCGCGCTGGAGGTTTCGGGATACGTGTCATTTCACCGTTGTTTAAAATAGTCATGTCGAAGTCATCGCAAAGGTTATAGATTAAGGAGGAGCGGTTATCATTGTAGGGGGAACCCCAAGCCACACCATGAGAGTTGAAGTCTCCCAAAATCAAACGTGGCGAGGGAAGAAGTTCTATTAAATCAAAGAGCAACCGTTGCCCAACCTGTGCTCTGGGGGAATATATATTGAGGCAATACAAAGCTCTTTACCTTGTATTGTCATTTGACATGCGACAACTTCGATGCCTGGAATCGAGGGGAGGTTAATACGATAGAAAGAATAGCACTTTTTAATCCCTAAAAGTACTCCTCCATATGGGGTGTCTCGATCAAGGCGAATAATATTAAAATCATGGAAGTTGAGATCAATATTTGAAGTAAGCCAAGTTTCACAAAGGGAAAATGCATCGCATTTGTTTTTATTTATCAAAACTTTAAACGAATCAATTTTTGGTAAAATACTTCTACAATTCCACTGTAAGACAGAGATAGAATCCTTCATATACGCAGTTGAATTAGGCATCGAAGGATACAATCGCTGCAAGGAGAGGCCATTGGGCAGTCAACTGCTTCAAAAATGATCTAACTGTTGGGAGGAATGCTGTAAGAAAAATTTTAATTGGATCGGGTACATTGAAAGTTTCAAAAATCCAGTCCACAATGTCAGAAAATTTCACTAATCCAGATTTTGTTTCATCAACTGGGAGTGTAAAAGGAGCAACTGGGGTTTTAGATGTTCCTGGCAGTGCTGGGAACTCCTTCTGGGACTTTAAATTTGCCAGCCCAGGAGGAGTTTGCTTCGGTTTTTCCGCAGCACTGTTTGGTTTGTTTGTAATTTTCATTTCACTTTGAGAAATCTTAGGACCTTTTCTGGGAAGTTTAGGAGAGGAAATATTTTTCCTCTTTCTAGACTCCCCAGGATTGGCGTAAGACGCTCCCGCTGGTGAATCGTCAGAATCGGTTTCATCAGAGGACTACAGATCGAAGGGGTTCGAAGTAACGGGAGAAGTGGTAACGGTCTTCTTCAGCATGTCAGCGTAGGAACGCTTTGAACGCTCTTTGAGAGACCGTTTTATTTTATCCCTGCGCTGCATGTACACCGCACATGTCGAGAGCTCATGCAGATTTTCTCCGCAGTGAATACACTTTTCAGCGTTAACACTGCAAGAATCTTCCGCATGAGACTCCCCACACTTGCCACAACGTGCCTTATTGCAGCAGTAGGCGGCTGTATGGCCTAACTGCTTGCAATTCAGGCAGTTCATGACGCGGGGCACGTAGAGCCTCACAGGGAGACGAACCCGGTGGATCGAGACGTGGCTTGGTAGTGCAGACCCGGCGAACGTAACTCGAAACGAGTCTGACGGAGTGTATACTGTTTTGCCACCGATGATCGATGCTGACCGCAATTGCTTGCAGTCGAGCACCTTTACTTCGGGACACGTTTTGTTCTTAAAGCACCCTTTGGCACTTTGCAGTATACACTCGACGGACAGACTCGAATCGGTTATGACACCGTCGATCTCCACGTCTCGTGCGGGTATGTAAACGCGATACTCGCGTGTGAAGAGCTCAGAGCAAGCTATATCGTTGGCCTCTTTCAGGTCACCGACCACGACACGGAGCTTGTTAGGCCGGACCTTGGAAATTTCGGTCACGCCCTTGTACTCCTTCGTCAGGTCTTTAGAAATCTGCAAGAGGTTCAACTTTTTCGATTTCGGTCCTGCCTTTGGCCGAAAATAAACAGTATAGCTGCCCTGGGCTCCGTCTGGGTAAAGCCTGGGGCGAGGGGGGACTGAAGAATGAACAGGGGAGGGGGTAACAGAAGGGTCAGGGTCAGAGGGGTTCGGGGATGGTGGCGCGGGAGGCGAGGGATCTACATCCATCGCGCTATGTTTAGCGCACTAGCGCTGACAAGAACACGTACCTTTTTATTTCTCCCTTCCAGTAAGGTTGGTTGTCCGATCGTTCGAAGTAGCAGCCGTTACAGCCAGCAGCACCAATACAGCAGCACCAAACAGCCACCAGCAGCGAGCCAGGTGTGAGATCACTCCACACAGCGATACAACTCGCTGACACTGGTGGCTTCTTCTTTTTCCTCGTTTGTGTCTCGTCCACTGCTGTAGCACAATCCAGCCAGCAGCCAAATCGGCTTACGCACCAGCTGGCAGTCACGATGCGAAACAGTTGCACAAAGGCACGACCTTGAACCCGGATTTATTTCACTTGACCAGGCAAACAATGCCAACACTTGTTCACACGTCTTTTGTTTTATACTCTATCGGACCGATCACCAAACACGTCCAGTACTGATGCGTGTTCGGCACAGAATGTATTGCAACTTGTTGTTTTGAATCTGCTTGAGCCGATTGTTTGTATGCAACAAAAATCGCCAAAAATACACTTTATTTTCAATTAATACTTTAGCATGAAAAACACTCTTTAAATAGCAGGAAATGCATGAATAGTAGCAATGCGAACATATATCCACGCAATTAGTGAAGATTACGACAAATCTCAAGCACTACGAGCACTTTTTTACCACATTTTCAAAAAAATGATACAGTGATCAAAGTCACCCCGGTGATCAAAGTCACCCCAGTTTACGGTATTCATAAACTACTAAGTTTACTTACTCAAATGTCTAGACCGAATTATCCTTTCAAAGCGTTCCAAATCCGCGTGTCTCACTTTAAGTCTACCAGTCAAGTCGTTCCAATTAAGATAACTCAGTTAAAATATTCCAGCGTAAATGTTCCTACATGAGTGTCTCAATTAAAACTTTCCGGTGTTAGTGTCCCAACATGGCAATCCCAGATTCACAGGTTTAGGCACTTCTGTTCGTGTGCAAAGAAGTCAGGTTCAGTATAGTTTTTATCTGCCTACCTAATTGTTCTCGAAGTCTCTAGAAATACTGCTCAAAATATGCTACAAAATTTCGATCTCAGTGTCCCAGTTTTGCTGTTCCACGTGTCCCTAATAAAAAAACTTTGTCAAGGTGTTTCAACTGCAGGGTTTCAATTGAAAAACTTAACTCAAAGTGACATCAAGCTTGACAGTCTAAT